>NC_036848.1:49261847-49385571 GCF_002910315.2 Salvelinus sp. IW2-2015
TTTTTTTGTGTGCCAGACTTGCGGCATGTCTTTTTTTCTGGTTTGTTTGTAGGTGACCAAATACTTATTTTCCACCATAATTTGCAAATAAATAAATAAAAAATCCTACAATGTGATTTTCTGGATTTTTTTTTCTCATTTTGTCTGTCATAGTTGAAGTGTACCTATGATGAAAATTACAGGCCTCTCTCATCTTTTTAAGTGGGAGAACTTGCACAATTGGTGGCTGACTAAATACTTTTTTGCCCCACTGTAGATGGGCGTTCATAAAACAACATTTCAGGCAACACTGTAGGCTACTCCTCAGGAAGCAAGGACCGACGCCGACGCCTTTTGGACGTCTTTTTTTGGTGCAGTCCAGACCGGGCCTTGATTTCCACATCCACGGACATTGTTTTTTGGTCCGGTCTGGACCTGCCTTGATTTAGCCCAAACATAGACGTCTAGAAATTACGTCTTTAAAACTTTCATTCAGAACCATACTTTCAATGTCTGGAAAAGATACCTTTTCAACATCCTGGAAAATATGTATTTTAAACTCGGCAAAATTTGTTAATATACATGA
The DNA here is from genome assembly GCF_002910315.2 of Salvelinus sp. IW2-2015. Classification (NCBI taxonomy): domain Eukaryota; kingdom Metazoa; phylum Chordata; class Actinopteri; order Salmoniformes; family Salmonidae; genus Salvelinus; species Salvelinus sp. IW2-2015. Next base: position 49,262,413 of record NC_036848.1, read on the forward strand.
TCCAGGGATCCAGTGTTTTTTTTAAGTGATCTGAATCATTTATCCTGGGAGTCTCAGTCCCCATTGCCCAAAGAATAATACATTGCCTTGCAAAAGCATTGACCCCCCCTTGGCATTTTTCCTATTTTGTTGCATGACAAAATGGAAAAGTGAAAAGTGCATATGTATTCACCCCCTTTGCTATGAAGCCCCTAAATAAGATCTGGTGCATCCAATTACCTTCAGAAGTCACATAACTAGTTAAATAAAGTCCACCTGTGTGCAATCTAAGTGTCACATGATCTGTCACATGATCTCAGTATATATACACCTGTCCTGAAAGGCCCCAGAGTCTGCAACACCACTAAGCAAGGGGCACCACCAAGCAAGCGGCACCATGAAGAACAAGGAGCTCTCCAAACAAGTCAGGGACAAAGTTGTGGAGAAGTACAGATCAGGGTTGGGTTATAAAAAAATATCCTTTGAACATCCCACAGATCACCATTAAATCCATTATAAAAAAATTGAAAGAATATGGCAACACAACAAAACCAAAACTCACGGACCAGGCAAGGAGGGTATTAATCAGAGAGGCGACAAAGAGACCATAGATAACCCTGAAGGAGCTGTAAAGCGCCACAGCGGAGATTGGAGCATCTGTCCATAGGACAACTTTAAGCTGTACACTCCACAGAGCTGGGCTTTACAGAATAGTGTCCAGAAAAAAGCCATTGCTTAAAGAAAAAATAAGCAAACATGTTTGGTGTTCACCAAAAGGCATGTGGGAGACTCCCCAAACATGAAAGAAGGTACTCTGGTTAGATGAGACAAAAATGTAGCTTTTTGGTCATCAAGGAAAACACTATGCCTGGCGCAAACCCAACACCTCTCATCACCCCGAGAACACCATCCCCACAGTGAAGCATGGTGGTGGCAGCATCATGCTGTGTGTAACTGGTCAGAATTGAAGGAATGATGGATGGCGCTAAATACAGGGAAATTCTTGAAGGAAACCGGTTTCAGTCTTTGAGACTCGGACGGAGGTTCACCATCCAACAGGACAATGACCCTAAGCATACTGCTGAAACGACACTTGAGTGGTTTAAGGGGAAACATTTACATGTCTTAGAATGGCCTAGTCAAAGCCCAGACCTCAATCCAATTGAGAATCTGTGGTAAGATTTAAAGATTGCTGTACACCAGCGGAACACATCCAACTTGAAGGAGTTGGAGCAGTTTTGCCTTTGAAGAATGGACAAAAATCCCAATTTGCTAGATGTGCCAAGCTTATAGAGATAGGCATGTTGTGTAAATCAAATGATACAAACCCCCAAAAAATCTATTTTAATTTCAGGTTGTAAGGAAACAAAATAGGAAAAATGTCAAGGGGGTGAATACTTTCGCAAGCCACTGTAAAAACAGCACATACAGTATATTGCATACCACCAGAGCAGTCACACAACACCCTTCTAAACTTTTAATCACAAGGGCCCAAAAGGTATTTCCCTGCATATTGGTTTTTGTGTGCGATCCATACGTATCCAATTTGAGGAAAAACCCAACAAAAGATTTTTTGTTCCTGCATATTGATCAAGGGAACAGAATGTAAACAGATCAATTTCATCATGACAGAGCATCAATTATGTCCATATCTCTCCACAGGTATACTCTCACTGGGCCTGGGGTTCTCTGCAGCCATTAGACACACACACGCAAAAAACACCCCCACCCCCACACACACTCACACATACAGACACGCACAGACACACAGCCAAGCCAGCCATCATTACCATAATAACAACAGTAATGGCCTCATCTCAGAGGCAGATGGGAACAGGAGAGAGACACTTTGGAATATGTTGAATATGACATAGCCACTTGTGTTGAAAATCAGGCAACTCACTTTGTAATGAACGTTCCTATGTTGAGGGGAATGGGTTAATTGGCTGCTAGACCCTCTGAGAGATAGATAGAGAGAGAGAGCGATTTTTTTTCTTTTCCTAATGTTTATTGGTAATTAACATTTACAAAAGTGATAAATAAGGCTGTAAGCTATGAGCTATAGGAGTGCAGAGCAGAGCTAAGGAGATGTTGTTCTCCCTTCGCTTTGACTCCTGAGGGATAAAGCAAATCTAAATATATGAAATATAAAAGCTGTGTATCTTTACAGAAGTGAAAGGAATGGGTTTGTTTATGTGGTAGTGAACACTAACACAAACGTATACACAGCAGAGAGACACAGGAGCGTAAAACCAGAATTTGCTCTTCCACTTATGTTTGGGTGCCTATTTAAGTGGCAACTCGGACTTCTAGCTGTAGGATAATGATGTGATTGGCATTGATGCTCAACACCTGGAGAGTTGTATGAGAGATGTAATGATTCAGAATCTCCATCTCCTCTCCAGACCAATAAGAAATTCCCATTGTTGTAATTAAACAAATCTAACAGTTGTGTTGGTGCACAAGCCTAATTCTAAATGTGTACATTACAGAATATTCTGCTGTGACATTAAGCATTGGAATAGCACATTCAATATCTTTGAAAATTGCTTTTAACTATAGCAGCGTCTGGTGCAAGAAGATGCATATTGCAGTGTACCAACAGTATAGGTGCCTATGTTCTATACATTCTCTCCCTGGTGTCCCTTTGAAATCAATTGCCTACTATATGAGCAGTTCCTGTACAGGGGAAGAAAGCCTGAATGGTAGAGAGAAGATGCAAGTTAAAGTGAAGTTAATCTCTCTAGTTTGTTTGTGAAAAGACACCGTGTGCTGGAATTGCTGTCTTAATTACCCATAAAAACCAACTCCTAAGCTCTCCCTGCGATATGCTGGGTGATGCCCCATGGGACCTGGATATATGAGGAAATAATGAAAATGAAATGGGATGTGTTGTAACCCCGGGATGAGGCAGACAGGCACAGCAGGCAGGATCCATCTTAGCCTCACTATAGCAAAGCAAATCTATATAATGTGTGTGTGGGGGGTAGGGGGCTGTGGGGTGGGGGGGGGGGGGGGGGTTTTTGTGTGTGTGTGTGTGTAGTTCTATGTAGGAGAAACAAATAGATGCATTCCTTTTTCCAGAGAAAAATAAAAGGGAAAATAGGGATTAGCTGCATTTTACCCCTGAGTCATCAGGCTTCAATGGCATTACCAATCATTATGACATTCACAAATTGATTTAACCTGCCTTGTTGGCTGTTTAATGAGAGCTGGCTGATTGATGCCAAATAGCTAATTAAATCAAGCCATTGATTCACCTCTTTTAAATGTTACACTTATTGCTATGGTGTCATTGAGTATTTCCTAGATACAGTTTAAACCCTTGAAATGGCTGTTTTTCCTCTTGAAACATTATAATTTATTCATAATGTTTCATTACACTGTCCGGGGGGGGAGCAGGCAGCTGACTAGTGGTGGATTTTCAGCAGCCTGATGGTCTGGGGGTAGATGGAAGCAGGGAAGCAGGGAAGCAGGGAGAACAGGCCATGACTCGGGTGGCTGAGGTCCCTGATTATCTTCTTGGCCCTGGAGGGCAGGCAGTGTGCACCCAATGGTGCGTTCGGCTGAGCGTACCACCCTATGTAGCGCCATGCGGTCTAAGGCAATGGAGTTGCCGGGTGTATGAAGCAATGAAATAAGCAAACTGAGTAAGATGTTTTCTTTAAACACTAGAAAAAAACACTGGAAAAAGTATAAGCCTGCAATGTCTTGTAGGAGCTCGAGACGAGGCGCCCTCCATCGGCGCCATCTTAGCCAGCTTCTTTGTAATTGGTGTGATTGGTCAAAGATCTCTATTTTCTTGTTATCTTACAATAGCACCGGTTTCAATCTACCGGTTCCAATCCAAGTGCCAATCCTGCCAATCCAAACTCCCGGCGGTGCTCGGTCAGGCAACATGAAAATAAAGCTTTTTGACCACACACACCAGTAGTGGGTTTAGCATTGAAAAACAGAGCACATATAGAAAAGGGTGGTGGATCTTTGATGTTTTGGGGCTATTTTGCTTCCCCTGGTTCTTGGTCCCTTGTTAAGGTCAAAGGTGTCATGAACTTTACCCAGTAGCAGGATATTTTTGCAAAAAACCTGGTGGCCTCTGCCAGGTGGCTGACACTTGACCACAAGTTGATGTTCCAGCAAGACAATAACACTAAGAACTAATCAAAACCCACAAAGAAATGCTTAATTGACCACAAAATCAACATTTTTCAACGGCCATCTCAGTCTCCAGACTTGAACCTGTGGTTTGATATGAAGAGGGCAGTCCATAAGAGACGACGAAGGATATCAAGGATCTGAAGGGTTGGTGTAAGATCCCTCCCAACGTGTTCTCCAATCTCATAGAAAAGGGCTCAGTGAAAACAGGATGCCCTATCTTTTTTAGATGTTTTTATTACTAGTTAAACAAAATCTCTTTCTCTGAGCAATTATATTAGTATAAAATAATATAATTTCCCAAAATGTTTTGAGTTTACATTATAGCTCAATATTGGTATTAGTTTTTTGTACACATTATTATTTGCTCATCTTTATCAAGAGTGACAATAATTATGAACCTGACTGTATACACAGCTCCATCTGTTAGCTAGCCACATGGCTTTGGCCCCACATCCTCCACCTATCCCACACCTTCCCCACTCTGCTGCCCAGTTCCGTTCCTCAGAGCTGGGCTTGGGCAGCCACAGTTTCCCTCTACCACCAAACTATGTGGACACAATACTTCCCCTCTTGTGCGGCTGAGAAGCTCAAGGATCTCTGGTGATTGAAGAGCTCATTGATGACTGCCAACTCTTGAAGAGGTATAATCTGGGCTACATCTGTCCACCTGGCAGGCTTTCATTTTCTGTGGGGATGGGGGGATGAAAGCAGTGTGGTGAGTGGGGGGTAAAGATCGTGTGGTGAATGGTTTTGAAAATGTCTGACACTTTGCAACACCATGCTAGTGCTCTGATTCTCTAAACACCCTCTCCTCTCCTCTCCTCTCCTCTCCTCTCCTCTCCACTTCTCATCCTGGGAGTGTGAATTAACAGAGCTCTTAGCTTGTGGAAAGAGAGAATAGGGTTTTTTCTTCCTTTTTTAACACATTCTCTTTATTCTGTACGGTGGGGGGGAGGGGAGGGGGGTGAATAATGACAATACTGAGCCTCATTATCAGCTTTTGTTGTTTGTTAGATTTTCATTTTTGTGCCTCCAACTCCAATACACACCTACCCACAGGCGTAAACGCACACACACACACAAATGTACTCACGTATGCACATGCACAGTCATGCACGCACACACACACACACAGACACGCACAGTACATAAGCAGATGCGGAACTGTCGTAACCATTGGAATGCACCTCCTGTGAGAGTGTCAAATTGCTGACATGGCTGAGGGATCAGCATAACTGGAAATAAACATAGCACAATACACTCTCTTTCACACACACGCACACACACACACACACACACAACACACACACACACACACACACACACACACACACACACACACACACACACACACACACACACACACATGAAACAATACACACAGTATAATGATGTAGGGTGGCATCAGAGGATATCTGTTGACTAAAAGCTGCTCTCCAGGGTCACCAATGAGAACATTATGATGCTAGATAGTTAGTGGCTACTGACTGAGGTAAATTGTGTTGCTAACTAGCTGAATTTAAACTCCATTCTGCAGAGCTGTGACAATACCGGTATCGTAATATTTTTTCCATAGCAACAATTATAACAAGAAGCAGACCAAACTTTTTTGGTTCTTTACAAACTACTGTATATAAAATATTGTGTGCTATAGCTTGGAAAATAAATAAATGTGACTCTAGATAAAACAAAATGATGTTTGTTTCCAACATTAGGTCTGTTTCCCTAAAGAAGATAAATCCGCTTTGTGTTTTGTTTCCTTGCCACGATACTAACGAGTATCGCAATACTGGTATCGTCTCCACGCTACTATTCTGTATAATGTTTCATACTTGAGACTACCAAACAAACTAGCAAATGTACAATAATTTTCTCTCAATGTGTTAGTCAAGTGTCATTTTAGAATTGTCTGCACAGAGGTATGAGATTAAAGTGGTAAAAATATGAGATTAAAGTGGTAAAAATTCTTACTTAGACTCATATACGTATATTGATTGCTATATTGGCCAGCAAAGATCTTAGTTATTGTAACATCACCTCACATTCTAATTATCAATATCAAGACTATCATGACACTTTTCCATCTAATACGAAAATGGTAGGTGCAAATTACTGTTTGTTTTCAAGATGAGAAACAGTGTTTGCTTGCTGAAATATATAATGCAAATGTAATCAATGTTTAAAAGTGGTGTTTTGGATTTCAATTACTTTTTTCAGCTGAGGAGAAGATTGGTACATCTGTGTCTCTTCTGTCAGTAGCTAAATCGGAATGCATACATTATTAGAACACCTGGGAGCCTTGTGGAGTTAAACCATAGGGATTCATTCAAATCAATACAATATTAGAACATTGTCTTCCCATAGTCAAACAACCCTGGGTGCATATCCTTAAGAGTCTCAGAGCAGGAGCTCATGTAGGGTCCGTTTTTCTTACATCGAGAGATGGAACCTGATCCTAGATCAGCACTCCTACTCTGAGATGCTTTGTGAATACAAGCCCTGGGCTATTGTCCACTTCATATCACATTATTAGACTATTCAACACTATTAGCACTATAATTTACCTACTGCTCTGCTGCCCAATCCCTTTGGGCATTAGTATTCTTATTCCAACCAGAGGAAATGTAGGGTATTTATCTCCATGGAAGAAGTATGGGTTATATTCATGCCAGAGGAGGGATATTTAAGGGGTTCAGACGTAGATCCCTGTGCACTAGCCGAAGCCCTGTATCCTTCCCCAAAGGCTCTATATTAACCTAATGCTGATAATTCCTGACTCCTGGAAGGAGAGAGGAGAGAAGACCAGTGCATTTGAATATTCTCCCTCCTTTCTTCCCTCACTCCCCCCTCCCATCCCCAGCCCTCCAGATATAATTGCCTCCCTCTCTCCCTCAATCCATCTCTCCCTCTCTCCTTTATCGAATATTTCATCACCTTGTAGTGCTGGCTGGAAAAATGGTGTAGCAGGGAGGCAAAATGGTGGTTGTGGTGTAATCAAACCTATTCTAATGGCTCTGTGGATCAGGAACATTTATGTTGTTTTTTTATTGCCCTGAGGCAGAGAGGGAACAGCTAATCAAGGTGCCTGGTGTTAGTACAGGCTTACTCTTAAAGGTGATAACTTTTACTGTAGTCTAGGGAACCACAATGAAAGCACACTGTGCTGACTGACAAGAGTATTTGGCTAAGATATTATCACTCTTTTCAAGGCACTAAGTTGTATGTAGAATACAGTGAAACATATTGTGGTAGAGTATGAACATATAAACAAGAATCTATATGATCTAGGCTAATCACTCAATGATTCATGTCTCTCCCATTGAGAAGAAGCGTGTTCAAGTGATTTGTAGTTGTGTCCAGAGTATAGTATAGTATTATATCAAATTACATATATTATAGTATATTAAACGGCCTTGCCTTGCACATGTACATACATACAGTACCAGTCAAACGTTTGGACACGCCTACTCATTCAACGGTTTTTCTAACCAAAAAAGTGTTAAATAAATCAAAAAATATTTTATTTTTGAGATTCTTCAAAGTAATCACCATTTGCCTTGATGACAGCTTTGCACACTCTTGGCATTCTCTCAACCAGCTTCACCTGGAATGCTTTCCAACAGTCTTCAAGGAGTTCATACTTAAGCTGAGCAATTGGGTTGAGGTCGGGTGATTATGGAGGCCAGGTCATCTAATGTAGCACTCCATCACTCTCCTTCTTGGTCAAATAGCCCTTACACAGCCTGTAGGTGTGTTGGGTCATTGTCCTGTTTTATAAACAAATGATAGTCCCACTAAGCGCAAACAAGATGAGATGGCGTATCGCTACAGAATGCTGCGGTAGCCATGCTGGTTAAGTGTGCCTTGAATTCTAAATAAATCACAGACAGTGTCACCAGCAAATCATCCCAACACATCAAACCTCCTCCTCCATGCTTCACGGTGGGAACCACACATGCGGAGATCATCCGTTCGTCTACTCTGCGTTTCCAAAAGACACAGCGGTTGGAAGCAAAAATCTCAAATTTGGACCAAAGAACAGATTTCCACCGGTCTAATGTCCATTGTCGTGTTTCTTGGCCCAAGCAAGTCTCATTTTCTTATTGGTGTCCTTTAGTAGTGGTTTCTTTGCAGTAATTTGACCATGAAGGCCTGAGTCTCCTCTTATCATTTGATGTTGAGCTTCAGATTGACTGACCTTCATGTCTTAAAGTACCATAATAATGGACTGTTATTTCTCTTTGCTTATTTGAGCTGTTCTTGCCATGATACGGACTTGGTCTTTTACCAAATATGGCTATCTTCTGTATACCACCCCTACCTTGTCACAAACAACTGATTGGCTCAAACGCATTAAGAAGGAAAGAAATTCCACAAATTAACTTTTAACAAGGCACACCTGTTCATTGAAATGCATTCCAGGTGACTACCGCATGAAGCTGGTTGAGAGAATGCCAAGAGTGTGTAAAGCTGTCATCAAGGCAAAGGGAGGCTACTTTGGAGAATCTCAAATATAAAATATATTTTGATTTGTTTATTAATACTTTTTTGGTTACTACATGATTCCATATGTGTTATTTCATAGTTTTGAAGTCTTCATTATTATTATACAATGTTGAAAAAGGTAAAAAATGAAGAAAAACCCTTGAATGAGTAGGTGTCCAAACTTTTGACTGGTACTATACATCTCTATAATATGACTGTATGCATTTACTCAAACATTAGTGGGGTCCCCGGCGCCAAAAAGTTTGAGAACCCCTGGTCTAGCGGTCATAACATTTGCCCTTTCTACCCCAGCGCTGGGAGTAGAAGAGACCTAAATGAATCATATAATTTCAGTTGGTAAGTGAGCTACTGTTTGACAGATGACAAAACAAGTGAGATGGAGCAATACAAATCAAATCAAAGAGAAAGAAATCAGAACTGACTTATTCTGTAATCTATTACAAAATATATAACTCCAAATTATGGTGAAAGAGTTACATGCATGTCTAATACCGGTAAATACATTATTGTGTTGAAACTAAGACGCGAGTGAGTGTTAGTCAGAAGGAAGGATAGAGTACTGATGGAAAAGATAACTTCTATCTCCATAGATTAGATCATATATACCCAGACGACGGCATTAACATTCAACAGACAAACCTACAGTATATCAAGGTGTAGGCTAGAGATACATTCTTATAATGAGATTGCCTTCCTAGCACAGAGCCAGCAGCGTATTTGCAAAGTAATCAAAAGTGGCATTTTGATGGGAATTAGCATATTATACTTCTTGGCCTAATTCTGTTAGTCATTTTGACATGCCATTGATCATTTAATAACATCAATATTAAGGACTTTCGAGAGCAGCTGGAAGGAAGTTAGTGCTAGATCACATCACGCTAATCAGATACAGAGCTGTGAGCCATAGCAGAATTATCTTATTCTGCTTTCACTGAGAGAAGCAACCATTCTGATGGGCAGAGTTTCAGACTTCACTCAAAATGTAAATTGACTTGACGGGTATCAGGACATTATCCTAAATAACAATTGAAAAACTGCCATTTTGATAGACAATTCGAGAGCTTTGGACTATAGGGTTCTTTTCGCAAAAAGATGATTCTGAGATAATTGGCTTTAAAGTTCTAAACCCTCATTGATTTGAATGGTGAAAACAACTTTAATCGTGTATTATTTTGAACTTAACAACATGAATTGGGGGAATTTGGAGTACTTTCTAGGAAGAGAACATTGAACAGAACAAGGCTACGTCAATAACAACATTTTTGACAAAAATGCAGATAGAACCTCATAGTCCCAAACTCAAAAATATGCATGGCTTGACAATGATTGTCCTATACAGTGTGTTTTCTGTCATATATAGGTCCTTGTTTAAGTGTATGTGTTGGGGCATATGTAAAGTAATAGTTAGGGACGTTAGTAGGCCTAACAGCTGTTAGTAACAGCTATTGAGTTATTCAAACATATTCTGGGTAATTTGAAGAACAAGTTACTCGTTGACCACAATTGGACAAGTCTTCTATTAACATACGCGCAAAGGGAAAAGAACTGCAAAAGGAAAAGGATAGATTACCCGGAAGGATAATCCTAACAGCTATTATGGTGACCAAACATTCACAAGCAAATTTATTTGCACAACTAGTTGAAGACTATAGTGCCCAATGTGATAGAAAAGGTGAAATGAGCATAAGGCTCTACAGGGAGAAGCATGGAGCACACATGAAGGTAACAGTAACATTATAGTAATTATATTAGGAACATTTACTAGAAGTTGGACATGTCAAGTACACGACAACAAGGTGCAAGGAGCATGGGGCTGTAAAAGGAGAATGATAGATTACACAGGAAGGTAATATCATATGGCCCTGTTTTGTCTGGTGGCTGGCTGCTATCAGTAGCTGCCAGTTGGATAATTGCTGCTCTGGCCCTGCAGTACTCTTTCACATCCTCCTGACAGGCCAATACAAGCAACGGACAGTTGGAGAGAATGGAGTTGGCTGTTGGCTGCACTTCTGGGTCTAGCTTTAGGTCTGAGTCTAGCTACAAGGCTAACAGCTAATAGTCAGGTATCACAACCCAATCCAAGCTATAGATGACTGGGGAGAAGAGAGTTGGCTACAGGTCTGAGGCTAGGAGGCTACAAGGCTTAAGGTGACTAATAGTCAGCCAGCTAGCAGAGCACAATCGATAACAGGGTGATGTAATGTGTACTTTGAATGTTTTGCAGAATTCCTGATATATACTGTATGGGGTACACAGGAATCAATATTAGTTGAGGTATTATGTATCATTATGGGAGTGAGAGGTAGTCATGTATTAGGTATTAGTGTGTATTAGTGTGAGCAAGCAAAGGGAGTTTGCCATATCATAAAACCGACTACATCTTTTTTCTTAATTAATTAACTGTAAATAATAATTTCAGTTTGATGGTGCAGTCCTTCAATCCGTAGTGTTACCCACCATTCCTTTGCTATGGTATGATGAATGGCATTAAACGACAACACATTTCCCATCAGTTTACTCACACAATGTACAGTATAGCTTGGTAGCCATAGGGTTAGGTCAGGGGTTGGTATCAGATCCTGCAGTATACGATGTGCATCCAACCAATAAAGTAGGTGTGTGTGTGTGTGTGTGTGTGTGTGTGTGGTGGTGTGTGGTGTGTGTGTGTGTGTGTGTGTGTGTGTGTGTGTGTGTGTGTGTGTGTGTGTGTGTGTGTGGTGTGTGTGTGTGTGTGTGTGTGTGTGTGTGTGTGTGTGTGTGGTGTGTGGCGTGTGTGTGTGTGTGTGTGTGTGTGTAATTGTGTGAGCATACAGTACAGAACGTGTGTGTGTGCATTTGTGTGTGTGTGTGCGCATACGCTTACATGCATGTTTTCACCTCGCCACTGGGGAAGTATAAAAAATAAATAGAATGCCAGTGGAGAGAGAAAGGTAAAGAGATGGAGCGAGGAAAAACAACAGGGATTTTCTTTGGTTTAAAAGCCTGTGTTCCAGCGTCAAATGTAGTGGTTGAGGTGTGTGTACTACCAATGTGCTGCTGTGCCACTTAGCCACGTTGTAACTGATTTTCTATTCCCCTCATAACCGGGAGCTCTCAGTCTGAGACTCCTGCTCCCCATCTTTGCTGTCAGACGTTTTCAGGTAAATTAGATCAGATGTTCCACACAACTTGCTCTTTTCCGTTCTCCTACTTCCCCTCGCTCCCTCTCCCTCTCTTTCTCTCTCTCTCTCCTTCGCCTTTCACTCCCTCTTGCTCTCAGCCCCTCTCCCATCTCTCTTTCACTATCTCCCCTTCATTTATCCCCTCACTCTCTTCCCATCTCTCTCATCTTTTAATCAGCACCAACAATCCCATTAGAACGGCCTCTGCTATATTAAAGGGGATGCGGACCATCTTAAACTCTCGACAGAGATTAAGCTGATACCAACTGTGCAGCATGGCAGGTGTTATCATTGTAATGGGAATGAGGTTGGTTTCTCTCTCTCTCCGTGTGTCTCTCTCTCTGTGTCTCTCTCTCAATTCAATTAAATTCAGTAGACTATTTTAACTTCTTATGGCTGGGGGCAGTATTGAGTAGCTTGGATGAATAAGGTTCCCAGAGTAAACTGCCAGCTCCTCAGTCCCAGTTGCTAATATATGCATATCATTAGTATATTTGGATAAAAAACACTCTGAAGTTTCTAAAACTGTTTGAATGATGTCTGTGAGTATAACAGAACTCATATGGCAGGCAAAAACCTGAGAAAAAATCCAACCAGGAAGTGGGAAATCTGAGGTTGGTCGATGTTCAACTCAGCCCCTATTGAAGATACAGTGGCATATTGGTCATGTTGCACTTCCCAAGGCTTCCACAAGATGTCAACCGCCTTTAGAAACTTGTTTGAGGCTTCTACTGTAAAGGGTGGCTGAATGAGAGGGGATTGAGTCAGAAGTCTGGCGGAGTGCCAGGACCTGGTCATGCGCATTCACATGAGAGGTAGCTCCCGTTCCATTTGCTTTTTCTGAAGACAAAGGAATTCTCCGGTTGGAACATTATTGAAGATTTATGTTAAAAACATCCTAAAGATTGATTCTATACATCGTTTGACATGTTTCTACGGACTGTAACAGAACTTTTTGACATTCGTCTGCAACTAGTGAATGCGCTTCGTGAGTTTTAATTTGTTTACCAAACGCGCTAACAAAAGTAGATATTTGGACATAAATGATGGACATTATCGAACAAATCAAACATTATTGTGGATCTGGGATTCCTGGGAGTGCATTCTGATGAAGATCATCAAAGGTAAGTGAATATTTATAATGTTATTTCTGACTTCTGTTGACTGCACAATATGGCGGATATCTTTTTGTCTTGATTGGGCTCTGAGTGCCGACCTCAGATTATTGCATGGTTTGCTTTTTCCGTAAAGCTTTTTTGAAATCTGACACAGCGGTTGCATTAAGGAGAAGTGTATCTAAAATTCCATGTATAACACTTGTATCTTTGATCAACGATTATTATGAGTATTTCTGGAAATTGATGTGGCTCTGCAAAATCACCGGATGTTTTTGGAACTACTGAACGTAACGCGCCAATGTATACTGTGGTTTTTTGATATAAATGAACTTTACCGAACAAAACATATATGTATTGTGTAACATGAAGTCCTATGAGTGTCATCTGATGAAGATCATCAAAGGTTAGTGATTAATTTTATCTCTATTTCTGCTTTTTGTGACTTCTGTCTTTGGCTGGAAAAATGGCTGTGTTTTTCTGTGACTTGGCGGTGACCTAACATAATCGTTTGTGGTGCTTTCGCTGTAAAGCCTTTTTGAAATCGGACACTGTGGTGGGATTAACAACAAGATTACCTTTAAAATGGTATAAGATACTTGTATGTTTGAGGAATTATAATTTTGAGATTTCTGTTGTTTGAATTTGGCGCCCTGCACTTTCACTGGCTGTTGTCAAGATAAATTACTTACATTGTAAAAGTAGTGAGTTCGTCAAATTTCTGCCCTGCTAGAGCTGCGGCGGTCAACTGTAAGTGCTGTTATTGTGAAGTGGAAACGTCTAGGAGCAACAACAGCTCAGCCGTGAAGTCGTAGGCCACACAAGCTCACAGAATGGGACCGCCGAGAGCTGAAGTGCGTAAAAAATAATTTGTCCTCGGTTGTAACACTCACTAACGAGTTCCAAACTGCCTCTGGAAGCAACGTCAGCACAATAACTGTTTATCGTGAGCTTCGTGAAATGGGTTTTCATGGCCGAGCAGCCACACACATGCCTAAGATCACCATGTGCAATGCCAAGAGTTGGCTGGAGTGGTGTAAAGCTCGCTGTCATTGGACTCTGGAGCAGTGGAAACGCATTCTCTAGAGTGATTTGTATTTGTATTTATTATGGATCCCCATTAGCTGTTGCCAAGGCAGCAGCTACTCTTCCTGGGGTCCAGCAAAATTAAGGCAGCTTATACAATATTAAAAACATTACAATACATTCACAGATTTCACAACACACTGTGTGCCCTCAGGCCCCTAGTCCACAACTACCACATATCTACAGTACTAAATCCATGTGTATGTGTGCGTATAGTGCGTATGTTATCGTGTGTGTATGGGTGTGTCTGTGCTCATGTTTGTGTTGCTTCACAGTCCCCGCTGTTCCATAAAGTGTTTTTTTAAATCCAATTTTACTGCTTGTATCAGTTACTTGATGTGGAATAGAGTTCCATGTAGTCATGGCTCTATGTAGTACTCTGCGCCTCCCAAAATATGTTCTCGACAGTTCATTGCATTCGACATGTCCAATAATACCTCTCATAAATACAAGTAGTCATGAAGTCAATCTCTCCTCCACTTTGAGCCAGGAGAGATTGACATGCATATTATTAATATTAGCTCTCTGTGTACATCCAAGGGCCATCCGTGCTGCCCTGTTCTGAGCCAATTGCAATTTTCCTGAGTCCTTTTTTGTGGCACGTGACCACACGACTGGACAGTAGTCAAGGTACGACAAAACTAGGGTCTGTAGGACCTGCCTTGTTGGTAGTGCTGTTAAGAAGGCAGAGCAGCAATTTATTATGGACATACTTCACCCTATCTTAGCTACTGTTGTATCAATATGTTTTGACCATGACAGTTTACAATCCAAGGTTACTCCAAGAAGTTTAGTCATCTCAACTTGCTAAATTTACACCTTATTTATTACAATATTTAGTTGAGGTTTAGGGTTTAGTGAATGATTTGTCCCAAATACAATGCTTTAACTTTTAGAAATATTTAGTGCTAACTTATTCCTTGAAACCCACTCTGAAACTAACTGCAACTCTTTGTTAAGTGTTGCGTTCATTTCAATCGCTGTAGTAGCTGACGTGTATAGTGTTGAGTCCTCCACATACATAGACACACTGGCTTTACTCAAAGTCGGTGGCATGTTGTCAGTAAAGATTGAAAAAAGCAAGGTGCCTAAACAGTTACCCTGGGGAATTCTTGATTCTACCTGGATTATGTTTGAGAGGCTTCCATTAAAGAACACACTTCACAATCTGGCAGTCCGGCAGACAATTATGGGTTTAGCAGATGCCAGTGGAAGGTTACCTGCCCAAATGCACAGTGCCAACTGTAAACTTTGATGGAGAAGAAATAATGGTTCAGGCTAAGCCCTTTAGATCCAGTGAAGAAAAATCCTAACGCTACAGCATACAATGACATTCTAGATGATTCTGTGCTTCCAACTTGGCAACAGTTTGGAGAAGGCATTTTCCTGTTTCAGTATGACAATGCTTTCGTGCACAAAGCGAGGTCCATACAGGAATGGTTTGTTGAGATCGGTGTGGAAGAATTTGACTGGCCTGCACAGAGCCCTGACCTCAACTCCATCAAACAACTTTGGGATGAATTGGAACGCCGACTGAGATCCAGGCCTAATCGCCCCACATCAGTGCCCTACCTCACTAATGCTTTTGAAGCTGAATGGAAGCAAGTCCCTGCAGCAATGTTCCAACATCTAGTGGAAAGCCTTCCCAGAAGAGTGGAGGCTGTTATAGCAGCAAAGGGGGGACCAACTCCATATTAATGCCCATGATTTTGGAATGAGATGTTCGAGAAGCAGGTGTCCACATACCTTTGGTCATGTAATGTATAACAACAATGGTGGGACCAACAGCAAAAGGCATCAATAATAATATTAGTAGTAGTGGAAATGGGATTACCATTAACAGTAACTACAACAACAATATTCATGAGAATAATAATACATTAAAGCAATAGTAGTAGGCCAGTCTCAACATGACTGAGAAGACACATGGCGTGGTATGAAAGCCAAAACAACGGCAAATATTTTTGACATTACATTGCATTGCAATTTTCAATGTTTGTCCCTCAGGTTGTGGCAAGAGGACACATATTTGGCTGCCAAAACTGGACATTCAGGCTTTTCACCCAATAAATATTATTTCTACTGATTGATATGTGGAGAAATAAAGATTCTCTTAGGTCTGAGAATTGGTCACAGTATAACAGGAAATGCAGCTCTGTCTCTACCTCTCCTCTGGGGCAGAGTGAGCACAGCCTGTCCTCTCTGGGCAGCCAGGTTTGCCTGTGACAACCGGCCTGTATGGCCAGACTGTGCTCACTGAGTCTGTACCTACTCAGTGTTTTCTATCATTCACAGTGGTCGGATAGTCTGCCACCATGTACTGTAAGGCTGGTGATTTACTCAAACTCTGTTTTGGAGGTTAAAACTTCTTGCAACTATAGGGGGTGCTGTTCCGCATTAGCATATTTGTGTCTCCAAATTAAACTGCCTCGTGCTAAATTCTTGATCGTACAATATGCATATTCATTGTTATTATTGGATAGAAAACACCTTCTAGTTTCTATAGAAGTTGGAATTTTGTCTCTGAGTGGTACAGAACAATTTCTACAGCACTTTTCATGACAGGTTCAGATTTCAGAAATGTTTACCTCTGATCTGGGGTCTGTTTTTAAGGCGACAGTGAATGCTATGAAGAAACCGACACTGCCTACGTCTTCCTCTGGGTGTCTGTACGTCATCACGTTTTCAATGAAATCGATGGGACATTCACAGCCATTATAAAAGACCAAAATGTACAGAGACCCCCCTTTCTCATCGTGCGCCTGAAGCGTGAAGGACATCGGACCTGCCTCGTTCCAAATCGTTTTCTAACCAGCAATATTCTTCGGTCATGTTTTAGTCGTTATAGTTGTTAAAAACATCATAATGTAGTTAATTTGAACCGTTTATAGCAATTTATATCCGTTTAGTGCGATTTTGAGGAATTCTTTTGTTGTGCACTCTGAAAGTTTGGACACGTTTTAGGGTGTCGGTCGTTGGTGGTGGACATTTCGAAGGACAGAGGACATCTATCGACCAAAAGACGTTTATAACATAGAAAGGATACATTGCCCAAGAATCTGATGGAAGAACAGCTCAAAGTAAGCAATATTTAATATGATAAATCGTGTTCTGTCGAAATATTTTAAACGCATATTTCGCCATTTTGTTTGGTATAGCTTCACTTGGCCAACCCTGTATTGAAAAGTAAGGATAATTTTAAAAATGTAAATCAGCGGTTGCATTAAGAACTAATTTGTCTTTCGATTGCTGTCAACCCTGTATTTTTAGTCAAGTATATGATTAGCTTTCAATTAAACTAGATCACTCTGATAGATGACGTCAGACATATTGAGGCTTGATTTCCTAGTATTTTTATTGTGTAACCACGGTTTTGTATGGCTAAATATGCACCTTTTCGAACAAACTGTATATGTATATTGTAAAATGATGTTACAGGAGTGTCATCGGAAGAATTCTGAGAAGGTTAGTGAAAAAATTAATATATTTTGGCGGTGATTACGTTATAGCGCTCTTTGGCTGGAATCGATGCTCTGGTAACGTTTGCACATGTGGTATGCTAACTTATCGATTTATTGTGTTTTCGCTGAAAACACGCTTAGAAAATCTGAAATATGGTCTGAAATCACAAGAACTGGGTCTTTCCATTGCTATGCTTTGTCTATTTTTATGAATGTGTTTATGATGAGTAAATTGGTCATACACGTTGCTCTATCTAGTAATTCTAGTTGATTTGTGATGGTGGGTGCAATTGTAAACTGTGATTTCTACCTGAAATATGCACTTTTTTCTAACAAAAACTATCCTATACCATGAATATGTTATCAGACTGTCATCTGAAGAGGTTTTTTCTTGGTTAGTGGATATCAATATCTTAGTTGAGCCGAATTGGTGATAGCACCTGAAGGAGTAAGAAACTGATGGAGTTAGATAGTGGTGTATTTTGCTAACGTGTTTAGCTAATAGATTTACATATTTTGTCTTCCTGTAAAACATTTTAAAAATCTGAAATGGTGGCTTTATTCACAAGATCTGTATCTTTCATCTGGTGTCTTGGACTTGTGATTTAATGATATTTAGATGCTACTATCTACTTGTGAAGCTATGCTAGSTATGCTAATCAGTGTGTGGGGGGGTGGGGGGTGCTCCCGGACCCGGGGTAGAGGCTCGTTAGAGGTTAAAGTGGAATGTTTTTGTCTTATTTGTTTCAGATTGAACAGGATTTTGTGCTGCTGTTTGGAGAGAGAACATCAGACAAGTTTTTGGAGAGGTGGCCAACTACATTCAAGCAAAATATCATCATGCTAAGCAAGACCCTAAGCAAGGCCACTCATGTGAGCTGAACTTCAGGAGCTGATCCAGATGGCAGAATCTGCAGTTGATGAGGGACCTGACATGAATGCTGATGGTTAGATGATCATAATTTATCATTTATATTTCAAATAACTCTGAAATGTTAATGTCACTGAATTTACCATTTTAATCAAGATCTCTTTGTTTAGGATGGGACGGTGACCTTTCCTCCATCCTTCTCCTGCTCCATTTGATTCCTCCTTCATCACAGGGCCACAAAAGACCAGGCAAGATGTCCGCATCCCAAGCTGAACAGCATCTTGTGATATTCTAAAAGGTTTTGTATTGGTATTCTTATTCTTGGACAGGGCTGCAGCCGTTATGATGAACTAATGATGGTGTTTGTTTTTGTCGTCTTCAGGCAGGAACCAGTATCCAGGAGCACCTTGATGCGATTGACCAGAGCCGCCAACTATATATTCTTGCAGTCGGGACCAGGCAGAGCAGCATCCATGCTTACTTCATCATCCTGGACAAGCGAGCCTTGTGTGCGTCTGCTATTGCCCAAATGCAGGCTGCCGGTGTAGGTTAGACGCCTGTAAATAGTTTTGTATCTTCCATGGAAGAAGCAGTTCAAGAGATACAGGGTCAAGCTAAAGCGACCGCTCTTACTTGTATATCTTCAAAAGACACAGAAACTGTCAGAAAAATCCAACATTCTTTTCAGGATATTGAAAATCATTTCACATTGTTGAATTCGGTTTCAAAACGAAGTGCTTATTTCATACAAAAAATGGGGAACAGTTCAACCAGTTGAGAAAGTCCTTGGTGTTGGATTTGACAATAGAAGAAACAACACTACTGGAACTTATGATCAAATAGTCAGAACTGATCAATTTTCGTACATTCCAATTCTCGAGACAATGCAGTAAATTATGAAGAACCCAAACACAAGTGGCACGTTTAACTCAGGGCATAATTTTAAAGATGGAGTTTACTTTGATTTGGAAGATGGACTATACATTGGGGAGAACAAGTATTTGATACACTGCCGATTTTGCAGGTTTTCCTACTTACAAAGCATGTAGAGGTCTGTAATTTTTATCATAGGTACACTTCAACTGTGAGAGACGGAATCTAAAACAAAAATCCAGAAAATTACATTGTATGATTTTAAGTAATTCATTTGCATTTTATTGCATGACATAAGTATTTGATACATCAGAAAAGCAGAACTTAATATTTGGTACAGAAATCTTTGTTTGCAATTACAGAGATCATACGTTTCCTGTAGTTCTTGACCAGGTTTGCACACACTGCAGCAGGGATTTTGGCCCACTCCTCCATACAGACCTTCTCCAGATCCTTCAGGTTTCGGGGCTGTCACTGGGCAATACGGACTTTCAGCTCCCTCCAAAGATTTTCTATTGGGTTCAGGTCTGGAGACTGGCTAGGCCACTCCAGGACCTTGAGATGCTTCTTACGGAGCCACTCCTTAGTTGCCCTGGCTGTGTGTTTCGGGTCGTTGTCATGCTGGAAGACCCAGCCACGACTCATCTTCAATGCTCTTACTGAGGGTAGGAGGTTGATGGTCAAGATCTCGCGATACATGGCCCCATCCATCCTCCCCTCAATACGGTGCACGCTGAAGGTGGACGTGGGCGGCCTCCCAGGTTTCCTCCGCCCGCCGGAACCAATTGTCCACCGCAGGAGCCTCCGTCTGACTCTGATGCCAAGGAGCCAGATCCGGCTGATACCCTAATACACATTGAAAGGGAGAAAGGTTAGTGGAGGAGTGGCGTAGCGAGTTCTGGGCCATCTCTGCCCAGGGCACGAACTTCGCCCACTCCTCCGGCCGGTCCTGGCAATAAGACCGCAGAAACCTACCCACATCCTGGTTAACTCTCTCCACCTGCCCATTACTCTCGGGGTGAAAACCTGAGGTAAGACTGACGAGACCCCCAAACGTTCCATGAACACCTTCCAGAAACCTTGATGTGAACTGGGGACCCTGATCAGACACTATATCCTCAGGCACCCCACAGTGCCGGAAAACGTATGTAAACATGGCTTCCGCAGGCCGTACGGAGACCGGACAAAGGGAGGAGACTACAGGACTTAGAAAAACGATCCACAACGACCAGGATCGTGGTGTTACCCTGTGAAGGTGGAAGATCAGTTAAAAATCCACCGACAGGTGCGACCACGGCCGTTGTGGAACGGTTAAGGGTTGTAACTTACCTCTGGGCAGGTGTCTAGGAGCCTTGCACTGGGCGCACACTGAGCAGGAGGCAACATAAATCCTCACGTCCTTAGCTAAAGTGGGCCAGCTGTACCTCCCATCAAGACAGCGCATCGTCCGACCTATCCCAGGATGACCAGAGGAGGGTGACGTGTGGGCCCAATAGATCAATCGGTCACGGACAGCAGACGGAACGGACACCGAGGGAGAGAGGGCTCTGCACGTGACGCCCGCTCAATGTCCGCGTCCAGCTCCCACACTACCGGCGCCACCAAACAAGAAGCTGGGAGTATGGGAGTGGGATCCATGGACCGCTCCTCTGTGTCATACAGCCAGGACAATGCGTCTGCCTTAACGTTCTGGGAGCCTGGTCTGTAAGAGAGGGTAAACACAAAACGAGTGAAAAACATGGCCCACCTTGCCTGACGAGCATTCAGTCTCCTCGCCTCCCGGATGTATTCCAGATTGCAGTCCAGATGAGAAAGGGGTGTTTAGCCCCCTCAAGCCAATGTCTCCACGCCTTCAAGGCTTTTACGACAGCTAACAGCTCCCGGTCCCCCACATCATAGTTTCGCTCCGCCGGGCTGAGCTTCCTCGAAAAGAAGGCACAGGGGCGGAGCTTCAGTGGCGTACCCGAATGCTGAGAGAGCACTGCTCCTATCCCAGCTTCGGATGCGTCCACCTCCACTATGAATGGTAAAGAGGGATTCGGATGAGCCAACACAGGAACCGAGGTAAACAGAGCCTTCAGGTGCCTAAAAGCCCTGTTCGCCTCAGCCGACCACTGCAAGCGCACCGGCCCCCCCTTTAGCAGTGAGGTAATGGGAGCAGCAACCTGATCAAAACCCCGGATAAACCTCCGGTAGTAGTTGGCAAACCCTAAAAAATGCTGCACCTCCTTTACCATGGTGGGAGTCGGCTAATTATGCACGGCTGCAATGCGGTCGCTCTCCATCTCCACTCCTGACGTGGAAATCCGATGCCCTAGGAAAGAGACGGATTGTTGGAAGAACAAGCATTTCTCAGCCTTGACATATAGATCATGCTCCAACAGGCGACCAAGCACTTTGCGCACCAGGGACACATGCTCGGCGCACGGAGTATATAAGGATATCATGGATATACACCACTACACCCTGTCCGTGCAGGTCCATGAAAATCTCGTCTACAAATGATTGGAAAACTGATGGAGCATTCATCAACCCATGTGGCATGACAAGGTACTCATAATGACCTGAGGTGGTGCTAAATGCSGTCTTCCACTCATCACCCTTCCGAATACGCACCAGATTGTACGCACTCCTGAGATCCAGTTTAGTGAAGAAGCGCGCCCCGTACATTGACTCAATCGCTGTAGTGATAATAGGTAGCGGGTAACTATATCTCACCGTGATTTTATTGAGACCTCGATAATCAATGGACGGGCGCAAACCGCCATCCTTCTTCTTCACAAAAAAGAAACTTGAGGAGACGGGTGAAATGGAGGGCTGAATGTATTCGGAGACATATGTCTCCATAGCCACCGTCTCCGCTTGCGACAGGGGATACACGTGACTCCTGGGAAATGCAGTGTCTACCAGGAGATCTATCGCACAATCTCCCCGTCGATGGGGTGGTAGTGTAATGGAGTTATTTAATAACAATGAACGAAGCATACTCCAAACACTAAAATGTAACAAAATAACAAAATTGGGTACGAGGACCCGTCGCGCACCAATACTAAAATATATATAACACTGAAATACAAACAATCTCTGACAAAGACATGAGGGGAAACAGAGGGTTAAATACACAACAGGTAATGAATGGGATTGAAACCAGGTGTGTAGGAAGACAAGACAAAACCAATGGAAAATGAAAAATGGATCAATGATGGCTAGAAGACCGGTGACGTCGACCGCCGAGCACCGCCCGAACAAGGAGAGGCTTCGACTTCGGCAGAAGTCGTGACACAGGGTAGCCAAAGTGGATGGACTGGACTCCGTCTCAGCAGTTGGCCCTCCAGAGTATAGTTGAGTGGGCCGTTTCTCTGATGAAGCTAAATTCCTCTGAATGGTTTTGATTCTATACAAGAGGTACCCTTCTCCACTATTTCGGGTCGTAATAATTTTCCTTAAGAAAATTAACGTGGTTACTAATCTTGAAAGAAACAACAAATAATCAAGTTCCATTTGCTCAGATACCATACCAGACTAATTAAACGCAGTTGTAATGTATACTTACATATCAATTTGCGGTGTAGGGATCCTTCAAGTATGGGAACAAGGAGACGATGCCTTGTGTAAAAGTTTCTCTCACACTGCGCGGTGGTGATGTCCTGACAAGAATATAATGTTATGTTTAGGCAGCAATCAGAATCTTCACAAGCAGCATTGGTCCCCAGTCAGCTAAATATCAGGAGTGATTTTTGAATCAGTATCATGCCCATCGAGTTTGATACAAGAGAAATCTTCTACAATTTTCATTATGGGGCCTCCCGGGTGGCGCAGTGGTCTAGGGCACTGCATCGCAGCGCTAGCTGTGCCACCAGAGACTGGGTACGCGCCCAGGCTCTGTCGCAGCCGACCGCGACCGGGAGGTCCGTGGGGCGACGCACAATTGGCCTAGCGTCGTCCGGGTTAGGGAGGGTTTGGCCGGTAGGGATATCCTTGTCTCATCGCGCACCAGCGACCCCTGTGGCGGGCCGGGCGCAGTGCGCGCTAACCTGGTAGCCAGGTGCACAGTGTTTCCTCCGACACATTGGTGCGGCTGGCTTCCGGGTTGCAGGCGCGCTGTGTTAAGAAGCAGTGCGGCTTGGTTGGGTTGTGTTTCGGAGGACGCATGGCTTTCGACCTTCGTCTCTCCCGAGCCCGTACGGGAGTTGTAGCGATGAGACAAGATAGTAATTACTAACAATTAATTGGATACAACGAGATTGGGGAGAAAAAAGGAGGGTAAAATTTAAATTTAAAAAAAATATATAAATATATATTTCACTATGAATCTTTCCTTTAAACTTACCCATGGGTCTCTGTCATCGCCGAAACAAGAATGTTTTTGTCGCACTGCTTTGCTTTATCTTGGCCAGGTCGCAGTTGTAAATGAGAACTTGTTCTCAACTGGCCTGCCTGGTGAAATAAATAAATAAAATAAATAAATGTTGATTATCTTTCGTCTGGTGCAGTCAGTCAGGCTTTTTGTTTTGGAGTATTCCTTGATGTCAACCTCTCCACCAGGCTTTTTCATAAGTATGCTCTCTATTAGATGTAAAAAAAATAATAAACAGCAGCGAAGAATCCATTTGATGCCAAGTGAATTCAAGAATGAATTACAAACGTACATTTTTTGCTTCGTCATCAGATCTTTGACGCTTTCATGAGGGGCTTCCATCCTCGCTCAAAATTATTGTATCAACCAACTCATGGTCTGAACCACCCATCACAGACCTGGCAGAGACAGGACTCATCAGCGAAGATACAGGCATGCCAAATGTATGGTTATATTGGAAGTGATGCCACAAGTAACCAAAATTTGAAAACCAGCACATACCATTAGCATCATTGTTCAGTGTGAGCTTGAAAACACCAAGGTCTGGTCGTGTCACCACCTCCTCAAACACATCCCCATCAACTTCAGTTCCAGACCCATCATACAGCTTTGCCTCTGATAAATTAGTAAGTGTTTCAAATTTCAGGAAAGCTGTAACAAACATTAAAAAAACAACCTACAATTAGAATTGCAATCTTAATGGTAAGAGTAATCAGACTGACTGGTTTGAAAACAATACATTTATTTCCAATCACAAATTAAAAGTGTAACTCCAACTAAAAGGTTTTGAAGCGTCAGGTCAATGATCTTGACATATTTTTGTTCACCATTGAATTTCACCCTGATCAGCATGATGAGGTCTGAAAGTAGTTAACAGTACGAGATAAGGCCAACATGGATGAAAAAGCATTACATTTGTATTTCAATCATGGCACATTATATAAGGATAACTACAAACATTTTCACCAATACTCCTTTACTTAGCAATGATAATTTCAAAGTATATCATGAAAATATTGGATCATGACCACAACTGAGATACCCGGGTGGCGCAGTGGTCTAGGGCACTGCATCGCAGTGCTAGCTGCGCCACCAGAGTCTCTGGGTTCGCGCCCAGGCTGGGCTGGGTTCGCGCCCAGGCTCTGTCGCAGCCGGCCGCAACCGGGAGATCCGTGGGGCGACGCACAATTGGCATAGCGTTGTCCGGGTTAGGGAGGGTTTGGCCGGTAGGGAGGGTTTGGCCGGTAGGGATATCCTTGTCTCAGTATGTAAAAAAAAAAAATGTAATAGAATGTATGCACTCTACTGTAAGTCGCTCTGGATAAGAGCGTCTGCTAAATGACTAAAATGTAAATGTAACTTGTCTGATATTACTTGAAGCAGGTCCCAAACTACATCAAACAGAATATTCAACTCACATTCACTGTCTCGAAATATTGACGCCCTAATTAGTCCAGTAAAATACACTCATAATTCCAGCTAGTCACTATTAGTTGGTCATGTTCTTAGAGCAGTCTTACAAGACCGCCAATATCAACTGGTGATAAAGCGAGTGGGAAACGCAGTTAGCTAGACTAGCTAGCTGCCGATGCAATGGTCACAATATTTAAGTATCTATAAGCATCACCCACAAGTAAAAAATGCAGTTATAATTTGGCTAAATAAACAACTCACCTTAATCAGATTAGTCCTCAATATATAGTAAGCAGACGAAATAAAGAGAACAAACTAGCATGAGGCGAAAAAAGCTTGGTGTTGAAATGAGACACCCTCCCATGGAACCACCACGTGGAGCAGACTAACTGCACGGGACAGGGGCGAGCTAGTTAGTTATTATGCTAGCTATCTAGCAAAGACTTGCAAAAAGTGAAACGCAAGTAACTCTAACATTAGCTGCACACACACACAATCAAAACTGTGAGACTTTTTATGTTACACTGCAGCCTGACAACCATGTATTAAAATAGCTCAATAATATCAGTGAAATAATTGTTTAAAACTCACCGTTGCGTGGAACAAATTAGGATTTTGTTGATCCAACAATGCCGTCGAGAAAAGAGGAAATTTGAAACTGAATTCATGGGCAGGGTTATGATGACGTTTACACTTACTGAGTAAAGGTCTACACTAATCGAGTAAAATTGTACACCTTAGCAATTACCACCAGTTATCAGCACTGATGCTAGGTGTCATTTGGCACTGCCAGTTGCTAAAACAACTCTATGGGAGTCGATCACTTTTTACACAGTGAATTTAACACCGGTGATTTTACTGTGTATCTTTCCAATAGGTGATATATTTTTTATTTGTGATAATTTGGACAGACCATATTTTCTGAGTGCTGTTCTGAGGCTCTCTGGGATTGTTTTGGGTTTGTGAATTGAGCCTCAGAACCAGCTCACCGAGGGGACTCTTCTCTTGTTTCATCTCTTGACTCTTTAGGGCTGTGTAATTAAATGTTTTGGGGTTGCTTGTTTTTAGATGGTTGTAAAATTTGACGCCTCTTTTTTCAATTCGAATAAGGAGGGGTTGTTGGCCCAATTCTGCTCTTTTTTTTGGTACTTGCAATACACTCTTGCAAAACTCTGCATGCAGTATTTTGATTGGATTTTTGTCCCATTTGGTCAAATCATTATTAGAGAGTGGATCCCATACTTCGCTGCCATATAGAGCAATTGGTTCTATAACTGATTGGAACATTTTGAGACAGATTCTAATTGGAATGTCGATTTTAATGTTCCTTTTAATGGCATAGAATGCTCTTCTTGCTTTGTCTCTCAGCTCATTCACAGCCATGTGAAAGCTACCTGTGTTGCTGACATTTTGTCCTAGATACATGTAGTTTTTGGTGGGTTCTATTAGAACAGTGTCCAAATAGATTTTATATTTGCTATCCTGATTTCTGGACCTCTTTTGCAATATCATTATATTCCGTTTCTTTGTTAACTGTCAGAGCCCAGGTCTGTGCAGATGATTTAAGTGCTGCTGTTACTCTTCAGTGGTAGACAACAGCACCAGGTCATCTGGTTACAGCAGCCACTTGATTTCAGTGTTATGTAGGGTGAGACCAGGTGCTGCAGATTGTTCTAATGTTTTATGGTAATTCATTAATGTAGATGTTTAATAATGTTGGACTAATTGAGCAGCTCTGTTTCAGTCATTGTCCCTGAGAGAATAAGTATGTTTGCTTGTTGCCAATTTTAACAACACATTTTTTGTGTACATTGATTTAATAACATTAAATGTTTTCCCTCCAATACCACTTTCTATTTCTTTATAAAAAAAAATATTATTGTCAAATTGAATCAAATACTTTCTTTAAGTCTACAAAACATGAGTAGATGTTGCCTTTGTTTTGTTTTACTTGTTTGTCAATTAGAGTGTGGAGGGTGTAAATGTGGTCTGTTGTGGTAATTCAGTAAAAATCCTATCTGGCTTCTGCTCAGGACATTATGTTCATCAAGGATGCGTCTGCTATTTATGATACTGCAGAGAATCTTCCCCAAGTTGCTGTAAAGTCCCCTGTAATTATTTGATTCAAATTTGTCTCCATTTTTCTAGATTGGTATTATCAATCCTTGTTTCCAACAGTTTGATTATAGCCAATATGAATTTGTTGTCTGTATATTTGATAATTTCATTTAAAATACCATCAGCACCACATGCCTTTTTGGGTTGCAGAGTGAATAGTTTTTCCAATAATACTTGTTCTGTAATTGGGGTATCCACAGGATTAGTCTTTGACCACTGATTCAAGGATTTGTAATTTGTCTTGTATATATTTTTGTTCAGGTTTCTTTGTTATAGATGTGGTATGTTTAATTTATTCAACTTTTCAGAGAAGTGGTTTGATTCTACGGATTCCTCAACTACATTCATCTGATTTCTAATGTGCTGTTCCTTTATTGTTCTTATGGTGTGTCTGTATTGCTTCAGTGTTTACCCATAATAAAGGCATATATTTCTGATTAGATATATTTCTCAATCACTTCCTTAGGTTTTTGCACTCATTATCAAACAATTTTTCATTATTTATTATTTTTGGTTTGATCTTATGTTTCTTTTTCATTGCTGTAGGAGAAGGTTAAGGCAAAAAAGTTGTCCAGGAGGGATTGTATTTTTTGGCGACTAATTGCTTTTTCGGGAAGATTTCTGTATTGTCTACATCTATAAGCCTGTTAAGTAGCATGCAATGTATTGGGCCTTGGTGCTTCGTGGTTGAGTTCCACTCTTCCCAGATACACTGTGATTTTACTGTGGTCTGAGAGAAGTGCTAATGGGCTGACTGTGAAGGCTCTGAGAGACTCTGGGTTGAGGTCTGTGATAAAGTAGTCTACAGTACTGTTGCCAAGGGATGAGCTGTAGTTGTACCTACTGTGCCAAAAGAGTCCCCTCTTAGCCTACCATTGACTATGTACAGACACAGTGTTCGACAGAGATGCATGGGGAGGGAAATGTTGTTGCTTCCTGGTAGGTGTTTATCCCCACGACTGTTAATAGTGTCTGGTTCGTCTGCTGTTCGAGCATTCAGGTCTCCACAGACCAGTATGTTGCCTTGGGGCTGAAAGTGACTAATCTCTGGTTTAAAATGGATAAACTCTCTTCATTTAAGATAGGGTGACTGAGGGCGGAATGTGTCACAGAGGAAGACGTTTTTATCGGTTAAGATAGTCTCCTTGTTGATTTTTAACCAGATAAAAAATTACCCTGTTTTGATCAATTCGATCGAATGAGTTAGTTCCGATTTACACAATATTAATATTTCCCCTGAGTCTCTGCCCTGTGTAATTCCTTTTAATTTGGTGGATGGTACGATTATCTCCCTATAATTTCTATCGTTATTTTATTAACTAAAGCATGAAGATGCTGATGAACCAAGAAAAAACCTCTTCAGATGACAGTCTGATAACATATTCATGGTATAGGATAGTTTTTGTTAGAAAAAAGTGCATATTTCAGGTAGAAATCACAGTTTACAATTGCACCCACCATCACAAATCGACTAGAATTACTAGGATAGAGCAACGTGTATGACCAATTTACTCATCATAAAACATTTCATAAAAATAGACAAAGCATAGCAATGGAAAGACCCAGTTCTTGTGATTTCAGACCATATTTCAGATTTTCTAAGCGTTTTTCAGCGAAAACACAATAAATCGATAAGTTAGCATACCACATGTGCAATGTTACCAGAGCATCATTCCAGCCAAAGAGCGCTATAACGAATCCACGCCAAAATATATTAATTTTTTCACTAACCTCTCAGAATTCTTCCGATGACACTCCTGTAACATCATTTTACAATATACATATCAGTTTGTTCGAAAAGGCATATTTAGCCATACCAAACCGTGGTTCACAATAAAAATACTAGGAAATCAAGCCTCAAATATGTCTGACGTCATCTATCAGAGTGATCTAGTTTAATTGAAAGCTAATCATATACTTGACTAAAAAATACAGGGTTGACAGCAATCGAAAGACAAATTAGTTCTTAATGCAACCGGCTGATTTAACATTTTTTAAATTATCCTTACTTTTCAATACAGGGTTGGCCAAGTGAAGCTTACCAAACAAAATGCGAAATATGCGTTTAAAATATTTCGACAGAACACGATTTATCATATTAAATATTGCTTACTTTGAGCTGTTCTCTTCCATCAGATTCTTGGGCAATGTATCCTTTCTATGTTATAAACGTCTTTTGGTCGATAGATGTCCTCTGTCCTTCGAAATGTCCACCACCAACGACCGACACCCTAAAACGTGTCCAAACTTTCAGAGCGCACAACAAAGAAATTCCTCAAAATCGCACTAAACGGATATAAATTGATATAAAACGGCTCAAATTAACTACATTATGATGTTTTTAACAACTATAACGACTGAAAACATGACCGGAGAAATATTGCTGGTTAGAAAACGATTTGGAACGAGGCAGGTCCGATGGCCTTGACGCTTCAGGCGCACGTTGAGAAAGGGAGGTCTCTGTACATTTGGTCTTTTGTAATGGCTGTGAACGTCCCATCGATTTCATTGAAAACGTGATGACGTACAGACACCCAGAGGAAGACGTAGGCAGTGTCGGTTTCTTCATAGCATTCACTGTCGCCTTATAAACAGACCCCAGATCAGAGGTAAAAATTTCTGAAATCTGAACCCTTGTCATGAAAAGTGCTGTAGAAAATTGTTCTGTACCACTCAGAGACAAAATTCCAACTTCTATAGAAACTAGAAGGTGTTTCTATTTCCAATAATAACAATAATATGCATATTGTACGATCAAGAATTTAGCACGAGGCAGTTTAATTTGGAGACACAAATATGCTAATGCGGAACAGCACCCCCTATAGTTGCAAGAAGTTAAACATTTGGATAATAAAGCATTTAAAGCATTTTGAAGATAGACGTCGCCTGCATTTGTTTATTAGGCTACTGTGCAGTCTGACAAGTATACATAGCCTACAGTACATACTGTAGTAAACATGGTAATGTGCCTAATTCCTTACATAAGGGAGAGCAGGCCATGTCCAGACTTTCTCGGTGACCTCAAGTACTCATTAACTCTGTTTGTAATGCTTTTTCGTGTTGCAACAGTCATGGACAGAAACTTCTGAGACACAGTATTAATGATGAACACTTAGGAGGTTCACTGGTAAGCCACAATTGCCTCGGGATCCATCCCAGTGGGTGTTCTGTGTCCACTCGTGGTATCTCTCTTCGGTTACACATCCTTGGAACAGCAGAACAGCAGAACGGTCCGGACGGCCCTTGAGCAGTTCATCAAGTTCTGTTGTCAGAAGAGGAATCGAAATGTCAGGGTGAACCGACGACCTGACGAACCCACCAGAAGAGGAATGGAAATGTCAGGGTGAACCGACGACCTGACGAACCCACCAGGCATGTTGACTCTAACTGTCGGAGGTGGAGTTCCAGAGCTCACAGGTGTGCCTGATATTAATTGTGACTCCATCTTGTTCCTCGCCCTCTTCAACGCGTCATTCTCCGCCTGACTCTCCGTCAATGCTGCCTGACTCTCTGACAATGACGAGTAACTCTCTGCCAATACAGCCTGGCTCTGGACCAATGCATCAGCTGTCGCCCGTATCTCTCCCCTCAGATAAGGTTTCTCTTCCTGCTGGTCTGCCTTCAATGACTCGATCTCGGTCTGCAAAGTTTGAATCTGATCCATGTGCACCTTCATCAGATGAGCAGAATGGTTCCGCCCTGAGCCCCCATCGAGTACAGTGGCCTATGATAGAAACGCTAGATCAATTAAGAATTAAAAGTGACTGCACTGAAACCAAAATACCTTTGGTTTTGGTGATCCTCTCAGCTCCGGCTCATTTTCAATTCCTCTGGTGGATACGGTCCTAACCATACAATGGGGACAACCATAGAAAGAAGCTGGCTTGATGAAAACGATGTCCATTTCGTCTGCTCTCATTGGCCGCAATGTCATTTTAAAAAAATTCAACAGCTCGTTTTTGAATGGTAACGAAGGGTGAAGTTTGAGGCGGGGAGAGGAGTACTAAAAATGACGCCGAAGAGGATGGCTGACGTTTCACATGCCCGTAATCAATTGTGCTATTTGTTTGTTTTTCTGCATTGTTTGTAACTTATTTTTTTACTTATTTTGTACATAATGTTGCTGCTACCATCTCTTATGGCCAAAAATAACTTCTGGACATCAGAAGTGGGATTACTCACCACAGACTGGAAGAATAGTTTTCCTTTAACGAGTCCGACGAGAAAGTTACACTGCTCTCCCGGGAACCGGCCCGGATCCCCGTCAAAAGAAGGAGGAAAAAGGGACGCAGATCAGGCTGCGTTTTGAGAATCCGTAGGCGAGCGAGTAAACTCCCACTGCGATCAATTCTATTTGCGAACATGCAATCATTGGAAAATAAAATGGATGACCTACGATTACGATTATCCTACCAATGGGACATTAAGAACTGTAATATCCTATGTTTCACCGAGTCATGCCTAAACGCCGATGCGGACAATATAGAGCTGGAGGGATTTTCAATGCACCGGCAGAACAGAGAAGCTATGTCTGGTAAGACGAGGGGTGGGGGGGTGTGTCTTTTTGTCCATAACGGCTGGTGCACAATGTCTAATATTAAAGAAGTCTTGAGGTATTGCTCGCCTGAGGTAGTACCTTATAATAAGCTGTAGACCACACTATCTACCGAGAGAGTTCTCATCTATATTATTTGTAGCCGTCTATTTACCACCACACACCGATGCTGGCACTAAGAGCGCACTCAGCCAACTCTATAAGGCCATAAGCAAACAAGAAAATATTCACCCAGAAGCGACGCTCCTGGTGGCAGGGGACTTTAATGCAGGCAAACTTAAATCAGTTTTACCAAATTTTTACCAGCATGTCACATGTGCAACCAGAGGAAAAAAAACTCTAGACCATCTTTACTCCACACACAAAGATGCATACAAAGCTCACTCCCGCCCTCCATTTGGCAAATCCGACCATAATTATATCCTCCTGATTCCTGCTTACAAGCAAAAAGTAAAGCAGGAAGAACCAATAACTCACTCAATACGGAAGTGTTCAGATGGCGTGGATGCTACGCTACAGGACTGTTTTGCTAGCACAGACTGGAATATGTTCCGGGATTCATCCAATGGCATTGAGGAGTATACCACCTCACTCATCAGCTTCATCAATAAATGCATCGACAACGTCGTCCTCACAGTGACCGTACGTAAGTATCCCAACCAGAAGCCATGGATAACAGGCAACATCCAGATCGCGCTAAAGGCTAGAGCTGCCAATTTGGAGTGGGACATTAATCCGGACGCCTATAAGAAATCCCGCTATGCCCTCAGACGAACCATCAAACAAGCAAAGCGTCAATACAGGATTAAGATTGAATCCTACTACACCGGCTCTGATGTTCGTCGGATGTGGCAGGGCTCGAAAACTATTACGGACAACAAAGAGAAACCCAGACGCGAGCTGCCCAGTGATGCGAGCCTACTAGACGCATGCATGAGAGCACCAGCTGTTCTATATCACTGTGTGATAACGCTCTCGGTAGCCGATGTGAGCACGACCTTTACACTAGTCAACATTCACAAAGCTGCAGGGCCAGATGGATTACCAGGCTGTGTATTCAAAGCATGCTCGGACCAACTGGCAAGTGTCTTCATTGACATTTTCAACCTCTCCCTGTAATACCTAAATGTTTCAAGCAGCACCATAGTCCCTGTGCCCAAGAAAGCGAAGGAACCCTGCCTAAATGATTACCGCCCCATAGCACCCATGTCGGTAGCCATGAAGTGCTTTGAAAGGCTGGTAATGGCTCACATCAACAGCATCCTTCCAGATACCCTAGACCCTCTCCAATTTGCATACCGCCCCAACAGATCCACAGATGACACAATCTCAAACGCACTCCACACGGCGCTTTCCCACCTGGACAAAAATAGCACCGATGTGAGAATGCTGTTCATTGACTACAGCTCAGTGTTCAACACCATAGTGCCGACGAAGCTCATCACTAAGCTAAGGACACTGGGACTAAACACCTCCCTCTGCAACTGGATCCTGGGCTTCCTGACGGGCCGCCCCCAGTTGGTATGGGTAGGCAACAGAGAACTGGCAGTGTGGTGCCAGGACAACAACCTCTCCCTCAATGTGAGCAAGACAAAGGAGTTAATTGTGGACCACATAAAAAGGCGGGTCGAACAGGCCCCCATTAACATCAACGGGGCTGTAGTGGAGCGGGTCGAGAGTTTCAAGTTCCTTAGGGTCAACAACAATCTTTCATGGTCCAAACACACCAAGACAGTCGTGAAGAGGGCACGACAAAACCTTTTCCGCCTCAGGAGACTGAAAAGATTTGGCATGGATCCCCAGATCCTCCGAGCAGTTGCAATATCGGCCTGACATCTGACCGTAAGGTGTTACAGAGGGTAATGCGTACGGCCCAGTACATCACTGGGGCCAAGTTTCCTGCAATCCAGGACCTATATAATAGATGGTGTCAGAGGAAAGCCCATGAAATTGTCAAGGACTCCAGTAACCCAAGTCACAGACTGTTTTCTCTGCTACCGCATGGCAAGCGGTACCAGAGCGCCAAGTCTAGGACCAAAAGGCTCCTTAATAACAGCTTCTACCCCCAAGCCATAAGACTGCTGAACAATTAATAAATGGCCACCGGACTAATACATTGAACCCCCCCACTCCATTTGTTTTGTACACTGCTGCTACTCCTTGTTTGTTATCTATGCATAGTCACTTTCCTCCTTACCTACATGTACAAATTACCTCTAACCTGTACCCCGTATACTGACTCGGTACGTTATGTTATTGTGTTTTACCTTATTTTTGGGGGTAAATATTTTCTTAACTCTTTTTTTATTTTTTTATTTCACCAGGTAGACCTTTCAGTGATACCCATCCCGGATCCGGGAGCATCCTCATCAAAAAAGCTGACTAGCATAGCCTAGCCTAACGGGACAGGGATATCATATAATATAATTTCATGAAATCACAAGTCCAATACAGCAAATGAAAGATAAACATCTTGTGAATCCAGCCATCATTTCCGATTTTTAAAATGTTTTACAGCAAAAACACAATATATATTTATATTAGCTAACCACAATAGCCAAACACACAACGGCATGTTTTCACCATGTTTCCACCACATAGGTAGCTTTCACAAAACCCAGAAATAGAGATAAAATGAATCACTAACCTTGAACAACTTCATCAGATGACAGTCTTATAACATCATGTTATACAATACATTTATGTTTTGTTCGAAAATGTGCATATTTGAGGTATAAATCGTAGTTTTACATTGCAGCCACCATCACAAATAGCACCAAAGGAGCCAGAATAATTACAGAGAGCAACGTGAAATACATAAATACTCATCATAAAACATTTATGAAAAATACATGGTGTACAGCAAATGAAAGATAAGATATTTAAAGCTGC
The DNA here is from genome assembly GCF_002910315.2 of Salvelinus sp. IW2-2015. NCBI lineage: Eukaryota > Metazoa > Chordata > Actinopteri > Salmoniformes > Salmonidae > Salvelinus > Salvelinus sp. IW2-2015. The sequence goes on from NC_036848.1 coordinate 49,296,958, forward strand.
AAATTGTGGTTATACACTGTGAATACGTAGCAACAATTCACCAAAATCTCCGGAGATATTTTGGACAGTCACCTAATCTAATCAAAGAACTCATCATAAACTTTACATAAAAATACTTGTTGTATGGCAAATGAAAGATAGACTGGTTCTTAATGCAACCGCTGTGTTGAATTTTTAAAATAACTTTACTACAACATACAGTATGCATTATTGTGAGACAGTGCTCACCTATTCTCCGCCGTGTTGGAGCCAACATATTCCACAGAAACACGAAATAACATCATAAATATTCTCCTACTTTTGTTGATCTTCCATCAGAATGTTGCGCAAGGAGTCCTAGGTCCAGAATAAATCGTTGTTTGGTTTTAGAATGTCCATTTCTTCTGTCGAATTAGCAACTTTGGCTAGCCATGTGGAGGGCACATGTCCAAAAACGGTTAGCGCATGGAACGAAAAATGCCAAAATTCCCAATAAACTGGTCAAACTCGGTTGAAAATCCTACTTTATGATGTTCTTCTCATATGTATCCAATAAAATGAGAGCCGGAGCAATTCGTAGTGTATACCGAACGCTTTTCAGAAGACAATGTGGGGTTCCCCGGCGCGCAGCTGAATACTGACGATAGGGCGGACCTGTCACTCCAAAAGCTCTTATTCGGCCTCACATCAAGCTAGACACCCCATTCAACCTTCCACTGCCTGTTGACATCTAGTGGAAGGCGTATGAAGTGCATACAGATCCATAAATAAAAGCCAGTTGAATAGGCGGGCCCTGACACAGAGCCTCATTTTCAGAATTTTCACTTCCTATATGGAAGTTTGCTGCCAAATGAGTTCTGTTTTACTCACAGATATAATTCAAACAGTTTTAGAAACTTCAGAGTGTTTTCTATCCAATAGTAATAATAATATGCATATTGTATGATCTAGAACAGAGTACGAGGCCGTTTAATTTGGGCACGATTTTTTCCAAAGTAAAAACAGCGCCCCCCTATTCACAAGAAGTTTTAAGAACAAGTTGTCATTACAACTGCGAATTGGCCAAGATAGAGCAAAGCAGTGCGACAAACAACACAGAGTTACACATGGGATAAACAAACGTACGGTCAATAACACAATAGAAAAGTCAATATACAGCGCGTGCAAATGTAATAAGATTAGGGAGGTAAGGCAATAAATAGGCTATAGTGGAGAAATAATTACAATTTAGCAATTAAACACTGGAGTGATAGATGTGCAGAAGATGAATGTGCAAGTACAGATACTGGGGTGAAAGGGGCAAAAAATAAATAACAATATGGGGATGAGGTAGTTGGGTGGGCTATTTATGGTGGGATTTGAAATGGTCGGTGATCTGTTTGCTAACTTGGCTTTCAAAGACTTTAGAAAGGCAGGGTAGGATAGATATAGGTCTGTAACAGTTTGGGTCTAGAGTGTCACTCCCATTGAAGAGGGGGATGACCGCGGCAGCTTTCCAATCTTTAGGGATCTCAGACGATACGAAAGAGAGGTTGAACAGGCTAGTAATAGTGGTTGCAACAATTGCGGCGGATAATTTTAGAAAGAGAGGGTCCAGATTGTCTAGCCCAGCTGATTTGTAGGGGTCCAGATTTTGCAGCTCTTTCAGAACATCAGCTATCTGTATTTGGGTGAATGAGAAATGAGGGAGGCTTGGGCAAGATCCTGTGGGGGGGTGCAGAGCTATTGACCGCGGTAGGGGTAGCCAGGTGGAAAGCATGGCCAGCTGTAGAAAAATGCTTATTGAAATTCTCGATTATCGTAGATTTATCGGTTGAGACACTGTTTCCTAGCCTCAGTGCAGTGGGCAAATGGGAGGTGGTGCTCTTATTCTCCATGGACTTTACAGTGTCCCAGACCTTTTTGGAGTTAGTGCGACAGGATGCAAATTTATGTTTCAAAAAGCTAGCCTTTGCTTTCCTAACTGTCTGTGTATACTGGTTCCTAACTTCTCTGAAAAGTTGCATTATCGCGGGGGCTATTCGATGCTAATGCAGTACGCCACAGGATGTTTTTGTGCTGGTCGAGGGCAGTCAGGTCTGGAGTGAACCAAGGGCTATATCTGTTCTTAGTCCTGCATTTTTTGAATGGGGCATGCTTATTTAAGATGGTGAGGAAAGCACTTTTAAAGAATAACCAGGCAACCTCTACTGACGGAATGAGGTCAATATCCTTCCAGGGTACCCGGGCCAGGTCGATTAGAAAGGCCTGCTCGCAGAAGTGTTTTAGGGAGCGTTTGACAGTGATGAGGGGTGGTTGTTTGACCGTGGACCCATTACGGATGCAGGAAATAAGGCAGTGATCGCTGAAATCCTGGTTGAAGACAGTGGAGGTGTTTTTAAGGGGCAGGTTTGTCAGGATGATATCTATGAGGGTGGCCGTTTTTCAGATTTAGGGTTGTACCTGGTAGGTTCCATAATAATTTGTGTGAGATTGAGGGCATCTAGCTTAGATTGTAGGATGGCCGGGGTGTTAAGCATATCCCAGTTTAGGTCACCTAACAGTACAAACTCTGAAGATAAATGGGGGGCAATTAATTCACATATGGTGTCTAGGGCACAGCGGGGGGCTTGGGGTGGTCTATTACAAGCGGCAACAGTGAGAGACTTATTTCTGTAAATCTGGATTTTTAAAAGTAGAAGCTCGAACTGTTTGGGCACAGACCTAGATAGCATGACAGAACTCTACAGGCTATCTCTGCAGTAGCTTGCAACTCCACCGCCTTTGGCAGTTCTATCTTGGCGGAAAATGCTGTAATTGGGGATGTACATTCCCGCATTTTTGGTGGCCTTCCTAAGCCAGGATTCAGACATGGCTAGGACATCAGGGTTGGTGGAGTGTGCTAAAGCAGTGAATAAAACAAACTTAGGGAGGAGGCTTATAATGTTAACATGCATGAAACCAAGGCTTTTACAGTTACAGAAGTCAACAAATGATAGCGCCTGGGGAATAGGAGTGGAACTAGGGGCTACAGGGCCTGGGTTAACCTCTACATCACCAGAGGAACAGAGGAGATGTAGGATAAGGGTAAGGCTAAAGGCTATAAGAACTGGTCGACTAGTGCGTTGGGGACAGAGAATATAAGGAGCAGATTTATGGGCGTGGTAGAATAGATTCAAGGCATGATGTTACAGACAAGCGTATGGTAGGATGTGAGTGCAGTGGAGAAAAACCTAGGCGTTGAGTGACGATGAGAGAGGTTTCATCTCTGAAGGGACAAGTTAAGCCAGGTGAGGTCTCCGCATGTGTGTGGGGTTGGACGAAAGAGCTATCTAAGGCATTTTGAGTGGGACTGAAGGCTCTACAGTGACATAAAACAGTAAAAACTACCCAAGACAGCAGGCATATTGACATTAGAGAAATATTGACATTAGAGAGAGGCATAAAGCAATCACAGGTGTTGATCATTAGAGCTAAGACAACAATGGGTAAATGGCAAAGAATGGGCAGAGCGGGTCAGTTTGGTACATACAGGACCAGATTTCGAGGCTGGGGCCGATAGGTAAATAAAATAAGGTACTGTGTTATTGAAACAGTCCAGGGGGCATCAGCTGTGTAGCCAAGTGATCATAGGGTCAAAAGAGCAGCAATAGGTGAGTCAGGGTGTTGTTCAGTAATCACTGCTACACTAGGCGAGCAGGGGACAAAGCGTTCACAAAAGCTAGCGGGCCGGGGCTAGTAGCTGGTTCTTCGGCAACATCGAAACAAAATAGCCTGTTGAGACCACATCGGGCGATCACGTCGGCAGTCCAGTTGTGATGGATCGGCGGGGCTCCGTGTCGACAATAAAGGGTCGAGGCCAATTGGCAAAGGAGGTATTGTAGCCCTAGAATTAGCTGGTATATGGGCCTAGCTCGAGGCAAGCTCAAGGCTAGCTGGTGCTTGCTTCGGAACAGGGGGTTAGCTAACAGTAGCCACTTGTTTGCAGCTAGCTAGCTGCGATGATCCAGAGAAATTATCCGGTGTAAGGATCCAGAGCTGCAGGAATCCGGTGATATGGTCGAGAGAAGCAGTCCAATATGCTCTGGGTTGATATCGCGCTGTGCCGCTAAACACGGCTGCTAGAATCTTGACTAGAACCAAAAAATTTGATCATATTACTCCAGTTCTAGCCTCTCTACACTGGCTTCCTGTTAAGGCAAGGGCTGATTTCAAGGTTTTACTGATAACCTACAAAGCATTACATGGGCTTGCTCCTAACTATCTTTCCGATTTGGTCCTGCCGTACATACCTACACGTACGCTATGATTCAAAAGACGCAGGGCCTCCTGACTGTCCCTAGAATTTCTAAGCAACCAGCTGGAGGCAGGGCTTTCTCCTATAGAGCTCCATTTTTATGGAATGGTCTGCCTATCTATGTGAGAGACGCAGACTCGGTCTCAACCTTTAAGTCTTTATTGAAGACTCATTTCTTCAGTAGGTCCTATGATTGAATGTAGTCTGGCCCAGGAGTGTGAAGGTGAACGGAAAGGCACTGGAGCAACGAACCACCCTTGCTGTCTCTGCCTGGGCGGTTCCCCTCTCTCCACTGGGATTCTCTGCCCCTAACCCTAAGGGCTGAGTCACTGGCTTACTGGTGCTCTTCCATGCCGTCCCTAGGACGGGTGCGTCACTTGAGTGGGTTGAGTCTCTGACGTGATCTGCCTGTCTGGGTTGGCGCCCCCCTTGGGTTGTGCCGTGGCGCGTGGTCCCGTGTGGCTCAGTTGGTAGAGCATGGCGCTTGCAACGCCAGGGTTGTGGGTTCATCTCCCACGGGGGGACCAGGATGAATATGTATGAACTTTCCAATTTGTAAGTCGCTCTGGATAAGAGCGTCAGCTAAAGGACTTAAATGTAAATGTGGCGGAGATCTGTGTGGGCTATACCCGGTCTTGTCTCAGATGGTAAGTTGGTGGTTGAGATATCCCTCTAGTGGTGTGGGGCTGTGCTTTGGCAAAGTGGGTGGGGTTATTCCTGCCTGTTTGGCCCTGTCCGGCGTTATCGTCGGATGGGGCCACAGTGTCTCCCGACCCCTCCTGTCTCAGCCCTCCAGTATTTATGCTGCGTAGTTTATGTGTCGGGGCTAGTGTCAGTCTGTTATATCTGGAGTGTTTCTCCTGTCTTATCTGGTGTCCTGTATGAATTTAAGTATGCTCTCTCTAATTCTCTCTCTCTTTCTCTCTTCTTTCTCTCTTTTCTCTCTTTCTACTCTTCTCTCTCTCGGGGACCTGAGCCTAGGACATGCCTCAGGACTACCTGGCCTGATGAATCCTTGCTGTCGCCAGTCCACCTGGCCGTGCTGCTGCTCCAGTTTCAACTGTTCTGCCAGCGGCTATGGAACCCTGACCTGTTCGCTGACGTGCTACCTGTCCCAGGCCTGCTGTTTTCAACTCTCTAGAGACAGCAGGAGCGGTAGAGATACTCTGAATGATCGGCTATGAAAAGCCAACTGACATTTACTCCTGAGGTGCTGACCTGTTGCACCCTCGACAACCACTGTGATTATTATTATTTGACCCTGCTGGTCATCTATGAACATTTGAACATCTTGGCCATGTTCTGTTATAATCTCCACCCGGCACAGCCAGAAGAGGACTGGCCACCCCTCATAGCCTGGTTCCTCTCTAGGTTTCTTCCTAGGTTCTGGCCTTTCTAGGGAGTTGTTCCTAGCCACCGTGCTTCTACACCTGCATTGCTTGCTGTTTTGGGTTTTAGGCTGGGTTTCTGTATAGCACTTTGAGATATCAGCTGATGTAAGAAGGGCTTTGTAATAAATTTGATTTGAAATTTGATTTGACAGGGAAAAAAGAGGACCGCTAGCCGTGGCTAACAAAGACTAGTAGCTAGTTAGCTGGCTAGCTCCTGATGGAAGTTCCAGGAATAAAAATAGCAGATCCGTGCCACATTGGGTGAGGCGGGTTGCAGGAAAGTATATTTAGTTCGTAGATAGAAAGTGAGATTAAGATATATACGAAAAAGACCGGCTATTTACACAGGAAAAGACAAAAGACAAAAACAGAGACAGATACACATGTCCTACTGCAGCGCCATCTTGGAAAAATATATCTTCTTGAACTACACTGTTGGGAAGTAAGCATTTCACTGTAAGGCCTACACTTGTTGTATTCAGCGCATGTGACAAATAATGTTTGATTTGATTTGATTTACTGGAAATCTGTGATTTTCAGCTTACAGTAGGCCATAAGTATGCAGCAGATCTCCGATTGTCGTCACTTTGATTATGCTGTAACAACAAAATAAAGGCGGCAGGTAGCCTAGTGGTTAGAGCCTTGGGCCAGTAACCGAAAAGTTGTTGGGGATCGAGTCCCCCAGCTGACAAGGTAAAAATCTGTCATTCTTCTCCAGAACAAGGCAGTTAACCCAATGTACCTAGGCTGTCATTGTACATAAAAATGTGTTCTTAACTGACTTGCCAAGTTTTTTTTTGCTGTTGTTTTTTTATATTTTATTATTTTATTCTAAGAGAAACATAGACTACAATTAGGGTGTGGAAATGTTAGGATTATTTTTCTCTTACTGTAGTACTGTAGCCTACTCCCGTCCAGTCACATCACACAGCACCTGAGTAGTGCAGAGGTCTAAGACACTGCATTGCAGCGCAAACTGCATTGCTACAGATGCTGGTTCAATACTGGTGCCAGCTGTGCCTGGGAGACCCATGAGGCAACTGTAGGCTTCTGGTTCTCTCCCTCTAAAAACAGAAAGAAATCATTATAAACAACAAACCTTTTCTCACTCACTTTACATTGTTTGAAAACTGAATAATTTCCAAAATATCATTATTTTTTAAACAAAGCGATTATTATTATTATTAATTATTATATAATTATATAAAAGTCCCTTAGATATTAGCGCAGATATATTAGTAACCCTGTTTTTCACAAGTGTAGCAGGCTGTGAATTCTGCAAACCATGTTTCTAGGATGGGCTTTTAGCAGGACAATATATATTGGTCATATTGGTCATGGCTCCCAAGTGGCACACAATGGGATTGCCTTGCAATTCTCCAGCTTCATCCACTGAGATTGCGGTGGGCGCACAAGGTTCAAGGCAGGAGGACAAGGGGCACGGGACGGGCCGCAGAGCTGCGCACAGAAGACGGACCTAGCCCATGGGGAAGGGGGAGGAGTCAGCACCCCACTGGGTAGCACAGAGTAACACTTTAAGGGGCGTTTCACTAATAATGGCGCTGACTAGGGAAACGTTCCCGCTCTTCTTAGTGCCAGTCTGCACGTTCAAACTAAAACAATGTAACTAATAATGGCATGAAAAACGCCCCTTTAGATATGAATTCGGAGGGCAGAAAATATTTAAATATTAAAGCATTGGACCTCTCACTAAAGGCGTCAGTCGAAAGTTATACTTAAATCCGAACTGGATTTAACGAAAAATGACATGGAAAAGCGCACATTTGTCAATCCCAAACTCTAAAAGTAATTGGAAAGGTAGATACTGTCACGCCCTGACCATAGTTTGCTTTGTATGTTTCTATGTTTTGTTTGGTCAGGGTGTGATCTGAGTGGGCATTCTATGTTGTATGTCTAGTTTGTCTATTTCTATGTGTTTGGCCTGATATGGTTCTCAATCAGAGGCAGGTGTTTGTCGTTGTCTCTGATTGGGAACCATATTTAGGTAGCCTGTTTTGTATTGTGGGTTGTTGGTGATTGTTCCTGTTCCTGTGTCTTTTTGTATGTCACCATACGTGACTGTTGCGTTTTCGTTCATTTGTCCGTTTATTGTTTTGTTTTTTGTTTTCAAGTTTTCTAATTAAAATGGATAATCATCACGCTGCATTTTGGTCCTCCGATCCTTCTTACTACTCCTCCTCAGATGAGGAGGACGACGATCTTGACAGATACAAATTATTTGTGACATTGTGGTTACAATAAATAATGTAAAATAGATGTGAACAAGATGCTATGTTTTTATTTACAGTAGTGATGGACAGCTGGAGGAATTTTGTATTTCTTCATCAAAATCTTTATGCTTTCGTCAATAAAATAATGAGAAAAAAGACATTCAAAATTCAGATGTTTATTTAAACTACATTTTTTGGTCTAGAGCAAGGCGTTATTGACGGAGAGTCAGGCGGAGGAGAGGGCGAGGAATGAGATGGAGTCACAATCCATGCCAGTCACACCTGTGAGCTCTTGAACTCCGCCTCCGACAGGCAGAGTCAACATACCTGGCATGTTCGTCAGGTCGTCGGTTCACCCTGACATTTCCATTCCTCTTCTGACAACAGAGCTAGAACAACTGCTCATCAGGCACAGCAAGGGCCGTCCGGACCGTTATGCTGTTCTGCTATTCCAAAGATGTGTAACCGAAGAGAGATACCACGAGTGGACACAGAATACCAACTGGGATGGATCCGAGGCAAATGTGGGTTACCATTGAACCTCCTAAGTGTTCATCATTAATACTGTGCCTCAGAAGTTTCTGTCCATGACTGATGCAACCCGAAAAAGCATTAAAGACAGAGTTAATGATTACTTGAGGTTACCAAGAAAGTCTAGACATGGCTTGCTCTCCCTTATGTAAGGAATTAGGCACATTACCATGTTTACTACAGTATGTACTGTAGGCTATGTTTACTTGTCAGACTGCACAGTAGCCTAATAAACAAATGCAGGGGGCTTCTATCATCAAAATGCTTTATTATCCAAATGTTTAAAGTGCGCGTTGACGACCTCATACAACCGCAAAATGTCGGATAGAGCATATACTGTACAGTACTTGATTTCTTCATCAGCATCTTTATGCTTTTGTTAATAAAATAATGATAAAAATGCTCCTTCAAAATGCATATGTTTATTTAGTTATGGATCCATAACGAATTACTATGGGAATACATATCACTGAATGACAGAAATATTGGAACAAAGTAGGCTAATGAAGGTAAACAAATTGTTGTTTACTGGAAAATACTCTTCCAAACACACATGGTCACCTTGTACAGCGCCATTGTCGCTATTAGCAGGGCTATTAGCAGTACAATAGACTTGCCTAGAAGGAGGGTAGGGGGAGAATTCTATTGTCAAATGTATTTCTTAGTTAGGTTGGCTATATCAGTGCAGTGGTCTGAGGCACTGCATCTCATTGCAAGAGGCATCACCACAGTCCCTGGTTTGAAACCAGGCTGTATCACATCCGACCGTGATTGGGAGTCCAATAGGGCGGCGCACAATTCGCCCAGCGTAATCCGGGTTAGGAGAAGGTTTGGCTGGCTGGGATTTTCCTTGTCCAAAAAATAGGCATGGTGGGCTTATGGTTTCTCTCCCTCTAAAAACAGAAATAAATATTTTGGCCTTTATTCAGATTACAATCGCTCACCTCAAAAATATCATTATATAGCCTACCCGCTGTAGTCAACTATTTCAGCACCGTTTCGCGCTGCTCTGAGACAAGCATGGAGAAATGAAAATGTTAAATTATATTCCATGATATTCATAAGATATACAGTGGGGAGAACAAGTATTTGATACACTGACGATTTTGCAGGTTTTCCTACTTACAAAGCATGTAGAGGTCTGTAATTTTTTATCATAGGTACACTTCAACTGTGAGAGAAGGAATCTAAAACAAAAATCCAGAAAATCACATTGTATGATTTTAAAGTAATAATTTGCATTTTATTGCATGACAAAGTATTTGATCCATCAGAAAAGCAGAACTTAATATTTGGTACAGAAAACCTTAGTTTGCAATTACAGAGATCATACGTTTCCTGTAGTTCTTGACCAGGTTTGCACACACTGGCGAGGGATTTGCCCACTCCTCCATACAGACCTTCTCCAGATCCTTCAGGTTTCGGGGTGTGCTGGGCAATACGGACTTTCGGCTCCCTCCAACGATTTTCTTATTGGGTTCAGGTCTGGAGACTGGCTAGGCCACTCCAGGACCTTGAGATGCTTCTTACGGAGCCACTCCTTAGTTGCCCTGGCTGTGTGTTTCGGGTCGTTGTCATGCTGGAAGACCCAGCCACGACCCATCTTCAATGCTCTTACTGAGGGAAGGAGGTTGTTGGTCAAGATCTCGCGATACATGGCCCCATGCATCCCTCCCTCAATACGGTGCAGTCGTCCTGTCCCCTTTGCAGAAAAGCATCCCCAAAGAATGATGTTTCCACCTCCATGCTTCACGGTTGGGATGGTGTTCTTGGGGTTGTACTCATCCTTCTATTCCTCCAAACACGGCGAGTGGAGTTTAGAGCAAAAAGCTCTATTTTTGTCTCATCAGACCACATGCCTTCTCCCATTCCTCCTCTGGATCATCCAGATGGTCATTGGCAAACTTCAGACGGGCCTGGACATGCGCTGGCTTGAGCAGGGGGACCTTGCGTGCGCTGCAGGATTTTAATCCATGACGGCGTAGTGTGTTACTAATGGTTTTCTTTGAGACTGTGGTCCCAGCTCTCTTCAGGTCATTGACCAGGTCCTGCCGTGTAGTCGCGGCTGATCCCTCACATTCCTCATGATCATTGATGCCCCACGGGTGAGATCTTGCATGGAGCCCCAGACGAGGGTGATTGACCGTCATCTTGAACTTCTTCCATTTTCTAATAATTGTGCCAACAGTTGTTGCCTTCTCACCAAGCTGCTTGCCTATTGTCCTGTAGCCCATCCCAGCCTTGTACGGTCTACAATTTATCCCTGATGTCCTTACACAGCTCTCTGGTCTTGGCCATTGTGGAGAGGTTGGAGTCTGTTTGATTGAGTGTGTGGACAGGTGTCTTTATACAGGTACGAGTTCAAACAGGTGCAGTTAATACAGGTAATGAGTGGAGAACAGGGGCTTCTTAAAGAAAAACTAACAGGTCTGTGAGAGCCGGAATTCTTACTGGTTGGTAGGTAATCAAATACTTATGTCATGCAATAAAATGCAAATTAATTACTTAAAAATCATACAATGTGATTTTCTGGATTTTTGTTTTAGATTCCGTCTCTCACAGTTGAAGTGTACCTATGATAAAAATGACCGCCCCTCTAGCATGCTTTGTAAGTAGGAAAACCTGCAAAATCGGCAGTGTATCAAATACTTGTTCTCCCCACTGTATGTGTTGACTGAATATAAGCAAGTGATGTCTGCTAAATAATCAAGTTTATGGCACAGTCATATAGCCTCGGCACCTACATAAAGCTAAGTCAGTCACTTATTCATGGCTTTGGATCAAAATAAATAAGTACCAACATTCTTTCTGATAGTCTTTAATAAAGAAATGTTTTGGTTATTCTGACCTGGACACCATGTACAGTATTATAATAGCCCATTATGGGCTATTAACAGGACAATATACACTTACCAACACCTCTCTGTATTTTGATACTTTGTGCAATGCAATTGATCAGCATTAAAAACTTTGTGGCTTGGGACTCCCAAGTGGGGCAGTGAGTTGATACAGATGCTGGTTCGATACCCATGCCGGCCGCCACCGGGAGACCCATGAGGCAACTTTTGGTTTCTCTCCCTCTAAAAACAGAAATAAATAATTCTAAATAACAAACTGGCTTTATTTACAAATTCGTGAGAATGTCTCACCCCATCATCAAGAATGGCTTTTTCTCGCTCGCACTAAGTTAAATGAAAACAAAAGAATTTCCAAACTATTGTTAATTTTTAAAAACAAAAGCTATTATTATTTTTATTATTATAATTAATTAATTTAGAATTATATAAAAGCCCCTTAAATATTTTCACAGATCAGATTTGCCCTAACAAAAATGCCCCTGAGATATTAATTTAGAATCCTCCAATCCTCTAAATGTAATTATTGGCGGAGAGTCGTCCCCACTTCACAGTCGCCCCCACTTCACAGTAGAAGCATCAAACAAGGTTCTAAAGACTGTTGACATCTAGTGGAAGCCTTAGGAAGTGCAATATGACCCCATAGACACTGTATATTAGAAAGGCAATGAGTTGAAAAACTACAAACCTCAGAATTCCCACTTCCTGGTTGGATTTTTCTCAGGTTTTTCCCTGCCATATGAGTTATGTTATACTCACAGACATCATTCAAACAGTTTTAGAAACGTCAGAGTGTTTTCTATCCAAATCTACTAATTATATGCATATTCTAGCTTTTATGGCTGAGTAGCAGGCAGTTTAATTTGGGTACGCTTTTCATCCAAAATTCCCAATGCAACATTAATCTAGTGGGAATACCGGAGGGAGAGGAGGGCCCAAGATCGTCGGAGTTCATGGCCGAGCTGCTTCAGGAGCTGCTCGGTCTGGAGGAGAAGCCGCTGCTAGACCGGGCCCACCGCACCCTGCGTAGCAGACCCCGGGATGGAGAACCCCCGTGACCATTTGTCATCAGGGTGGATTTCTTTCACGTCCGCAATGACATACTGAGGAGATCGAGAGAAGCATCTCCTCTGCTCTACAAGGGTAAAAGAGTCTCGATAATTGCGGACTACACCACGGCTGTGGCTAAGAAACGGGCTAGCTTTGGAGATATGAAGCGCCAGCTACACGCCTGCCCGAGTGTGAAGTTCGGCCTCATCTACCCTGCGGTTCTGAGACTTACTTTACCAGACGTCTTCACGCACAGATTCGAGGACGCGGCTTTAGCGGCAGATTTCATCAACAAGAACGTGAAAGTGGCTGTTGTACCACATGGTGTGGAATAAATAGTTGGTTAGCTGGTCTTCATAGCAGGCTAGTTAGCAGGCCGGCTGGCAGACTGGTTGGCTAGCGAAGCCAACTTTGCTGGGTTCACAACACTTGAATGTCATTCTCTTTTATTAAAAATAAAATAAAATCAAACCCATGTTGCCGCCTCTAATGCCGATATCTGGCTGTTTTCATGGTTCTGTCATAGTTTTACCATTTTTATTGCTCTCAAACCTCTCTTATCCGAGGTTAGTTTTCCGTAGACTCTGCTGGGGACCAATCTATGTATGTTTGGTTTACTCTGGTTAAATGGTCACAAATCTCAGGTAGCACAGAGTAAGTGTTACCATGCTTTGCTCTAAACTTTTTTGTATTTAGGGTTTTGCTTGCATCTCAGTTGGGGAGATGCTTCGGCAAGGGAGATTGTGAGGGAAGGGGATTTCCCTCTTTATTTGTATATAGTTTTTATATGTTTTTTGTGCTTTGTCGCTTGTATTCGTTTTTAAAATTTGCGCTATTAAGTTCAACTAAGATCTTTAGTTTACATTGTACCTTGTCCTTTACATGTCCTATCTCTCTTAAGACATGACTTAGCCTAGTGTAGCTCATCCAGCTGGACGGAATGGCTTTAATTTTCTTACTTGGAACTGCAGGGGCATAAATAACCCAGTTAAACATAGTAAGGTGATACACCACCTTCATCAATTGAATGCTCACATAATCTTTCTCCAAGAAACTCATCTGATGGTATCACAACACTCAAGTCTTGGGATGGGTGGGTCAGGTGTTCAATTCCTCATTTCAGAGTAAGGCAAGAGGGATGGCTATTTTACTTCACAGATTGGTACCTTTTACATGTTCTAATGTGATCGCAGATCCCCATGGTAGATACATCATTGTCAGTGGTAGGCTGCTCAATAGGAATGTATTTCTTCTTAATATTTATGCTCCTAATTGGGACAATGGTGATTTTAAAAAAATCGGTTTTCTCTACACTCAACGATATGTCTTCCCATATGTTGATCTTAGGTGGTGACTTTAACTTTAACACATTTGGATCGATCCTCCACTAAACCAACTACCTTGTCAACCTCAGCTAGAGTTGTCTGAACCTTTATGCTTGAAGTCACAGTTTCAGACCCTTGGAGAATGTTTAATCCATCTGGAAAGCATACGTTTTTTTCTCATCGGTTCACCACACTTTTACGCACATAGACTACTTCCTTGTAGATGACCGACTTCTCCATTCCATATCTTAATGTTCATATAATCCAGTTGTTGTATCTGACCACGCCCCTGTTACAATGGAAGTGGTCTTTCAAACTGTTGACAATCTGCCACCACCTTGGCGGCTAAATACTCAACTGCTCAGTAATAAACTGTCAATTTTGTTTTGGGTCAAATTGACTTTTTCATGAGTACAAAAAGAACCCCAAACATCTCTGCGTTTACTCTCTGGGAAACTCTGAAAGCTTATATCAGAGGTGTTATTATTTCCTACACCGCACATGAGAACAAACTGAAAAGGGATAGGCTGTCTAATTTAACACGCTGTATTGCCCATTTAGATGACATTTATGCATACATCATCTGGGATATCATTAGACCCTAGGGGGATCAATGATGAGTTCAAGAGATTTTACCAGTCTTTAAATACTTCTGAAAGTAAAGCGGATACATTGGAATCGGATGATTTGTTCCACTCACTTGCTGTGCCTTCTGTCAGCCGGGATTTGGTAAAAAAATGAGTGCAGCCGATCACTGTTGAAGAATTGTCTAATGCTGTCAAATCCCTTCAATCTGGGAGAAGCTCAGGGCCTGACGGCTACCCGGCAGAGTTTTATAAAAGGTTTCTCTCCAAAATAGCCCCTATTCTAATTGAAATGTACAATGAAGCATTTGTAAATGGTGCTCTCCCACAGACTCTCACTCAGGCAACTATTTTCCTATTCTTAAAAAAACAGACCCTCTTGACTATGTGTCATACCATACATTTAGCCTGCTAAATGTTGACTATAAAATTCTGGCCAAACTCCTGGCAACACGTCTGGAAACAGTCCTCCCATCAATTATCTCTCAGGATCAAACAGAATTTATTAAAAATAGACACTCATTCTTCAATCTTCGATGATGATTTAATATTATATATAATCTTTCTGTCGCCAATGCCTCTGAAGCCATTATATCCCTGGATGTGGAGAAAGCGTTTGACCGGGTGGAATGGAAATACCTTTTTTACACTCTAAATAAATTTGGCTTTGGCTACAAATACATGACTTGGATAAGACTTCTGTACACATCCCCTCAGGCCTCTATCAGGACTAAAAACACCCAATCAGATTGCTTCCCGTCCCTTACTGTTTGCCTTCGCCATAGAACCCCTTGCAATAGCACTTCGCTCCAACCCCCTCATCAAAGGTATAGTCAGATACGGACACGAACACAAACTGTCTTTATATGCAGATGATTTATTAGACACGTCCAACTTTTCTGTTTCTGTTCCTGATGCCCTTGCCACTTTCACATCCTTCAGTCACTTATCAGGGTATGAACTGAATCTCAGTAAAAGCGAATTGATGCCACTTAATATGGCACAAAGAATTCCCCTTTACATAACTTGCCATTTAAATTTGCTCATGTTTTATTTATCTCGGAGTACATGTTACAATCAGATTTGAAAACCATTTTCAAGCCAACTTTTCTCCTCTTTTAACCCGTACTAAGGACGATTTGGAATGCTGGTCTTTGCTACACCTCTCCTTAGTCGCAATAATTAATTATATTAAAATGAATACTCTCCCTAAATTCTTATATCTCTATCAGTGCCTACCGATTCTTCTTCCCAATACATTTTTCAAAAAGATCAACGGCCTAATTCTACCTTTTATATGGGACAAAAAGTTCCCTAGGATACGAAAACAGCTTTTGCAGAGGCCCAAACCAGACAGCCGTCTAGCGCTACCGGATTTCAGATTCTATTATTGGGCCACTAACCTTAGGATCATTCAGTACTGGTTGCAGAGCAGAGAGATATTCCCACCCCCAATTAGGCTAGAGATGGAGGCCGCCTCATCTATACCCGCATCATTGTCTTCCCTCGCTCACTCCTCCGTTACAGGCCCTTACTCCTCCTTCACCAGAAATATATGTCAAAACAACATTGAAGATCTGGAATCAATTTAGGCACCACTTTGGGTTTCAGACAACCTCTTCTTTGGCTCCGGTAGCCTCAAACCCAGCTTTTCCCCCATCTATGGTTGATGGTGCTTTCTCAACATGGTCTAGTCTCGGTATTAAAAGATTCTGAGTTCTCTGTATTAACAATACAGTTAGTAAGTTTGAACAAGTATCAGATAAATTTGGTCTCCCCAGACATAATTTCTTTAGGTTCTTACAGGTCCGGAGTTACGTTCACGGCATAGATCCAGGATTCCCCACCCTTCCTGGTGAAACACAGTTCAACATTTCTTATCCCACTTCCTACTCTGAAAGGCACCTTGTCAATAATCTATAGTCAAATTTGCTCACTACAAATCACCTCATTAAACAATATTAAATCCTCATGGGAGGAGGAACTGGGTGAGGAAATATCTGATGAACTATGGGAAGGGCCACTCAAAAGTGTGCATACGTCTTCTATTTGCGCTCGACACGGTCTCATTCAATGCAAACTCATTCATAGGGCCCACTGGACCAAAGCAAGATTATCCAAAATTTACAAGGATGTGAACCCTAATTGTGTACGATGTAACCAGTCTCCTGCTAATCATGTACACATGTTTTGGTGTTGCCCATCTCTTGTTGGTTTCTGGAAAGACATCTTAAACACACTCTCAGAATTAAGCGGCACACAGATCGAGCCAGAACCTTTTATTGCATTATTTGGGGTTTCCTTACCCACATTACAATTGACCAAAATGAATAAGGATGTAATTGCCTTTGTCACTTGTTTAGCGAAACGATTAATTTAACTTAGATATAAATCGTCTGCACCTCCTTCTCATGCTCTTTGGATTAAATCAGTTTTAAATTGCATAAAGTTGGAAAAGATTAAACACACACTCCATGGGTCTATAGACAAATTCTATGCAATGTAGGCTCCATTCTTTTTTAAAATGTTAAATTACTACATTTCCCTGCAGTTCCAGAGTGATGTATATTTATATATTGGTGATGTAAGAGGCCTGGTATGTGTATACACGACATCTCGGATGTTAACGACTGTATTATCTGTGCTTGTTGACCTGTAAGAACTGTATCTAAATATTTTTTATTTTCTTGTCTTTTTATATGTTTGTCTCTCTCTTTGTTTTGTATTGTTGTCTTTGATGTGTTGTTTCATATTAGCAATTATTTTGTAAATGCTGGTGTTGAAAATTCTATAAACATAGTAATAAATAAATAAATAAACAATGAACCATAATCCCAGCACATAATGTTACTACCCTGCATGAATCTGCAGGTAGCTAACCAACCAGGTTCAATGTTGGTTATCTAATATTAGGCTATAAATATCAATGCAAATGGCTCTGAGATATGAATAATATTACTACACAGATCATACACATAATGTTAGCTAACTAGCTAACAGTACACTTTAACTTGAAATGAAAATTACTTTCTGGCAAAATTCGAAACGTGTAATATCTGAAAACATAGCTAGGTAGACTCTCTTACCCGTATACATGGATGGACACCTCTCCCTCTCTCTCACAGATGCCATATTTGACCTTAGTTGAAGATGTAATCACAAGACAGGTGTTTTACACAACAGCCTTCTGTGTGTTCTCTTTTCGACTCCGTCTGCATATTTGCTATCAAACGCCAGATTTCAAAACTCGGTCCTCCAGAAAGTGAAGGCAAGCAGTTCTATTATGTGAATTCATTCAAAAAAGCAGTGTTAGAAAGGATTACCTACACATAGTGACCAACTCATATTATAGCAAGAAGCTCAATACATGGCAGACCAATCCGAACTCATGTCTTGGCATGTCTAGCCCACTCATTATCTCAGCCAATAATGGCTAGCGGGAAGGTTGCTGTCTTTTTATGTGGTTAAACCAACTAGGCTCGTAATTTAACAATTTTATTCATATTTACAGACGTCATACAGTGTCTCCTGACCCCTCCTGTCTCAGCCTCCAGTATTTATGCTGCAGTAGTTTATGTGTCCGGGGGCTAGGGTCAGTTTGTTATATCTGGAGTACTTCCTGTCTTATCCGGTGTCCTGTGTGAATTTAAGTATGCTCTCTCTAATTCTCTCTTTCTTTCTCTCTCTCTGAGGACCTGAGCCCTAGGACCATGCCTCAGGACGACCTGGCATGATGACTCCTTGCTGTCCCCAGTCCACCTGGCCGTGCTGCTGCTCCAGTTTCAACTGTTCTGCCTGCGGCTATGGAACCCTGACCTGTTCACCGGACGTGCTACCTGTCCCAGACCTGCTGTTTTCAACTCTCTAGAGACCGCAGGAGTGGTAGAGATACTCTGAATGATCGGCTAAGAAAAGCCAACTGACATTTACTCCTGAGGTGCTGACTTGCTGCACCCTCGACAACTACAGTGATTATTATTATTTGACCATGCTGGTCATTTATGAACATTTGAACATCTTGGCCATGTTCTGTTATAATCTTCACCCGGCACAGCCAGAAGAGGAATCTGGCCACCCCTCATAGCCTGGTTCCTCTCTAGGTTTCTTCCTAGGTTTTGGCCTTTCTAGGGAGTTTTTCCTAGCCACCGTGCTTCTTCACCTGCATTGCTTGCTGTTTGGGGTTTTAGGCTGGGTTGCTGTACAGCACTTTGAGATATCAGCTGATGTACGAAGGGCTATATAAATAAATTTGATTTGATTTGATTTATTAAGGCACAAGAAAGTTCACATTTCTCAGCAAGCATTTCTGGCCAAAAACACATTTTGAGGGGGAAAAACGGTTAAATTAAAATGTGCACCCTGTACAGGTGCACATGGTCATAGAGACAGTCCAGATGGAGGGTGTGATGGTGGGCCAGGTGTACATTGGGTTGCAGGGCACAGTCCTGGGAGAGGCTGGTGAGTGTTGGAGCTGGGGTGGGGATAGTCTGTGCTGGTGTCGCAGTCAGTGGGATGCTGTTCTGTGAGCTGGGCAGGGCTGGGGAGGCCTGGCTGGAAGGGGTGGGCTCCTCTGCTGTGTGAGTGCAGTGCACAGAGTGGTGATCTAGCTGCTCCTGCAGCCTGCCCTCTGTTCTCTTTCTCTCCTGCAGCTCCTCTCTTAGTGTGGTCAGTTCATTATACTGCTCTCCCTGTCTTGTTGTAAATCTATCACCTCCTTTGTTAGATAAGCCAGCTCTCTCTTGCTTGACGTTTTTTCAGCTGTGCTGCAAGGCTGCTGTCCTGTTCTGTGCGCACCTTGGTTAGGAGTTCCTCTAAGGTGTGGACGTCTGGTTGCTGTTTGCTCACACTCTCCCTGTGCAGGACCATCTCACTCTCCACCCTCATGGCAGCCATGGTGTTGAGGAGGGCCTGAGCCTTCTCTGCACTGAGGTGGTCACTCTCCTCCTAGGGCATGTCCTCCACTATGGTGGGAAGAGAGGTGCTGGATGTGCCTTTTTGGGTGGGGAGAGTGGGGGTCAGGGTGGTGATACTGGAGTTTCCCTTGTGGGAGGAGGTATAATTTTTATTTAATTTATTTACAATTTTAATCCCAGCCCCCGTCCACGCAGGAGGCTTTTTGCCTTTTGGTAGGCCGTCATTGTAAATATGAATTTGTTCTTAATTGACTTGCCTAGTTAAATAAAGGTTAAATAAAATAAATCAATAAAATAAAGTTACAGGTGGTGTCCTATCTCTCTGTTCTCTCCTTAATCGCAAATAAAGTCTGTTTCAAACAGCCTAAGGTTACCTTGCACCATGACAGACCCAGTCTTGTAGAGGTTGATTGTTATCATGGTACTGTCTGAGTCGTCTGCCTCTTTTACTTTCAGCTTCCACCCATTACAGATTCCCTCTTTCCTTTATGGATGGGTAGTGAGAGCAGACTGCTGAGCGCCATGAATTTGGCTGGTCAGTGAGAAAGATGAGATTACTCACATCACCGTTTTAATAGAGATCTTTTGTAGTTTCTGTTTAAAAGCTTTCCTCGTTGTGTAATCTTTTACCTCTGGACGGTAGATAATGGACTCAGTGCTGAGGGGGAGGGGGAGGGGGGCCATGTAGTGACACGCCCTCGACTCCTTGCCCGTCGACTCCCGGTGTCTGGGTGTCATTTCTGGGTGACAAACTTAGATTATGCTAGGAATCGACTCCAAAGACTCCAAACACTCATTATTTTTGCAACGGAGGGAACTAGTTGCATCATCTACTTTGAGAACAAACTCTCGCATCTTTCATTGCTAAGAAAGAGCGAGCTAGCGAGGGAGAGAGAGAGTGATAGATGGGAGTGGGAGAGCCAGACATAGGTGTGTTGGCCAGCAGGCAGAAAGTCATAACTCTGCATCGTAATCGAAAGATATAGGCTATCGCAATGCTGTATTTCGAAATGTCTTGCGCATGTTCACTAAAGTAAGAGCTATCAATGAGTCGGTTAAGTTACTATACACGCAACAGACCGAAGACCAAACACACACTAGCGTTTTCATAGCTAAGAGAAAGAGCAGGTGAGCCATTGAGGGATAGAGAGGATAGGGGCAGGCAGACAGACTGTCGGAACCATGCGCGTAGGCTATATTTTGGTAATCTGTATCTCGCTATGTATTGTCTTGTAATGCCTTGTAAATTCACCAAAAGTATATTAAAGTATATATTAGGCTATCAATGAGTATGGCTAAGCTTTTCTTCATAGTGCTAGTGAATTGAAATTAAACATCTCCCAATGCATCAGTTTAATTAGGCCTAAATGTGCAATAAAAAGTATTGTGCCTGTAGCTTATTTAATAAACCCTGATTGGCTGATGATATACTAGGTCTGGGCTCTCCAACCTTGTTCCTGGAGAGCTACCTTCCTATAGGTTTTCGCTCCAACGTCAGTTGTAACTAACCAGATTCAGTTATTCAACGAGCTAATTATTGAATCAGATGTGCTAGATTAAGGTTGGAGTGAAAACCTACAGGATGGTAGCTTTCCATAAATGGGGTTGGAGGGCTATGTCCTAGGTAATAGCGGGGTATCACCCCTCAACTTTTTGGAAATAGCAAGTTCACATTCTCATACATTAAAATCGGGTCAGCAGCTCAAATCAACAGGATGAGGTGCATTGTTATTAGAAAGGACGTCTACCATGTATCGGTAAAATAATGACTGTGATCACACTTCACCAATTTAAATATTATGGGGACATCTATACATTCAGAAGCCAAAGTTATCAGTGTAGCCTATGACGCTGAAATATCTTCAAGCCTACAATAAAAACCTCCAGGCTTCCGTTATGAGAGACAACTATATTTGAATTGTTTTTATATTACAGGGGGAAGTTTGGAAAAATGTAATCCTGTGTGCATTGTCCTCTCGAAAAAAAGCACATGCTTGGATAATAATTACAAAACCAACGTTTCTAGTAATACCCGTCCGAATAGGGCTGTAAAATGGCAAAGAATAGGCTTATCAGTGTAATGCACCGTATCATCTCATGGGATCCGTAAAGGCTGCACACAGCAGAAATACTGTATGACTGAAATATTCTCGTTCCTACACATCACCTTCTATATTCAACCACAATAGGCATTTTATAGAAGTTGATGACCAAATGGGTAGCATGAAGCTCATGTCAGTCCTCTAGAACGCAAATGTGTCTTCCTACTAGGACTCTGCAATAATGAGGTAGTGTGTGCTCATCCGTTTCAACTTGTTTTTGGAGTCTTGTAAGAGTTGACTCCTTCGACTCCAACCACAGGAGTCAGAGTCGGAGTCAACTCCAAAAATCCTGGAGTCGTGCACCACTAGGGACATGGTGCCTGTGGGCTCTGCTGCACCTGTTGCTGCTCTGTTCTGCTGCTGCACCATGCCATGGCAACAGTTATTGTTTGTTTGCTACTGTTGCTAGCTAGCTCTAACTTAGTTTTTTTTTAAATTACAGAAGATGTGTGTAGAGTAGATCTGTAGAGTAGATGTGCTCCTTTTTGGTTTACTCACTCAGTTTGGCCGGTTGATGTAGGTGTATTAACTCCACTTGCTAGGTTTGTTCTAGCAAGGCTAGGTTTTTGTTGTGTAGCTGGCTAGGGAGAGTCAAAACGTCTTAATTCGATGCAAAAAGTTAGTTTTTTTCCTATTTGATTGAACAGAGTTGGTCATTATTTCTTGTCTATAATTTTTTTAGATTTGAGTGTTTATCTAATTTTAAAAAAAAGAAAGAAATCAGGAGCTCACGCTGAGAATATCTGTAGCTCTCTGTAGCTCTCTCTCTCTCTTTTTTCTCTCTCTCTCTCACACTTTCTCCCTCTCCCTCCTCTTCACCACCTCTCTCCATCTCTTTCTGTATCCCCCCTCTCTCCCTCCTCTACACCCCCCTCCTTTCCAAGTTCTCCATCTCTTTCTCTTTCTTTTTTTCCCTCATCTAAACTCAGTCTCAGAGCCACTGCTGTGTGGTGATGCAGCTGTTCCCCCCAAGGGCATACTGAAGCATGGCTGGCTTCATTTCACTGTGGTAATCGTTGAATTTAACCAGCCCTGTTCAATGGCGATGAGCAAATATTGTGACAGGCTTTCTGCTGCTTTCCCTCTGAGTATCAAGTGCACTCTAGTCTGAGGGTGACATATTCCACATCAATTATTCCAGACTTATTTTTCTTTGCCTTTATTCTTTTTGCATTATGCTTCTTGTTTTTCTTCTTGTGGTGCGGTTCCTCTTCTTCCTTTTTCTTCCATCTCCTTATTGTTCTTATCATTATTTAAGGCCCTGGCTGGAATCAGGCCCACAGTGGTGTAGTGAATTTGTTTTAGGTGAGGAAGCCCCCCCCCCCCCTCCCRCCCAAAACAATAGAAATTACATCATCATTTCTCTTCCAAAGTTTCTACCGACAGATGTAAATCAGGCCTTTGCATGAAATGCATCCTCCAAAAGCAAACATCTGCCTATGCTCACACATTATTGTCTCAATAAAATTTTATATTTTTAATACCGTCAAACACCAAGTTAGGCATACCTAATTTAAAAAACTGTCAATCATGAATGATAATTCTTCACCTTTTAGTGGTGAAATGTCCAAAACTGCATGCCAATTATTTGATCTCAATCAGTTTCATAATAATATGCATTTAGATCTTCTTGAACTAAGCCTACTGTTTAGTGAGCAAATTAAAGATGATGGTGTTGACAAACTATAAGCCTTTCTTGTAGGCCTATTTTGTTTCAATCAAAGCATATATCCTGTCTAGTGATGCGCTGTTGAGTTTTAGCCACATGATCATTTTTGACTATTCAGCTTGAGATAAGAAATGACTGAGAACTGAGGAGGTGTTTTTGGTGCAACATATTATAGGCCCACTAAGTTATAGTATATGCTATTATACACAACATCTGGTTCTAATTCTGGATGCTGATTGGTTAAAACCGCATTCCAGCCCACAAGTTATCACCGGCTAAATCTATGACGTTGAAATGCCTATTTACTCTGTTCCATCTCACTGCGCAATCCACTGTCTCATCAGCCCTGCCAGGCAATTTATAAACTTGTTCTCCACTATAAAAATCATCTAGATATTATCTCTCATTTCTTTTAGACTAGCATTTGATTTTCAGCAGCGGAGATTTGTATGAACCTTGCTATAATGTCTCTCCAACATTTGCAACATTGTTTCAATACTGAAATTTGATTTCCAGCTCTCCCATACTAATGAACGTGTCAGGAGTTGGGACGAGACAGACAGGCGGTGTCATGTCTGCTCCTGTTCCTCACCATCCGGCGTACGACGGCTCCAGAGTACTAACCACCGGTTTTGGGATTTTTCATTACGCACACCTGACACTCACCATTACGCGCACCTGTGAATCATTACGATTCACACAATCATTACGGTTCACACAATCATTACCTTCATAATTTCCACCCCTTTAAATCAAATCAAACTTTATTTGTCACATGCGCCAAATACAACAAGTGTAGACTTTACTGTGAAATGCTTACTTACAAGCCCTTAACCAACAGTGCAGTTCAAGAAGAAGAAAATATTTACCAAGTAGAGTAATAATAAAAAGTAACACAATAAGAATAAGAATAACGAGGCTATATACAGGGGCAGCGGTACCAAGTCAGTGTGCGGGGGTAAAGGCTAGTTGAGGTAATCTGTACATGTAGGTGGGGGCGACGTGACTATGCATAGGTAACAAACAACAGCGAGCAGCAGCAGTCTACAAAAGGAGGGGGGGGGGGGTCAATGTAAATTGTCCGGTGGCAATTTTATGAATTGTTCAACACTCTTAGTGCTTTGGGGTAGAAGCTGTTGAGGAGCCTTTTGGTCCTAGATTTGGCGCTCCGGTACTGCTTGCGTGCGGTAGCAGGGAAAACAGTCTATAACTTGGGTGACTGGAGTCTCTGACAATTTTATGGGCTTTCCTCTGTCCTGGATGGCAGGAAGCTTGGCCCCAGTTATGTACTGGGCCGTTCCCACCACCCTCTGTAGCGCCTTATGGTCAGATGCCGAGCAGTTGCCATACCAGGCAGTGATGCAACCGGTCAGGATGCTCTCGATGATGCAGCTGTAGAACCTTTTGAGGATCTGGGGACCCAAACCAAATCTTTTCAGTCTCCTCCTTTTCAGTCTCCTGTCACTCTTCCAGGTTCACTGACCGGTTGGTATTGTTCTTGTGTATCGGCGTACTGCCTTATGTTAGTGTTGTATTGTTTTGTTGTTTTATTAAAATGTTGCACCTGCTTCAGACTCACCGCCCCATCATTACAGAATACCAACTCAAAATATGGAAGCAGCAGGACAACCGGACGTCTCCCAGACGATCAATGAACAAGGTGACCTTCTTCGTCAACACCATGATCAGCTGGCTCAACTGGGGACGGCCATGGAAGAGTTCCAGCAGTCTACAACGTCTCAAAAGCGGAGGATATTCTAGAGCCGGTCTACCCAACGAGTCAGCACACCAGCCCGTTCAGCAACCCGCTCAGGTCAGCGATGCCCATCCATCGCTCCCGGAGAAATATGATGGGACACCATCCAAATGTCGTGGCTTCCTCATTCAGTGTTCCCTCAATTTCGGGACTGAGAGGTCTAACGAGAGGTCTAACGTTGCCACGGTTATGTCTCTGCTGACTGGGCGGGCAATGGAATGGGCTACGGCCGTCTGGGAGAGAGGAGAGGAGGAGATTGAGTCTTATGAGGGGTTCAAGGCTCTGTTTAAATGTATTTTCGATCATCCAGCGGAGGGCAGAGAGGGAGGTGAGCGTCTGCTTCAACTCCAGTAGGGGAATCAGACGGTTGCTGAGTATGTTCTTACCTTCCGGACAGTAATGGTTTCCAGTGGATGGAATGAGCCGGGGCTCAGCACGGTATTTAGAAGAGGTCTGCACGGGGAGGTCCAGATGGAACTGGCCTGGAGCCGCGGCCCGCCCCGGGGTCAACGGGGCCAGGGCCAGCTGGAAACCCAACACACACTGGAAGGAGGCACGTTTCCTTCCTTGGGTAGAGTATGCCCAGAACTCTCTACGTCACTCCTTCACTGGGTTGACCCCCTTCCAGTGTGTGTTGGGTTTCCAGCCGGCCCTGCCCCGTGGACCCCTGGCCAGACCGAGGCTCCTGCGGTAGATGAGTGGTTCCGACGTGCGGAGGAGGTGTGGAACAATGCGCATGTGAGACTACAGCACACAGTTCATCATTAGAAGGAGCAGGCAGACCATCACCACAGTGAGACCCCTGTGTTCAATCCTGGGGATCACCTCTGGCTCTCTACCAGGAACCATCTTTGAAATATAAGAGAAAGATCACTGTTAGAGCTAACACTCAGGTTTTAATTCAGATAGTGTCCACAAGACGGCAGCAGTGTATATGCAACGTTTCCGATGGATAACTTGGAGTATGACTGATCCTCAAGACTTTTAGCGTGAAGTCCCTAGGTACATTTGGGCAAATCGTGAAGGAGACATTTGCATTCATATTCCATTTTTCTGCAAGAATATCGTCAAATCTGTATACTTGGACTTTGATTTAGCTTTCTAAGTATTAGTAACCATATTATAAGTTCAACATTTGCAAAACAACCAGTTTTCATAACTTCATAACTGAATATCCTGATAATTTTTGTCCAAAATGAAAAGGCATGCTGTCGTACAAGGTTAGAAGCTACATTTTACGACATATATATGGTTTCCACTTTGTTTGACCCCAATTGGTGCTTATTTGACAAAAATACAGACCAAATATGATTTCTATAGGATATACTACAACCCCAATTACATAGTGAAGTCTTGTTACCTTCTAGGATCTCTGAGGAATAGATACGAATGTGATTTGACTTGTTCAAACAACGTTTTGGGTGAGGTTTTCACAGATTCCTTTCTTTGCAAATTGAACGAGTGGAAATACAAAATCGATCGTGCGTGCTATATGGATCTTTTTATGATATGAAAAAGGATTTTATCTAACAAAACAACAGCATGTTATCTCTGGGACTCTTTGGATGATAAATCAGAGCAAGATTTCAGAATGTAAGTATACATTTCACCTTCAGAGGTGAATTTATCAAACCTATCGCGTTGAAAAAGTGTTTTGTTGATAGGAGCTCTCCTCAAAAAATAGTATTGCATTTTTACACAGTAATAGGTACTGTACATTGGACAGTGCAGTTATATTAACAAGAATTTAAGCTTTCAGACGATATAAGACACTTCTATGTACCGACATTTGTTGTTACTCTAAAATATGCCATCTTGATATAACGCGCTATATGATTTACAACTGTCCCGTTGACGGAACGCCGATCCTTATTAACTTCTTGGCGCACAGATCCCGATTACGGGATAATTTTCCTAAACAACCGCTGAATTGCAGAGCGCCAAATTCAAAAATAATACTAAAAATATTTATAATCATGCAATCACAAGTGAAATATACCAAAACACAGCTTAGCTTGTTGTTAATCCACCTATCGTGTCAGATTTTGAAAATATGCTTTACAGCGAAAGCAATCCAAGCGTTTGTGAGTGTATCAATCAATGCTAGAACAGCTAGCCTTAAATTAGCTTTGTCAAGAAAGTCAGAAAAGCAATAAAATGAATCGCTTAACTTTGATAATCTTCGGATGTTTGTACTCACGAGACTCCCAGTTACACAATAAATGTTATTTTGTTCGATAAATATTAGTTTTATAACAAAAAAAACGCCATTTGGGTTGCGCGTTATGTTCAGAAAACCACAGCCTCGTTCCGTTCCTGAAAGGCAGACGAAAATTCCAAAAAGTATCCGTAATGTTCGTAGAAACATGTCAAACGTTTTTTATAATCAATCCTCAGGTTGTTTTTAACATACATAATCGATAATATTTCAACCGGACGGTAACCTATTCAATAAAAGAGATGGATGTCGAGCTACCCCTCTCGCGCGCAGGAACTAATCAAAGGACACCTGACTCGTTTTGAAAAATCTCGCTAATTTTTCAAATAAAAGCCTGAAACTATGTCTAAAGCCTGGTCACAGCCTGAGGAAGCCATTGGAAAAGGAATCTGGTTGAGACCCCTTTAAATGGAAGAGGAGCAGGCAATGAAACAGGGATAAAAAAAAATGCACTTCCGGGTTGGATTTCCTCAGGTTTTAGCCTGCAAAATCAGTTTTGCTATACTCACAGACAATATTTTGACAGTTTTGGAAACTTTGAAGTGTTTTCTATCCTAATCTGTAAATTATATGCATATTCTACGATCTGGGCCTGAGAAATAGTCTGTTTACCTTGGGAACGTTATTTAAAAATAAAATAAAAATCTGTCCKCTAGCGTCAAGAAGATAAGCAATGGCTTTTTTCAGGCCACTCTTCCGTAAGACCAGCTCTGTGGAGTGTACGGCTTAAAGTGGTCCTATGGACAGATAATCCAGTCTCCGCTGTGGAGCTTTGCAGCTCCTTCAGGGTTAGCTTTGGTCTAGCGGAACCCCTCGCCAACAGCCAATGAAATTGCAGAGCGCCAAATTCAATCAACAGAAATCTCATAATTCAATTTTCTCAAACATACAAGTATTAGGCACCATTTTAAAGATAAAATTCTCGTTAATCCAACCACAGTGTCCGATTTCAAAAAAGCATAATGAACATATCATTATGTTAGGTCAGCAACTAGTCACAGAAAGCATACAGCGATTTTCCAAGCAAAGAGAGGAGTCACAAAAAGCAGAAATGTTGATAAAATGTATCACTAACCTTTGATATTCTTCATCAGATGACACTCCCGGGACAACATGTTACACAATACATGTATGTTTTGTTCGATCAAGTTCATATTTATATCCAAAAACCTCAGTTTACATTTGGCTTTGCCTCCAAAACATCCCGTGAATTTGCACAGAGCCACATCAAATCACAGAAATACTCATAGTAAACATTAATAAAAGAAACAAGTGTTATTCACAGATTTAAAGATATACTTCTCCTTAATGCAACCGCTGTGTCAGATTTTATTTTTTTATTATGGAAAAAGCAAACCATGCAATAATCTGAGTATGGCGCTCAGAGACATTCACAACCCAAGAATATATTAAATCACAAAGTCCAAGAACACCAAGATTGAAAGATACAGATCTTGTGAATAAGCCACATTTCAGATTTTTAAAAATGTTTTACAGGGAAGACAAAATATGCTAAATATATTAGCTAAACAACGTTAGCAAAATACACCACTTTTTCTAACTCCATCAGTTTCTTACTACTTCAGGTGCTATCACACATTTCGGCTAAACTAAGATATTGATAGCCACTAACCAAGAAAAACCTCTTCAGATGACAGTCTGATAACATATTTATGGTATAGGATTAGGTTTTGTTAGAAAAAGTGCATATTTTCAGGTAGAATCACAGTTTTACAGATTGCACCGACATCACAAGACGACTAAATTACTATAGAGAGCAAGTGTATGACCAATTTCTCATCATAAAACATTTCACTAAAAATAGACAAGCATAGCAATGGAAAGACACAGTTCTTGTGATTTCAGACCATATTCCAGATTTTCTAAGCGTTTTTCAGCGAAAACACAATAAATCGATAAGTTAGCATACCACATTGCAAACGTTACCAGAGCATCGATTCCAGCCAAGAGAGCGCTATAACGTAATCACCGAAAAATATAGTAAATTTTTTCACTAACCTTCTCAGAATTCTTCGATGACATCCCTGTAAACTCATTTTACAAATACATATACAGTTTGTTCGAAAATGTGCATATTTAGCCATACAAAACCGTGGTTACCCAATGAAAAATACTAGGAAATCAAGCCTCAAAATGTCTGACGTCATCTTTCAGAGTGATCTAGTTTAATTGAAAGCTAATCATAATTACTTTGACTAAAAAAATACAGGGTTGACAGAATCGAAAGACAAATTAGTTCTTAATGCAACCGCTGACTTACATTTTTAAAATTATCCTTACTTTTCAATACAGGGTTCGCCAAGTGACCGCGATAACAAACAAAATGGCGAAATATGCGTTTAAAAATATTTCGACAGAACAACGATTTATCATATTAAATATTGCTTACTTTGAGCTGTTCTTCCATCAGATTCTTGGGCAATGTATCCTTTCTATGTTGTAATCTTCTTTTGGTCGATAGATGTCCTCTGTCCTTCGAAATGTCCACTAACAACGACCGAGACACCGAAACGTTCCCAAAGCTAGAAAGTGCACAACAAAGAAATTCCTCAGAATCGCACTAAACGGATATAAATTGCTATAAAACGGTTTCAAATTAACTCATTATGATGTTTTTAACAACTATAACGAGTAAAAACATGACCAGAGAAATATTGCTGGCTAAACAACGATTTGGAATGAGGCAAGTCCGATGTCCTTCACGCTTCAGYCGCGCGACGAGAAAGGGAGGTACCTCTACATTTTGTTATTTTATAGTGGCTGTGATTGTGCAATCGATTCCATTCAAAACGTGATGACGTACAGACACCCAGAGGAAGACGTAGGCAGTGTCGGTTTCTTCATAGCATTCACTGTCGCCTTAAWKACAGACTCCAGATCAGGGGTAAAAATTTCTGAAATCTGACCCCTGTCATGAAAAGTGCTGTAGATATTGTTCTGTACCACTCAGAGACAAAATTCCAACGGCTATYGAAACTAGAAAGTGTTTTCTATCCAATAATAACAATAATATGCATATTGTACGATCAAGAATTTAGCACGAGGCAGTTTAATTTGGAGACCCAAATATGCTAATGCGGAACAGCACCCCCTATAGTTCCAAGAAGTTAATGCAACCGCTGTGTCAGATTTCAAAAAAACTTTACGGAAAAAGCAAACCATGCAATAATCTGAGTACGGCTCTCAGAGACATTCACAACCCAAGAATATATCCGCCATGTTGGAGTCAACATAAGTCAGAAATAGCATTATAAATATTCACTTACCTTTGATGATCTTTGTCAGAATGCACTCCCAGGAATCCCAGTTCCACATTAAATGTTTGTTTTGTTCCATAAAGTCCATCATTTATGTCCAAATTCCTCCTTTTGTTAGGGCATTTAGTAAACAAATCGAAACTCACGAGGCACGGGCAAGTCCAGCGGAAAGGTCGGACAAAAATTCAAAAAAGTTATATTACTGGTCGTAGAAACAAATCAATCGATGTATAGAATCAATCTTTAGGATGTTTTTATCATAAATGTTCAATAATGTCCCAACCGGAGAATTAATTTGTCTGTAGAAAAGCAATGGAACGAGAGGTAACTTTCTCATGACCGTGCATCATGAGACCGAGGCTGCTGGCAGACCTCTGACTCATTCCCCTCTCATTCAGCCCCCCTTCACAGTAGAAGCCTGAAACAACGTTCTAAAAGACTGTTGACATCTAGTGGAAGCCTTATGAAGTGCAAGATGACCCATATCCCACTGTATATTCAATAGGGGCTGAGTTGAAAACCTACAAACCTCAGATTTCCCACTTCCTGGTTGGATTTTTTCTCAGGTTGTTGCCTGCCATGTAAGTTCTGTTATACTCACAGACATCATTCAAACAGTTTTAGAAACTTCAGAGTGATTTCTATCCAATACTAATAATAATATGCATATATTAGCATCTGGGACTGAGTAGGAGGCAGTTTACTCTGGGCACGCTTTCATCCAAACGTGAAAATGCTGCGCCCTATCCATAAGAAGTTTTAATGCCCTCCTTGCCTGGTCCGTGAGTTTTGGTGGGCGGCACTCTCTTGGCAGGTTTGTTGTGGTGCCATATTACTTAAAAAAATTTATAATAGATTTAATGGTGCTCCGTGGGATGTTCAAAGTTTCTGCTATTTGTTTGTAACCCAACCCTGATCTGTACTTCTCCACAACTTTGTCCCTGACCTGTTTGGAGAGCTGAGATACTGAGATCATGTGACACAGATTGCACACAGGTGGACTTTATTTAACTAATTATGTGACTTCTGAAGGTAATTGGTTGCACCAGATCCTATTTAGGGGCTTCATAGCAAAGGGGGTGAATACATACGCATGCACCACTTTTCCGTTTTTTATTATTTTGAATTTGACCAATTTGGACTATTTTGTTTATGTCCATTACATTAAATCCAAATAAAAATCAATTTAGATTAGAGGTTGTAAGGGAAAACCCCCATGAAATGGACAAAATTGAATGGAAACATATTGGCATTGGACGAAACATATACACAATCGCAAATACCACTCAAATGGACGGCAGTTCATCCAAACCATGTGGCAAGTGGCATACTGCAAATGCCAAGTGTCATACAAAAAAATCCCAAAGATGACCGTTTTTTGAAATTTGTTCAATTGTTTTGTCAATTATACATATATAATAACCGTATGAACATACCTTTGTCTTATTTTTCTATAAGGCCTATGTTTTGTCCATTTGCAATATATGATCATAGGAAGTAAAAAATCTGTGAACCAAGGCCAAATGGCATAACAAATGTCCAAATGCCATACATAAGTACTGAAAGTACCAAATCAGGATGTTATGTCCATTTGCCATATATAATCATAGGGAGTCAGCTTCTGAACCCAAAAGTCAGTGAACAATGTCCAAATGGCATAAGAAATGTCCAATTAGCATTTATACTGACCAAATTATATATATCACTATGTTAAGCCATGAATCAACCTAGAAGGTCTATTTGTCATGTTTGCTCATAGGAAGTCATAGGAAGTAAGAATTTGGTGCAATGAGAGAGAAGTGGGACTCTGTCGTTTTATTAAAGAATTTTTGAAAAATGTCCAAAATGTTAAAAAGTTCGCTCTTGGTAACCCGTTCAGATTACCAGGTGCACGGCTGTCCATTTGCAATGTCTTACAATGGGCATTTACCATCACGAATTGGACATGCTCTAATATACTTCAGAAATGCCCAAATGACTGGCCCGTTGAACTCGGGATGGTCGAGCAGGGATAGTGGTTCCTCGCCATCGCTCGTTGGTGTTGATTTCAGCATGTCAATTTGGTGATGGTTCATTACTGTTTAAACTTTTTGCAAACGGACGAAAGTCAGCCATCAAGTCAGCGTCCATCAGTCAATAAGATATCATTCTGACACCAAACTGATACATACTGACACCAAACCACTTTGTCCAACACATTTAGAAGCCAACTATCACATATTTCAGAGCAGTACCAAAATTCACATCGCCTTCTGTTTATACCATAATAAAAACTTAAAACACATAGTTACATTCTAGCTGCGGGTCCAGTTCTGACATTGTGTAGGCCTAGCTGGAGGCAAAACCGAATCCCGAGTTTTGGCTCGATAGGTCATTCGGAGCCCGAGCAGCGGCCTTAATTAGTGCTGAAAATCTACTTTTTCCGGGCATTGCTACGGGGTCCCTGAATGAGCAATTGGACAGAAACTGTAGGGTCTGTCTCTATGGGCCGAGGCGGTTTCAATGCACCTAGTCTTGTGACTCTGGGACTTTTATAAATGTCGTCATTTTCGCGATGGTCAAAATGGATTGAAATCATTGCAAATGTATGAGGCTGTTTCTTGGCCTGAGAACCTTCTAGAGCCACATAGCTCACCGTGCACTATCAACCTAAGCTCTAGAACATGTAATAAAGTTTCAGAGCTCTAGGTCTGACGGTTCTTTGATAGTTCGAACGCCGATAACTATTGCAGGCTCTGTGTGTCTGTAAGCCTCACACTGTCACTCCCCATTGACTGTGTGTGTGTGTGAGTTCAGAAAATCACAGGAAATCAGGTAGAGCTCCGAAACCCGCCTTAACAGATTCATCTGAACACGCTGCAACCGGTCTATAACTTTTAAAAAATTATATCACCAATTGTACGATTTCTCTAGAATTATGATAGATACATGTCTGGTTCTTTTCTCCCTCACACCATAGGTTCATGTGCTTTGACGTGAAGTGGTCAAATTAGCGCTCTATTACCGTTTTTGACTTTAATCCCAGAAAATGGACCTTAACTCAAAAAGTGTTGAGTCCTCAACACCATCTTGTTTCATTTGGCCAAACCCGTGCTCACCGAGTTTCATTTTTGAAGTCATTTCCGTTTAGGAGAAATATCAATGTCGCTTTGGTGATGTTTTGTCCACTTGCAATAAGCAGCCAGTCGCCATCTGGTGGAATTTTCCGGTACAGCGGAAAAATGACAATTATATTTCAAATGTATAAAACGGAAACCAAATGTCTGAGACACTTCATTTATTTACTTCCCGGAAATGAGGGCCCTGGCGCACGCCCCGAGGCCATCGGCCTAATTTAATAACACTCACGGACGTCTAGTAAGGGACCGTACATTTGCCATATGGAGATCCTCATCAATCATATAGGAAATGCCAAATCGTTCCCTTCATGTATCTAATGCAACAAAATAGGAAAAACGCCAAGGGGGATGAATACTATTGCAAGGCACTGTACAGGGTGTACCAGTACAGAGTCAATGTGTGGGGGCACCAGTTAGTCGAGGTAATATAGGTAATATGTACATGGAGGTAGAGTTAAGGTGACTATGCATAGATAATAAACAGAGAGTAGCAGCAGTGTAAAAGAGGGGTCTGAGTAGCCCTTCGATTAGCTGTAGTGTCTTGAGGTCGGAGGCCGTGCAGTTGCCATACCAAGCAACGATGCAACCAGTCAGCATCCTCTGGAGGGTGCAGCTATAGAACCTTTAAAGGATCTGAGGACCCATGCCAAACCTTTTCAGTCTCCTGAGTGGGAATATGCTTTGTCGTGCCCTCTTCATGACTGTCTTAGTGTGTTAAGAACATGATAGTTTATTGGTGATGTTGACACCAAGGAACTTGAAGCTCTCAACCTGCTCCACTGCAGCCCCGTCGATGAGAATGGGGACGTGCTCGGTCCTCTTTTTCCTCACAATCCTTTCCTTTGTCTTGATCACATTGAGGGAGAGGTTGTTGTCCTGGCACTACACAGCTAGGTCTCTGACCTCCTCCCTGTAGGCTGTCTCATCGTTGTTGGTGATCAGGCCTACCACTGTTGTGTCATCTGCAAACTTGATAATGATGTTGGAGTCGTGCCTGGCCATGCAGTCATGAGTGAACAGGGAGTACAGGAGGGGACTGAGCACGCACCCCTGAGAGGCCCACGTTTTGAGGATCAGCGTGGCAGGTGAGTAGTTACTTATGCTTACCACCTGAGGGCGGACCATCAGGAAGTCCAGGATCCAGTTGCAGAGGGAGATGTTTAGTCCCAGGGTCTAATGATGAGTGTTGAGTTTTGAGGGCACTATGGTTTTGAATGCTGAGCTGTAGTCAATGAATAGTATTCTCACTGTTCCTTTTGTCCAGGTGGGAAAGGGCAGTGTTAAGTGCAATAGAGATTGCATAATCTGTGGATCTGTTGGGGCGGTATGCAAATTGGAGTGGGTCTTGGGTTTCTGGGATAATGGGATAATGGTGTTGATGTGAGCCATGACCAGACTTTTGAAGTACTTCATGGCTATAGACGTGAGTGCTATGTGTTGGTAGTCATTTAGGCAGGTTACCTTAGGGTTCTTGGGCACAGGGACTATGGTGGTCTGCTTGAAACAAGTTGGTATTACAGTCTCGGACAGCGAAAGGTTGAAAATGTCAGTGAAGACACTTGCCAGTTGGTCAGTGCATGCTCGGAGTACACATCCTGGTTATCAGTCTGGCCCTGCGGCCTTGTGAATGTTGACCTGTGTAAAGGTCTTTCTCACATCGGCTACGGAGAGCGTGATCACACAGTCGCCCGGAACAGCTGATGCTCTCATGCATGTTTCAGTGTTACCTGCCTCAAAGCAAGCATAAAAGTAATTTAGCTAGTCTGGTGGCTCGTGTCACTGGGCAGCTCGCGACTGTGCTTCCCTTTGTAGTCTGTGAAAGTTTGCAAGCCCTGCCACATCCGCCGAGCGTGTAGCACGATTCAATCTTAGTCCTGTATTGATGCTTTGCCTGTTTGATGGTTTGTCGGCGGGCATAGCTGGATTTCTTATAAACTTCAGTGTTTGAGTCCTGCTCCTTGAAAGCGGCAGCTATACCCTTTAGCTCAGTGCGGATGTTGCCTGTAATCCATGGCTTCCGGTTGGGGTATGTACGTACGGTCACTGTGGGGACGACGTCATCAATGCACTTAATGAAGAAGCCAGTGACTGATGTGGTGTACTCCTCAATGCCATCGTAAGAATCCCGGAACATATTCCACTCTGTGGTAGCAAAACAGTCCTGTAGCTAAGCATCTGCTTCATCTGACCACTTTCTTATTGACTGAGTCCCTGGTGCTTCCTGCTTTAGTTTTTGCTTGTAAGCAGGAATCAGGAGGATAGAATTCTGGTCAGATTTGCCAAATGGAGTGCGAGGGACAGCTTTGTACGGTTCTCTGTGTGTGGAGTAAAGGTGGTCTAGAGTTTTTTCCCCTCTGGTTGCACATTTAACATGCTGGTAGAAATGAGGTAAAACGGATTTGAGTTTCCCTGCAATTACAGTCCCCGGGCCACTAGGAGCGCCGCCTCTGGATGAGCGTTTTCCTGTTTGCTTATGGCTGTGTACAACTCATTGAGTGCGGTCTTAGTGCCAGCATCGGGTTTGTGGTGATATATAGACAGCTACGAAAAATACAGATGAAATCTCTCTTGGTAAATAGTGTGGTCTATAGCTTATCATGAGATACTCTAACTCAGGCGAGCAAAACCTCAAAACTTCCTTAGATTTCGTGCACCAGCTGTTGTTTACAAATATACCAAAAGCCGCTGTCTTACCCGAGGCCGCTGTTCTATCCTGACGAAAAAGCTTAAAACCCAGCAGCTGTATGTCATTCATGTTGTCGTTCAGCCACGACTCGGTAAAACATAAGGTATTACAGTTTTATTGTCCCGTTGGTAGGATATACGTGATCGTAGTTGGCCCGGGATGAGGGCCTTGTCGGGCGTCTGAGGAAAATCCTTCCCGTCCAACTCGTTGAAGAAAAAGTATTCCTCCAGTATGGGGTGAGTAATCTCTGTCCTGATATCTAGAAGCTCTTTTCGGTCATAAAACACGGTGGCAGAAACATTGTGTACAAAATAAGTTACAAGTAATGAGACTAAATATACACAATAGCACAATTGGTTACGGGATAGTAAAATTGTAGCCTTCTCCTTCGGCGCTATTACAGCACAAAAGGTATGGCAAATAAGTCTGGCAGCCCAACTGATTGGCAAACGTACTGCAAATTAAGAAACCATGTGATTACACTAAAGAAAAAGAAAAAATAATATGAAACAAAGATAAATGATATAAAGAATGATAGTAAAAAGCTTTGGAGCACCTTAAATGACCTTTGTGAAAAAAGCCAACTCGGCTCCATCATTCATTGAATCAGATGGCTCATTCATCACAAAACCCACTGATATTGCCAAATACTTTAATTACTTTTTCATTGGCAAGATAAGCAAACTTAGGGATGACATGCCAGCAACAATCGCTGAGACCACAAATCCAAGTATATTGTACCAAATTATGAAAGACAAGAATTGTACTTTTGAATTCCGTAAAGTCAATGTGGAAGAGGTGAAGAAATGATTGTTGTCTATCAACAATGACAAGCCACCAGGGTCTGACAATTTGGATGGAAAATTACTGAGAATAACAGCAGATGATATTGCCACTCCTATTTGCCACATCTTCAATTTAAGCCTTCTAGAAAGTGTGTGCCCTCAGGCCTGGAGGGAAACTAAAGTCATTCCGCTACCCAAGAATAGTAAAGCCCCCTTTACTGGCTCAAATAGCCCGTAAAGGGGAGTAACACGGATTGTAAACTGCCATGGTCAAAACATATTGATACAACAGTAGCTGAGATGGGGAGAAGTATCTCCATAATAAAGTGCTGCTCTGCCTTCTTAACAGCACTATCAACAAGGCAGGGCCTATAGGCTCTAGTTTTGTAGCACCTTGACTACTGTTCGGTCGTGTGGTCAGGTGCCACAAAAAGGACTCAAGACATTGCATTTGGCACAGAACAGGGCAGCACGGCTTGCCCTTGGATGTACACAGAGAGCTAATATTAATAATATGCATGTCAATCTCTCCTGGCTCAAAGGCGAGGAGAGATTGACTTCCTCACTACTTGTATTTATGAGAGATATTGACATGTTGAATGCACCATCTGTCTGTCTGAACTACTGGCACACAGCTCGGACACCCATGCATACCCCACAAGACATGCCACAAGAGGTCTCTTCACAGTCCCCAAGTCCAGAACAGACTTCGGGAGGCACACAGTACTACATAGAGCCATGACTACATGGAACTGTATTCCACATCAACTAACTGATGCAGTAAAATTTGATTTAAAAAACTGAAGAAAAAAACACCTTATGGAACAGCGGGGACTGTGAAGCAACACAAACATAGGCACAGACACATGCATACACACACACACGATAACATACACACTATACACGTCGATTTCTTACTGTAGATATGTGGTAGTGGTGGAGTAGGGGCCTGAGGGCACACAGTGTGTTGTGAAATCTGTGAATGTATTGTAATGTTTTTTAAATTGTATAAACTGCCTTAATTTTGTTGGACCCCAGGAAGAGTAGCTGCTGCCTTGGCAACAGCTAATGGGGATCAATAATAAATACAAATACAATAAAAATGTCAGTGACCCAACTTTGCCAGGAGTTATCGGGAGCCTATTTGCAATGTGTTTAAACAGCGGGAATATTTTCTTTTTCGCAATGTTCAGCTTGTCAAAAATGGATGGTTACAAACTTGAAACCACTGATCATGACAATGGAGAGAACTTCTCACAGTTGTGATTGTCCATTCCATATTGTCAATTTTATGTTGAATTGTCCTGTTTTCAGGAGATGTTGCTTTTTAACATGACAGCGCATTTTTTATTTGATTGGGTGCCATTTAGGTTAGTCTATTTGATTGGAGAAACCTGCATGATGTAAAAAGTGTCCGTCTCATTACATTGTCATACAATTTATCTCCAGCCTGTAGTCTATAGAAAAAGCAACAACCTCTCTGCCATATCCTTTCTCCATTATTTATGTTAGATCATTTTTGGGACGGAACGTTGGTAGAATGCCGCAGCGATGTGTCTCTCCAACAGCACCCTGGAGAGGCTAACTGGGAAGTGACAAGCAAATTATTTTGCGCCCCTGCCTTTGACAAAGTGGGCACTTTTTATCACAGGGCGTCATCAGCGCTCACCTAAAAAGCCCATATGCCACTGGTTGAGAGAAATGTTCATTGTTTTTGGGCAGAATTGTGTGAGGTTTTATGTGTTGTTGTTGGAAGTGTGTCTTGGGCAGTTTAGCTCAGAAAATGCCTCCCTTATCAATCTGCCGCCATAGACAGAAATTGGCAGATCGGCTGTACCGACTTCAGGCAAGTGATTGTGGGGGTCATAGAGCAACACAGAGAACACCATCGTGTTCGTGAGGCCAAACCATTCAGCTGCTACAGTTTTCATAAGAACACCGATTGTCAGGATGTCTGACAAACAACACTCTAGTTCTGCCACCTTTCATCGCAGATGCGGAAGGGCGACATCGGCGGATGCGTTGTATTGAGCCGCAGTCCATGCAAGAAAACTGATATTTCTACCTTAAATTGACAGGGATATTTTTATTATGCTATTTTGATTTATGTGGGGGTATGGACATTGACTCTAGGTGGTTAAGAACAAGTTCCTGGATTAGAACATGCAACCTTTGGCACCAGAGGCTGATGCTTATGCCCATCCACCAACCTCATCCACAATATCCTAGAAAAACCGAAACCTACTTGAAGATAACAGCGCTCACTGTTGCACCTAGTGGCCGGTTTCCAAGTAAGCGTCTGACGTCCTCAGACATGGATGGACATTGAATACTGACTTATATCACGGGTGACCTGGCTGTTCATGGCTACAGCTGTGAGTGCTACACGGCGAAAGTAATTTAGGCAGGTTACCTTCTCTTCCTTGGGCACAGGGACTATGGTGGTCTGCTTGAAACATGTAGGTATTACAGACTGGCTCAGGGAGAGGTTGAAAATCTCAGTGAAGACACTTGCCAGCTGGTCAGCACATGCACTGAGTACGCGTCCTGGTAATCCATCTGGCCCTGCGGCCTTGTGAATCAATTCCAGTTGTTTCATTTCGCTATGCTAAGATATCATATTTCATAACATCCCCAATATTTCACTAAGCAGACGCACCAAAATACGTTCCTCCTCGCTTTTCCTTCATTTGTTGTTGTCCTATAAATTGCCATGGCTACCTCTGGCCAACCTCTGAACCATGCAGACTATTAGTGGTAAATAGTCACTTTGGTGGAGCAGCGGGTTGAGTGATTGATGACAGCGATTGATGAGTGGCTTACTGGGTCCAAAGAGACACACACACCTGCATCCCAGGAAGTGTGTGTGTGAGTGGCTTAACTGGTCCCTGGATACACAGGGCTCTCTCAGGACCAAATAAAGATGAATGTCTGGCTAAGAGAGGGGAGATGCAGGTCAACCTGAACCATCCATTCCCTTCAGACGGGATGCGTCCCAAATGACAACCTATTCCCTTTATAGTGCACTACTGTTGACCAGAGCCCTATTCGCCCTGGTCAAAAGTAGTGTACAACATAGAGAATAGGGTGACAAATTGGGATGCAGCCCAGGAGAGGCCTGATGCATGATGATGACCACCAACCAACCATTTAAACCCACAACACTGATCAATACATTCTCAGGGACATATAGATGAGATTAGGTTCACTACTTGGCTTCCACACACCTCTGGTTTCTGGTTTTCTTCTGGATTTCTCGTCCTATTACCTCACTCTTTGGAGGCAATGTTTTTGATGCCCGCCGTATTTTGTCTGTTGTTAAAAGGCGTTCTAGAAAACCATGTGGCCAAAAACTCACAATCTGCACCAAAAGTAGAATTTCCATGATCTCATAACTTACAGTTCCTTCAGAGAGTATTCATTCCCTTTGACCTTTTCCTCATTTTGCTGTGGTACAAAATGAGATTCAAACGGATTGAATTGTCTTTTTTTTTTTTGTCAACAATCTACACAAAATACTGTGTAATGTCAAACTGGAAGAAAAATTCTAACATTTGTGAAACAAATACAAAAATTAAACACTCGTATATTTTGATTAGATAAGCATTCAACCCCCTAAGTCAATACATGTTAGAATCACCTTTTACAGCGATTATAACTGTGAGACTTTTTGGGTAAGTATTTAAGAGCTTTCCACACCTGGGTTGAACAACATATGTCCATTATTCTTTTCAAAATGATTTAAGCTCTGTCGAATTGGTTGTTGACCATTGCTAGTCAACCATTTTCAGGTCTTGCCATAGACTTTCAAGCAGATTTAGGTCAAAACTGTAACTCTGCTACTCAGGAACATTCACTGTCTTGGTGGTAGCAACTCCAGTGTAGATTTGGCCTTGTGTTTAAGGCTATTGTTTTGCTGAAAGGTAAATTCATCTCCTAGTCTCTGGTGGAAATCAGACTGAATCAGGTTTTCCTCTAGGATTTTGCCTGTGCTTAGCTCCATTCCGTTTCTTTTTTATCCGGAAAAACTCCCCAGTACCCAGTACAATCCTTTACAATTACAGGCATACCCATAACATGATGCAACCACCACTATGCTTGAAAATATGGAGAGTGGTACTCAGTAATGTGTTGTATTGGATTTGCCCCAAACATAATATTTTGTATTCAGGAAAACAATTTAATTTCTTTGCCACATTCTTTACAGTTTTACTTTAGTGCCTTGTTGCAAACAGGAGAAATGTTTTGGAATATTTTTATTCTGTACATACTTCCTGCTTTTCACTCTATCAATTAAGTTAGTATTGTGGAGTAACTACAATGTTGTTAAATCCATCCTCAGTTTTCTCCTATCACACCCATCAAACTCTGTAACTGTTTTGAAGTTACCATTGGCCTCATGGTGAAATCCCTGAGCGGTTTCCTTCCTCTCCGACAACTGAGTTAGGAAGGACGCCTGTATCTTTTCCAGTGAATGGGTGTATTGATACACCATCCAAAGTGTATTTAATAACTTCACCATGCTCAAAGGGATATCCAATGTCTGTTTTTTACCCATCTACCAATAGGTGCAGTTCTTTGTGAGTCGTTGGAAAACCACCCTGGTCTTTGTGGTTGAATCTGTGTTTGAAATTCACTTCGACTGAGGGACCTTACAGATAATTGTAATTGTGGGATACAGAGATGAGGTAGTCATTCAAAAATAATGTTAAACACTATTATTGCACACCGAGTGAGTCCAGGCAAATTATTATGTGACTTGTTAAGCACATTTTTACACCTGAACTTATTTAGGCTTGCCATAACAAAGGGGGTTGAATAATTATTGACTTAAGACATTTCAACTTTTCCTTTTTCATTAATTAGTAAGAATTCACAAAAACATAATTCCAGTTTGACATGGTTTATTGTGTGTAGGCCAGTGACCCCAAAAAATCTAAATTTAATCAATTTTAAATTCAGGCTGTAACAGAACACATTTTTGAAAAAGTCAAGGGGTGTAAATGCTTTCTGAAAGAGCTGTACATAATTTTCCTCTCTCCTCAATAAAGAAGCTACAAAAGATCAGTGACAGATGGCTGCACGTGTTTGTGTGGCTTAAGTATTTAGTGTCAGTGTGAGAGTGTGGTGGTGCTGTGAGAGAAGACAGACTTGTGGCAGTGGGTGCGGCAGGTGGGAACAGTGGGTGAGGCGGATGAGGCACAGATTTGTATTGTGGGTAGCAGAACAATGTGGTTAATTAGTCATTTTCTGATGGTGAGAAAAATCTTATTAATAGATTTTTAGTCACTAAGGTTTCAACTGGAACTCATCCTCAAATTTTTAGATAGGGTAATTTACCTATTACAAACAGCCTATGTGTCTTACCAAAGATAATGCAAACTAAACGCTGAAATAGCAGTTTGGCTTAGAATACTGAGAACTGGGAATGCGAATGAATGCGAACCGAACACAACAGCGTTACAAAGTATTAGGCCTACTAAACAAAATATCATATCGATAAAGGCATGACAAACCTATATTTGGGCTAGTTACATTAACAGTAAACAATCGCAGTAAACAAAAGGCGAATGCAGATCCAAATAACCAAAACATATATAGCAGTGAGATGCAGTCATGCACAGCTGTCTTGACAAATAAATAAGATTATAGGCCAGCTTCAAAACCATGTCGCTCTCTCATGAGTTCAGTAACTTAAAAACAGCCTATAACTAATTACAAAAACCCTATTCCTTGTGTTTCCATCTGTAGCATATGCAAAACAAATAGATACTTTTTTCAATGGTTTTTACTTTCCTTAAACAATAAGTGTCTACCTCACGTTTCAGCTGTCGGAGATTTGAGCACGAAATGCAACAGGGCATTGCGTGAATAGGCCTATTGGCTTAGGCGTTCACTGTATTATGAATATATATATAAATATATATATAAACTGTTGCAACAAAGTTGGAAGCACAGAATCATCTAGAATGCCATTGTATGCTGTAGCATTAAGATTTCTCTTCACTGGAACTAAGGGACCTAGCCCACACCATGAAAAACAGCCCCAGACCATTATTCCTCTTCCACCAAACTTTACAGTTGGCACTATGCATTCGAGCAGGTGGTGTTCTCCTGGAATCCACCAAACCCAGATTCATCTGTCAGACTGCCAGATGGGGAAGCATGATTTATCACTCCAGAGAACGTGTTCCCACTGCTCCAGTCCAGTGGCGCTGAGCTTTACACCACTCCAGCCGATGCTTAGCATTGCTCATGGTGATTTTAGGCTTGTGTGTGGCTGCTTGACCATGGAAACCCATTTCATGAATCTCCCGACAGTTATTGCGCTGACGTTGCTTCCAGACGCAGTTTAGAACTCAGTAGTGAGTGTTACAACTGAGGACAGATGATTTTTACATGCTATACGCTTCAGCACTCAGCGGTCCCGTTCTGTGAGCTTGTGTGGCCTATCATTGTTGCTCCTAGACGTATCCACTTCACAATTACAGCACCTACAGTTGACCAGGACAGCTCTAGCAGGGCCGAAATGTGACGAACTGACTTATTGGAAAGGTGGCATCCTATGACGGTGCCACATTGAAAGTGACTAAGCTCTTCAATAATGCCATTCTACTGCCAATGTTTGTCTATGGAGATTGCATGGCTGTGTGCTCGATTTTATACACATGTGTGGCTGAAATAGCCAAATCCAGTAAATTGAAGGGGTGTCCACGTACATTGTATGTACTGTATAGTGTTTATAGGTGTACAAAAGGAGGCTAATTTGTTAATTTTCAATTATAATATTTTTTATAAAGGTAAGATTTATATTAGATTATAGGAGTACCTTTTGTAAGCCTTAAACATTCTTCCACACCTCAATTGGAACGCCTGTGAGCACTGCCTTCATACCATAGGTGTCACGATCGTCATAATGAGCGGACCGAGGCACAGCGTGATTGAAGTTCCACATCAATATTTCGATGAAACTTTAAACAAAAACAATAAACCAATAATGAAACGTGAAGAAGTGGTGCACATGCACAAACACAAAACAATATCCCACAAACACAGGTGGGAAAAATGGCTACTTAAATACGATCCCCAATTAGAGGCAATGATTACCAGCTGCCTCTAATTGGGAACCATACAGAACACCAACATAGAAAATGTAAACTAGAACACCCCCTAGTCACACCCTGACCTACTAAACCATAGAGAAACAAGGGCTCTCTATGGTCAGGGCGTGACAGTACCCCCCCCCCCGCAAATGGTGCGGACACCCCGGCTGCAAAACCTGAAACCAAATGGGGGGGTTAGGGGGGGTGATTGTGCCGGTGGCGGCTCCGGTGCGGGTCGTAACCCCCCCAGACCCCGGATCCGACCATGGCGCCGGGCTGAACGCCGTGCCTAGACTGGGCACCGGCGCAGAGGAAGGTTGAGGCCATGGCGCTGGGCTGCCTGCTATGCCTGGGCTGGGCACCGGCGCAAAGGAACCGGCGCTTGCTCTGAGACCTTGATGTAGTTGTTTCCTTTGCTCAGCAAGGGCTGTGGGTTTTGTGGAGCAATAGTTAATGATGCTTTGTGGGAAGCAGTTGATGTGTTCAGAGGGTCCCTGGTTTGAGCCCAAGTTGGGGCAAGGAGAGGGACGGAAGCATGACTGTTACACCTAATTATGTTAAAAATATATATTTCTGCGCAGGTTATTAGCATACCTCCCTGTTCAATTGTCATTTTAATGAGCATGTCATTCTGACTGTTGGAAATCAAACATCTCAATATATGCCTAGGATATTACAACACAGTACATGGGATCATAACACACATCATCAATACAGGCACATATCATGGCATCATAATTAATACACAAATATAATGATATTATCATAAAGTGCCAGATTACATTTAAACCAATAATTTTTTCTGCATATCTAAG
Source organism: Salvelinus sp. IW2-2015 (assembly GCF_002910315.2). Taxonomy (NCBI): domain Eukaryota; kingdom Metazoa; phylum Chordata; class Actinopteri; order Salmoniformes; family Salmonidae; genus Salvelinus; species Salvelinus sp. IW2-2015. The sequence goes on from NC_036848.1 coordinate 49,341,624, forward strand.
CATACCTCTTCAGCTGAGTTTAGTTATTAATTTAACATCTGACATTTTTTAAAACAGGACCAGTCTGAGGGCGCACGTGCCCTTGTGCCCGCTATGTGTGTGTGCGTGCGTGCGTGCGTGCGTGCCTGCGTACGTATTTTTGTGTGTGCTTGTGTGTTCACGTACGCTCGTGTGTGCGTGTGTAGGTGTGTTTGTGTGCCACTCCTTATGTTAGATGCAAAGGGTCCATCAAAGCCTGTTCTGTTCTATGAAAGCCTCCTGGGATGTGGAGTCATACAGGAGAACAGTACAGCAGCAGGGCCTTTGATGCCACACAAAATAAGGCACTGATGTTTGTCAGAAGGGAGGGAGGGAGTTCATCAATGCCCACCTGGGCAGACTGATCAGTTGACAGCGAAAGGACAGATGCCTCATCTCCACTGCACTTCTGAGTCTGAGTTCCACCCGTCCTCTGAAGTAGCAGGATCCAGCGGTAAACACACACCGCAGGATAGCATTGAGCTCATCCTCCCAGGCAGTACCTGATAATACACAGGTGGGATTGATTGACTTTGATTGCATGGCGGCACAATAGGTGGGTTGATCGTCCCTGCAGTGACACTGACTATTCATCATTGAGCTGTCCTTTAACATCACCTGATGGCACGGACTAAGACAGCAACTTCACAGCGACTTCCCACTTTAAAAAAAACGTTTCTTAATTTAGCCGAAGTCCTTGTATTCAAGCTCAAGTCGGCTATTCTAGATCTGGATGCGAGACAAATTTCCAAGAAAAAATTGGGGATTGTAAAAAAACATTGAAAGGTTATGCGTCTGCATTTAGATTATAGTCACTTGTTTTTGCATAAATGTGACAAATATTTAGTGACTAAAAACAGAATTGTTTCATATTGCGTGTGTTGCTGCAGGGAGTTTATGTTCAGAGCATCTTTCTTTCATCCCCTTCTCCCTCCCTTCTCCCTCTCCCTCCTCTCCTCCTTTTCTCTTATCTGATGGATCCGTTCCTCTGAGACTAATTATTAGGGTTCTCTCGTTATCCCCTGTAAAATTAGTAGTCTTCTCCTTAATTTACAGCCATGTGATATTTGGTGTAATTCATTCCTGTTTAGCTATATATTACTGGCCTCTCTCTCTCTCGCATAGAGTTGATACGGCAGTTGATTGTGTCCTGTGGAATGTTGTCCCACTCCTCTTGTGATTGTAATTTTTCTTACTCACTTGATTTGTTTGATATTAATAGTAAACTATTATAAATTTAACTAAGAGTAAGACTGGCCTGCTAAGGCTGAGTTTTATGGCGCCCATTCTAGCTTCCTGCAGCTAGTCTGGGCGTCGAGGACATGGGTTTTACTAGAGATAGCTTGAAGCTGACAATTGATTGATGTCTCGGTAATAAAAAACAAACAGCCACATTCCAGTAAATCATTAGTGGTGCATGTGAGACATATGTCTCTGGTCTAACTGGGCCTGCCTTCTATAGATGAGATTGTGTGTGTGACTCAAGATAAAGAAAGCCTGAAGGAATAGAACAAACATTTCAGTGTTTGTTCTCATCCTTGCATCTGGGAAACTTAGCCTGGGGGAGTAGAATAATACCCCCCCCCCGTGCAGATAAACGACAGGATGAACCCAGGGTGGGTTGTGGTGCTCAATCTGCAAAGGAGGAGGGTGGAGCCAGCCATGGTTGAAGCAGTTTGAGGTTTGTTATATAAAGACCCGGTATTCTCTGTATGATTCAAGCATTCGGTCCGACAGTCAAGACTGTTGGATTGACGGCTTCATTATTGCAATAATTAATCGATATTAAATAAAGATGATTGTTTGAAGAAATGACAAAGTCTCTCTCAGTACTGAATTTCCACAACACTCTCCAATGGCTGTGTGATGTTGCCGGTAACTAAGACATGGTGTCAATCACGTCAATCCTGAGCATCCAAAACATGCTCAATGTCTGGTGCTGCCAGGAATTGTGTACAGATCCGTGTGACATGGGGTCGTGCATTGGACTGCTGAAACATGAGGTGATGGCTGCTGATGAGTCGCACAACACTGGGCCTCAGGATCTCGTCATGGTATCTCTGTACATTCAAATTGCCATTGATAAAATGTAATTTTGTTCATTGTCCGCAGCTTATGCCGGCCCATAACACAACCCCATTGCCACTGTGGGGCACTCTGTTCATAAAGTTGACATCAGCAAACACGACGCCATCTGCCATCTGCTCAGGCCTTTTATTGTCCCCAGGACAAAGTGCACCTGTGTAATGATCATGCTGTTTGATCAGTTCTTGATATGCCACACCTGTCAGGTGGATGGATTGTGTTGGCAAAGGAGAATGTTCACTAACAGGGATGTAAACAAATATGTGCACAACATTTCAGAGAAATAAACCTTTTGTGCGTATGGAAAATTTCAAGGATCTTTTGTTTCAGCTCATGAAACATGGGACCAACACTTTACATGTTGTGTTTATCTTATTATTCAGTAAAATACAAATATTATAGAAGAAAAGAGCCAGTGGTGCACTTCAATAATTCATTACTGCAAAATAGCTACCCGTCACGTTCGTCACGTTGGTCCTCTAGACCAAGGAGCAGCGTGATTATAATACATCTTCCTTTTTTAATAAAGAAAGACCACTTAAACAAACGTGCCGCTAATAATAACGAGTGCAGACATGCAACATCACATAGACAATAACCCACAAACCAAAATGGAAAATGGCAACCTAAATATGATCCCCAATCAGAGACAACGATAAACAGCTGTCTCTGATTGGGAACCAATTCAGGCCACCATAGACCTACATATGCCTAGACTACACACACACACCTAGACATACAAAAACCCTAGACAATACAAAACAATCATACCCACCCTCGTCACACCCTGACCTGACCAAAATAATACAGAAAACATAGAATACTAAGGTCAGGGCGTGACACTACCTCTCTTACAGTCTATATGAACGAAATGGGGTTGTTAGTGATGGAGGAAAAATCTGAACAGTTACAGTACCAATCAAATGTTTGGACACACCTACTTATTCCGGGGTTTTTATTTATTTTTACTATTTTCTACATTGTAGAATAATAGTGAAGACATCAAAACTATGAAATAACACATATGGAAACTTTTGACCGGTAGTGTATATCATAATATTATTTTGGGATGATATTATATCGACATTTGACTCAAAGTACCGATTTTATTATTATATATATTTTTTAAATTGCTATTATAGGTACCGTTAGCTAGCATTAGTCGGCTTTACCTGTGACAAAACTCCTATAGCTTGTTCTCCATCTTCTTTTTAAATAGTGAGCCAAAAATGTTTTCAGGACTTTTATTTCCCTGACTGATCAAAACTCATTTTCTCATGCTCTCTAATGTCTTTCTACTGCATACATATAGTGAGCAATATGTTTGGAACATCAAATCACAATAAAATTGCAGTATAGAATCGCAATACATATATATTCTTGAGAATCACAATACATATCGTATATGGGGATCATTTCGTATCGTGAGGTCTCTGGCAATTCCCAGCCCTATTGGTTGTATAGGTAGACTTTCCGTCTTAGTGCTTTTATCCTCAATGTCTGTTCTTGGCACTGCAACTCCTCAGATGCCAAATCTGATTTTATTTAACCAGATACATTCTTCAGTACAATGGTCCACTAACTGCCATCTGAAATTGCCTAGAGGCACCAATTCCTCCAATTTTAAAGTGCATTGGAGATTATTCCACACGTGAGGTGCAGAAAAACTCAAAGCAGATCTGCAGAACTCAGTGGAGATGGAAGGGCTCTCCAGAGTCAGCCATCCCTGAAACCAGGTCTGGTACCTCGTAAGTCTATCTCGTAACAATAAAGTAAGGTACAGCGGAAGTTTATGCAGGAGGGCTTTATAAACAAAAAAAGTGCAATACATCAATCTATGAGACTTAGGAGGACCAGCCTGCTTTCTGATACAGAATGCAGTGATGTGTACTGAACCTATCGCCTGCAATAAAGCGTAGTTACCTATGAAAAAATGACCATCCATGATGTGAAAATTATAGTTTTGACCACGTTTCAGTATAGTGTTTTGTTTACATTTACTTTGTTTAAATAAGTAAAATAAACTCATATTTTGGGTTCTGATGGGGTACAGCAGTTCAACTCAGCTCATGAGGCATTTATAAGTTACATTTGTCCAGAATCAATGGGTACATATCATTCACTTAAAAGTCAAAAAATGGATGAACTGCAGATTGACAGGGTTTCCCAAACTCGGTCCTCGAGACCTCAAGGAGAGCAAATGTATGTTTTTGCCCTAGCACTACACAGCTGATGCACCCCTTGGGGTCCCGAGGGCCGAGTTTGGGAAACGCTGCTTTAAATGTACGTAAAACATTCAAACAGCCAATCAGGTTCTGTCAACATCAAATAAATATAAAATATTTTGGCGAAAAATGAAATATTTTGGATATCATTTTGGAAAATGTGTAGTATGTTACAGTAATTAAAGGATAATAAATAAGCATGTACCAAAATGATTATTGACATAATATACTGTTTGTATTTACACTTCATCCCTGCATTGTATGTTACCTGTGTCACGCCCTGGCCTTAGTTATCTTTGTTATCTATCGTTGTCTCTGATTGGGAGCCATATTTAAGGCAGCCATAGGCATTAGGTAGGTTGTGGGTAATTGTCTATGTTTGACGTTAGTAGCTTGTGTCTGCACTTTCGTTTGTTAGCTTCACATTTGTTGTTTAGTTTGTATTAGTTTCGTGTTCGTTTCATCTTCTCAAATAAAAGAAGATGTATCTATATCACTGAACAACGATCGTGACAACCTGAATCACTAATATTCCCCTCCCCGTTGGTTTCTTCTATCCCATCCACAAGGCACAGCGAGGTGGTTGACTAATAACAGACTGAGAATAGTAGCTACTTTGACTGTTAACACTGTCATTACCTGCTGCGTTCTTCACTTCTGGCCATAATGATGTTAACTTTACCAGGTCTTTGCACATCACGTCATTTCAACGTGGATAATTAGATAATATTTGGTTGCGATTGTCACGGCCGTCAAATGAAGTGGACCAAGGTGCAGCGTGCTGAGCGTACATTTTCTCTTTATTAGAAACGACGCCGACAAAACAATAAACAATACAAAACAAACCGTGAAGCTTAGGGCTATGTGCCACAAACAAAGTCAACTTCCCACAAAAACAGGTGGGAAAAAGGGCTACCTAAGTATGGTTCTCAATCAGAGACAACGATAGACAGCTGTCCCTGATTGAGAACCCTACCCACCAAAACATAGAAATACAAATAATAGAATACCCACCCCAACTCACACCCTGATCAAACCAAAATAGAGACATAAACAGGATCTCTAAGGTCAGGGCGTGACAGCGATGTTGATCAATGAGATTTCAACCTATATATATACTCACTCAAAAAGAGAGCCAAATGTTAGTTGAATTTCCAATGTGTTATCTTTCAACCATCTAAAAGCACAACCAAATTCCAATGGAAAAACAATGTTAAATTGGTGGTTACATTGTTACCCAAAAGTCTATCAGTGCGCTTTCAATCATTTAAAATCACAACGGAGTTCAAATGATAAGTTGTTTATTTATACAACAGATCACAGTGCTTCATCTAATAGCAAAACCAAATGTCCTGGATTGCAGTTGAGACTGTATTAAAAGTGCATGGTGCTAATGATAGATGGCATTTGAGATTCTGCTCAGATTATTACAGCAATTTTGAAGATCTCCATAGACCTGCGACGACTTATGCATGCTTTCTTTAACATGCACACTTTACATGATTACATAAAAAAGAGCTGGATAGTTACAGTAACCTAAAAATGTGGTCATGGATGTGTAACTCCTTTTATTAAGGTTGAATGTTACATTATTTTCAAAGATACAGGTAGCCTTAACTTTAGCCTATTTACTGTATTACAAAAGTAATATTGAATTGTGTTTGGTTGACAACATAACTAAATATCAACATTGACAGGGCATGGTACTACAGCTTGGATAGTTCCATTTGAGCTGGCTTAACTTTTATTTTTGGTTGAGTTGGAGACGTGAATCCAACATATCATTTGTAACTTATCGACAAACTGGAATTAAAGCCAGACTAAGTCAGTGGCACAGATGGAACTATCCAAGCAGAATATACATCTCTTTCAAATGTTGATATTTGGTTGTGTTTAACAACCAAACACAATTCAATATCACTAAATAGCATACCATTTCAAATCAACCAGCGCTTGAAACCCAAGGCTTACTGTATTGTCTATTTTTAGTTGAATTCTCAATTGAATTGAAACAATAGATGTTGACAAATATCATAGCTAAGCAGGGCTTGGTTAAAACCCTGGATGGGAGGCCAAGAGGTGGCTGTAGATAAAACACATTCTCCAGTAGGAGGTGCTGCCCAGCCTACTGTTTTTTTCTGATAGTGGATATAACGTTGAATATCTGACTTTGTTTTAAAGGTACAAATTACACATATTTTATACAAAGATTGTCTATTTTGGAATGTGGTTACCATTATGACATGATCCTGTGGGTGAAATACCCTGAGAACAACAATTTACATGGATTACTTTTTTCTAAGTCCAATGTATTTTCCATGTAGATTGCACAATACAATACATTGAGAAATTACGTTGATTCAACCAGTTTGTGCCCAGTGGGTATTCTGTTGAAAAGCACATTGTCTTCTTTGACAGTAAACATCTGTACGACAGTTTACATAATGCCATTCTCAGTATAACAGAAATAGCCTGGATTTCTAGGAAATCGTCATATCGTGATGTGTCAGCATAACTTAAATAGCATCAATACTTGGAATTCCTCACATTAACTAGGTTTCCATCCAATTGGTAACAGATTTTCATGTGAATATTCTACAATCTGCAAGAAAACAATATGCGTATTTTCCCACCAAAGATGTTTCCATCACATTTACGTGTTGAGGATAAAAGGCTCTTCGTGATGACATAGCGCACATAAAAATACCTTTTGTAGTTCAACTCAAATGTAATGTGAACAAAATCATGTCACCAGAATAGGACCCTCGATATATTTATTGGAAAGGAGCATCAAGCTCATCACCGTGCACTTTCACCTCCCTTAGAAGTTCATCATAATTGATTTAATCTGTAGCCTAATAAACTGCATGGAGTCGTATTGGGAGGGTCACAAAACATGTCATTGCGTGACTGCAAGTTCACTTCAAATATTGATATTATATCAATATTTGCGCATTAAAAGCATTTCCACCGACATTTCTCGCATAATTTATTTTACTGACACAAAAATGTTTCACCGACATTTAGAAAGTTTACTTACAAATGTTCTGTTTCCATCAGGCCTGTCGTGACTTTACTTGTATAAACATTTTGTATGGAAACCTGGTTATTGTGATGGTTACTGTACATAAGTCACTTATCTATACAGACCCACACCATGTCACTGTCCTTTACAAAACATCACAGGTTTATTACAGAGACAACCTATTGTCAGAGGAAGCAAATTAAAATGTCCTTTATTGTTATGGCTATGAGGATGCTCCAGAGAATAAACAACATTTAGAGACTCAAACACAGTTATGTTCTTAGTTCCTGATGTTGAGGCCTCTGTAGACCTTTGGTTTCGTCCCAAATTGCACCCTATTCCCTATATAAACTGTGTATACCAAACATTAGAAACACCTTCCTAATATTGAGTTGCACCCCCATCCCCATTTTGCCCTCAGAACAGCCTCAGTTCATCGGGGCATGGACTCTACAATGTGTCGAAAGTGTTCCACAGGGATGCTGGCCCATGTTGATTCCAATGATTCCCATGGTTGTGTCAAGTTGGCTGACTGTCCTTTGTGTGGTGGACCATTCTTGATACACACAGGAAACTGTTGAGTGTGAAAAACCTAGCATCGTTTCAGTTCTTGACACAAACTGGTGCGCCTGGCACCTACTACCATACCCTGTTCAAAGGCACTTAAATATTTTGTCTTGCCTATTCACCCTATGAATGACACACATACACAATCCATGTCTCAATTGTCTCAAGGATTAAAAACTCTTCTTTAACCCCTTCATTGACACTGATTGAAGTGGACGTAACAAGTGACATCAATAAGGGATCATAGGTTTCACCTGGATTCACCTGGTCAGTCTGTCATGGAAAGAGCAGGTGTTCCTAATGTTTTGTATACTCAGTGTAGCGCACTACTATTGACCAAAGCGATAAAAGCTATTAGGATGCAGTTATAATTCTGTTCTGTGAAGGCCTTTTGTCAAGACATTTCTAGAAACTATACATTTTTGACAGCAGTCTCTATACAACCCACCTTGAACAACTGACTAACTTTATTTGGAATGATGCTTGAATGCTTGGCTGTAACGTTGGAGGTTGGAATAGGGCTAAAACAAGAAAGAAAAGTAAGACCAATTTATGCTGTTGTTCAATATCATGACAAAGGGTTTTCTGCTGCTTAGCAGTGCAACTATGTGCGCAAACCTTCATAATTTTTATGCAGGAATTCCCATTGAGGTCAAATGACCTCTTTTATAAGGGAGAAACATCTTTTGACCAATGGGTTTATTGTTAATTGTGTAGATAATCCTTTAAGAAAACAAATTCTTCAATCATCATGTCTCTATCATAATCTGTTCAAAAGTTATTGGAGTTTTTAACCTTCTGGATGGCCAGAATTAGGGTGACTAGATCAATGGAGGCCAAAGAAAAAAAAGTGCTAAAAAATCTGGAAAATTGCATTGCGTCAGCTAGGCTAGATTCTGTGCAAGAATTGTAAATGAGAATGTGTTCTCAACCAATTTACCATATAACATCATAAATAATAAGGCCTACTGGCTACATGACAAGCTCACTGTCCCGTTGAACTCCTTATTTTTCTTCTTGAATCGGCTAGACATAAAACAATATATTGGTGAGATGGATATTGATTTTGAGACATGACATGTAGTATTTTCATATTTGAGTATACGCTTTTCATTTTAATTTGAAATTCCTATTATTTTGTGAAGATTTCTCACAAAAACAAGCGTATCTCTCTGAAATGTCAACAGAGCACTGAGCATATACCAAGAGTTTATTTTCAAAGCCTTTTACATTTAATTCAGATGGTGTCATGTTTATCTAGCATTTTGCGACCCACAGAAACAACTTTGAAGACAATGACCACAACAAGTCAAATCTTAATTTGCTTGCAGAATATCCTACTTTAAAAAATATTGCTTGTAAGGCAAGTACCGTCTGCATGTTATCACTGTTAAAGAGAAAACTAAAAAGAGAAAACATCAAATAACTAAACAAAACTTCAGAATATGAGATGCGTACAGTATTTACTCCCTTGAAGTATTACAGATGAGTCAAACCTGGCACTTTCCCTGAATCTCCATCCTATCCCCACTCCATAATCGAGTCGTTTCAGTCAAACCAGATTGTTCTCTCTTTTGTTTTGATACAGACGCTTTGAAGTTCTGGGTTTTATCATTAGCAATGACCAAGACTGCGACTCAATTGTCACCCTATATGTACATAGGTCACTTCTTTTGACCAGAGCTCTATGGGCACTGATCAAAAGTAGTGCAATATATAGGGAATAGGGTACCATTTGCGACACAACCCAAGGCAGATTGAGCTGGTTTCCTTAAATTGCTGTCCTCCCTCTCTGTGATAATAACCTGCTTCCCTGTCGAGCTGGGTGCTTCCCAGTACAAGGATCTCCATTAAGCCCTGCTCTGTGTGTGTGTGTACGTGTGTGTGTGTGGGTGTGGACATGTTAGTAAACAAACAAAAATTTGACCTCGTGGGGACATTTTGTTAGTCCCCACGAGGTCTAATGCTATTTCTAGGGAGTTTATGGTTAAGGTTAGAATTAGTGTTACGGTTAGAATTAGGTTTAGCGTTAGGTTTAGGAGCTAGGGTTAGTTTTAGGGTAAGGGTTCGGAGCTAGGGTTAGGTTTAGGGTTATGGTTTAATTTAGGGTTAGGGTAAGAGTACGGGTTAGGGTTAGGGAAAATAGGATTTTGAATGGGACTGAATTGTGTGTCCTCACAAGGTTAGCTGTACAAGACTGTGTGTATGTGCACAGAACAAAGCTAGTGTATTGGAGAGAGGGCCTGCCTGCACTGGCTGGCACTGTAAATCGTGGTTTAGATAATTTTCTTGTTTACGTCACAAAGATTTTGTGGACACTCTATCTCTCTCTCTCTCTCTCTCACACACACACACACACACTGGCACAAACTCACAAACACTCATGATTGAGACCCTCTCGTTTTTCTTACAAAGTTATTCGAGTCAGAATCAGAAACAAGGCGAAAACAAGGGGATAGCGAGAGCAAGGCTACCTCAAGCGGTGCACCGATTCACTCTTTAGACATAAACTTTTATTGCTGGATGTCATCATGCCTCATTTGCGGTAAAAACTAAATACAATTAAACAAATGTAATATTATTAGGGGAAAGCCAAAGCCACAGACATATTATTGCATTTTGCAATTACAATGGGTTAAGTAATGTTTAAATGTTAAATGCAATTATATTTCAATGTCGAATTCAATCAAGGTTTTTTTGTGGGGAGGAGAGGGGGGAGGCAGTTCCTCTGTTGATGACATAGCAGGTGAAATTGCGTTATCTAGTGTCTTGTATAACCGCCTATGAAAACATTGCCTTATATAAATCCTTGGGACAGTGTTTGCATCCCAAGGGCACCGTATTCCCTATGTAGTGCACTACTTTTGACCTATGGGCTCTGGTCAAAAGTAGTGCACTTTATAGGGAATAGGGTACTGTTTGGGACAAAACCAATATGGCCACTTTGCATCATCTGAAAATGAGCCAACTAAATCACCTTCTTTCTTCTTTCTCCAAACAAAATAAAAACGAATATTGAGATTTGTAGAAAAAAAATTGCTAAGGTACACAATAGTACATTTTGGTAGACAGAAGGTGCTCTTTGGTAAAAGGGGTAAATTGGTCATCAAAAAGAAAGGAGGACCAAGGCACTCTTCATATAATTAATTAAAATGCCTGTATTTGTATGGCATGTTCAATGGAAACAAAGTTTAAAAAGTGTTAATATTGAGATTCACTGGGGATGGAAGGATGGAATGGAAGAATAAGAATATGCTCTGTTTATTTTGTGCAGTGAAAACGCACATGGAGATGCAGATGAGGTTCATTACAGTACAGAGCACAGCAGCTGGCATGAGCATCAGTTCATTATTAAAATGAATACTAAGACAATGTAGTGTAGCTCCTGGATCTGAAGCCTTAGGCTTTTCCCATTCATTTGGTCATGTTGGCCAAATAGTTCTTATTTTGTGTCAGCACAGTTTTTGAATTGTATTGTATACATAAAATAAAAAATATATTTCTATATTTTTTATAGTGTCCACCACTGAGATTGAACAAACATCTTTCTGATCAAGAGTCATGGGATTACAGAGTCATGGGATTACACACATCTGCCACCCCATCTACAAGACATCCTCAGGACCAATGTTACCTCAACGTTACAAATTTCAGGTCTGCTGAGTGTAAACTTGAACGTTGTGAAAATTCCGCCAAGCATTTACTGTGAACTCTGAGGTTCTACTCACTTTAAGTTCATTTTAACAGTGGTCAAGTATGCTGCTGTGGCTATTTAATCATAGTGTAAACTAACGGGGAAAACTCTAGAAAGCTGAGTGAAGTTCAATCTCGTGCTTCTCTGCACGGGCTGATATTTCTTCTGCAAGGCGGTCCCGGGGAGCTGGGTGGTTGCACACGCGCAGCTTAGAGGAAACATTGCTCAGGACATGGATATACTGTACGTCAATTTAGAAGTCACTCTTGAGCGATCTGCCTGCATCCCTACTCTCATAGCTGCAGGAATATGTTTTGAGTTGGAGGGGCATTCCATGCATCTATGATTGCGTTTGCGTAGTGGCATACAGTTGAGCAGAGAAGATTTGAGTATTTCCACTAATGGGGTGTTTTTTGTTGTTGCAGGGTCTGGATTTGTTTTAGCCTTTTATAAGCGGATGTTATGCAATTCTACATCATTTACACGAAAGAAAACATTGGCAGAACATTTTTTTATACCTCACAAATTATTGAACTTAGTGGCTTTTATGATAGTGAAAAACTGAGACCAGTAAAAACAACCTGGTCTTGAATGCAAACAATAGCTCAGACCAATGAAGAGACACAAAGATTGTACACTATTAGGAGGAATATATAAATATATATATTATAGGCTACAGTAGGCTACTAAATAAACTTTCCAGTGGCACTGACTCACCCAGTGAATAAGACGAATCCTAGGCTGCTCACCGGTTATGGCAGATTCGCTTGTTCCAATAGCCTATCTCAAGATAAACTATGTTGAAAAACAGTGCTACTCGCTCAGAATCGCCCAAAGGTTGTTTGCTTTCCAAACTGTATGTTTTTCGAAAGGTAAACTGACATCTGCAACCAACCATAGAAATATAATCAATAGATGGCAGTTCCCATTCAACTCAGGACTGGCAGCCATTGCTAGTGTACTCATGAGTTTAACAGTCAAATTTCCAAGGTTAGATGTTCCAAAACCCTTTTATGGATTATACAGTTGAAGACGGAAGTTTACATACACCTTAGCCAAATACATTTAAACTCAGTTTTTCACAATTCCTGACATTTAATCCTAGTAAAAATTCCCTGTCTTAGGTCAGTTAGAATCACCACTTAATTTGAAGAATGTGAAATGTCAGGGAATGATTTATTTCAGCTTTTATTTATTTCATCACATTCCCAGTGGGTCAGAAGTATACATACACTCAATTAGTATTTGGTATCATTGCCTTTAAATTGTTTAACTTAGGTCAAACGTTTCGGGTAGCCTTCCACAAGCTTCCCACAATACGTTGGGTGAATTTTGGCCCATTCCTCCTGACAGAGCTGGTGAAACTGAGTCAGGTTTGTAGGCCTCCTTGCTCACACACGCTTTTTCAGTTCTGCCCACACATTTTCTATAGGATTGATCTCAGGGTTTTGTGATGGCCACTCCAAAACTTTGACATTGTTGTCCTTAAGCTATTTTGCCAAAACTTTGGAAGTATGCTTGGGGTCAGTGTCCATTTGGAAGACCCATTTGCGACCAAGCTTTAACATCCTGACTGATGTCTTGAGATGTTGCTTCAATGCATCCACATAATTTTCCTTCTCATGATGCCATCTATTTTGTGAAGTGCACCAGTCCCTCCTGTAGAAAAGCACCACCACAACATGATGCTGCCACCCCCATGCTTCACGATTGGGATGGTAGTCTTCGGCTTGCAAGCCTCCCCATTTTTCCTCCAAACATAACGATGGTCATTATGGCCAAAAACAATTATATTTTTGTTTCATCAGACCAGAGGACATTTCTCCAAAAAGTACGATCTTTGTCCCCATGTGCAGTTGCAAACTGTAGTATGGCTTTTTTATGGCGGTTTTGGAGCAGTGGCTTCTTCCTTGCTGAGCGGCCTTTCAGGTTATATCGATATAGGACTCATTTTACCGTGGATATAAATATTTTTGTACCTGTTTCCTCGAGCATCTTCACAAGGTCCTTTGCTGTTGTTCTGGGATTGATTTGCACTTTTCGCACCAAAGTACGTTCATCTCTAGATGACAGAACGCGTCTCCTTCCTGAGCGGTATGACGGCTGCGTGGTCCTATGGTGTTTATCCTTGCGTACTATTGTTTGTACAGATGAACTTGGTACCATCAGGTGTTTGGAAATTGCTCCCAAGAGTGAACCAGACTTGTGGAGGTCTACAATTTTTTTTTTTGAGGTCTTGGCTGATTTCTTTTGATTTTCCCACTGGAATTGTGATACAGTGAATTATAAGTGAAATAATCTGTCTGTAACCAATTGCTGGAAAAATTACTTGTTTCATGCACAAAGTAGATGTCCTAACCGACTTGCCAAAATTATAGTTTGTTAACAAGAAATTTGTCGAGTGGTTGAAAAGCGAGTTTTAATGATTCCAACCTAAGTGTATGTAAACTTCCGACAACAACTGTATGTCTATGGCCACAATGCAGCAAGCTGTTCTTTCCAACTGTAAGTGCTTGTGATCAAATTATTCATCCTCTTGGATACATTTTGCTCTCTGGTGTAGTATTTTGAATTATTTTATTTATGTCTGCAAGTGGATCTTCCAGCAAGACAATATCTCCAAGCACAAATCAAAATCCACAAAGAAGTAGTTTTAATTTACCACAAAATCAACATTTTTCAATGGCCATCTGTCTCCGGACTTCAAACCTGTGGTTTGAATTGAAGACGYCATTCCATAAGCACAGACAAAGGATATCAATGATCTGGAAAAAATCTGTATGGAGGAATGGTCTAAGATCCCTCCAAATGTGTTCTCCAATCTCATAAAACATGATAGAAAAAGGTTCAGTGTTGTTATCTGCCCTAGGGGAGGGTGCTGGAGTACTGAAAACGGAGGATCCAAAATGTTTTTAGCAATTGTATTAGTATAAAACAGGGGTTGGAACCGGTTTGAGGAACAGAACCAGAACAGAAAACAAAAGTGATCTATACTGTTCTGGAAAATAACCATTATTTTAAAAGCATGCCAGCTGAAAATCTTCACATCATTCAGAAATGAGAAATTAGGGAGACCAATTTTTTATTAGAGAACAATGGATTCACTTTTTTCAATATTAGTTAAGGAGACTATAGTTATCACGTTTCAGATTGGATTTATTAACTGCAAAAAGGTAAGACGTGGTTTTATTTTCATTCTGGAGCCGCTCTACACACACAAGCTAGCTTGATAGCTAGCTAGTTTGTTAGCTCAAATCAAATCAAATTTTATTTGTCACATACACATGGTTAGCAGATGTTAATAAATCTTCTTGAGGATAGGGTGCAGATTTTTCACTTAGGGAAAAATAGCGTGCCCAATTTCAACTTCGTTCTACTCATCCCCAGAATATAAGATATGCATATTATTAGTAGATTTGGATAGAAAACACTCTGAAGTTTCTAAAACTGTTTGAATCATATCTGTAAGTATAACAGAACTTATATAGCAGTCAAAACCCTGAGGACTAACCTTTTTTTTTTAAGGAACTGTCTGTTCAATGAGGTATTATGGGCAAGCCAGAATTCTAATCACTACCCTCGCAGTTCCTACTGCTTCCACTGGATGTCGCCAGTGTATGGAAATAGGTTGAAGTTATTCTTTTTAACAATGWTGAAGAAAAACACCAGGAAGTGGAGTGACYTCTTGTGTTTTTTTTTTWTTGTTGCGCAAGACTTGAAAAGTACCGTGAGTTTGTTGATCTCCTTTATTGAAAACAGATTGACCCGTCCTTAATTTGATCGATTATTAACGTTTACAAATACCTTAAGTTGTATTACAAAAGTACTTTGAAATGTTTTGGCAAAGTTTAGAGGTAATTTTTTAGATATTTTGTCGTGATTTTGCGCAAATTGAACGCTGTTTTTTTCTGGTACAACGGCGCCAAATAAATGGACAATTTGGATATATATGGACGGAATTAATCGAACTAAAGGACCATTTGTGATGTTTATGGGACATGTTGGAGTGCCAACAAAAGAATCTCGTCAAAGGTAATGCATGTTTTATATTTTATTTCTGCGTTTTGAGTAGCGCCGGCATGGTTGAAATTGTCAACAAAMAGAGTGTAGCCWTTGRACTATCATCAGATAATAGCATCTTATGCTTTCGCCGAAAAGCCTTTTTGAAATCTGACATGTTGGCTGGATTCACAACGAGTGTAGCTTTAATTTGGTATCTTATATGTGTAATTTAATCAAGTTTGATTTTATATATWTTTTTTTTAATCTGGCGCTCTACATTTTAACAGGCTGTTGGGACGCAAGCGTCCCGCTATCCCAGAGAGGTTAATGCGAGTGTAGCGAAATGCTTGTGCTTCTAGTTCCCGACAATGCAGTAATATGCAACGAGTAATCTAACCTAACAATTTCACAACAATTATCTTATACACACAAGTGTAAAGGAATGAATAATAATTTGTGCATAAAAAAATATATGAATGTGTAACGCAATCCTGTCTGGTTGGCGGCTCTGACAGATCCTGTCTGGTTGGCGGCTCTGGCAGATCCTGACTGACGAACGGCTCTGACGGCTCGGGACAGACGGGCGGCTCTAATGGCTCGGGGCAGACGGATGGCTCAGATGGCGCTGGGTAGACGGATGGCTCAGATGGCGCTGGGCAGACGGATGGCTCAGATGGCTGGGTAGACGATGGCCGCTGGGGTAGACGGATGGCTCAGATGGCGCTGGGTAGACGGATGGCTCAGATGGCACTGGGCAGACGGATGGCTCAGATGGCACTGGGCAGACGGATGGCTCAGATGGCGCTTGGCAGACGGGCAGCTCTGGCCGGATGAGGCGCACTGTAGGCCTGGTGCGTGGTGCCAGAACTGGAGGCACCGGGCTAAGGACACGTACCTTCAGGCTAGTGCGGGAGCAGGGACAGGGCACACTGAACTCTCAAAGCGTACTATGGGCCTGGTGCGTGTACCGGCACTGGTGGTACCGGGCTGAGGGCACGCACATCAGGACGAGTACGGGGAGAAGGAACAATGTGTACAGGGCTCTGGAGATGCACCTGATGCTTGGTGCGTGGTGTCGGAACAGGAGGCACCGGCTGGAGACACGCACCATAGGGAGAGTGCGTGGAGGAGGAACAGGGCTCTGGAAACGCACTGGAAGTCTGGTGCGTGGAGTAGGCACTGGTGGTACTGGGCTGGGGCGGAAGGTGGCGCCGGATATACCGGACCGTGCAGGCGTACTGGCTCCCTTGAGCACCAGCCTGCCCAACCTTACCTGGTTGAATGCTCCCCGTCGCCCGCCAGTGCGGGGAGGTGGGAATAACCCGCACCGGGCTATGTAGGCGAACCGGGACACCATGGTAAGGCTGGTGCCATGTATGCCAGCCCGAGGAGACGCACTGGAGACCAGACGCGTTGAGCCGGCTTCATGGCACCTGGCTCAATGCCCAATCTAGCCCTACCAGTGCGGGGAGGTGGAATAACCCGCACCGGGCTATGAACACGTACAGGAGACACCGTGCGCTCTACTGCGTAACACGGTGTCTGCCCGTACTCCCGCTCTCCACGGTTAGCCTGGGAAGTGGGCGCAGGTCTCCTACCTGCCCTCGGCCCACTACCTCTTAGCCCCCCCCCAAGAAATGTTTGGGGTTCTTCACGGGCTTCCGTGCTAGCCGCGTACCTTCATACCTCCGATCTTGGGCTCTCGCTGCCTCCATCTCCTCACGAGCGCGGCGATATTCCCCAATGTGAGCCCAGTGTCCTTTTCCCTCCATTACTTCCTCCCATGTCCAGAATTCCCGTGTAGTGGACCACTGTTCGTAGTCCCGCTGCTTGTCCGGGTTTGGTGGGTGGTTCTGTAACGCTCTTCTACTTCGTCCTCCTCCTCAGACGAGGAGAGGCGAGAAGGATCGGAGGACCAATTTGCAGCGTAGTAATTTGACATGATATTTATTAAAGAATAAAGACAAATACGAAAAACACTTGAGAATTTACAAAATAATAAACGGAGTCAACAGACCTGAACAAACGAACTTACATAACACGAAGAACGCACGAAGAGGAAATAGACTACACAAAAAACGAACGAACAAACGAAACAGTCCCGTGTGGTGCAAACAGACACAGACAAGGAAGACAACCACCCCACAACAAACAATGTGAAACCACCTACCTTAATATGGTTCTCAATCAGAGGAGATGAAAACCACCTGCCTCTAATTGAGAACCATATCAGGTCACCCATTAACCAACATAGAAACACATAACATAGAATGCCCACCCACACTCACGCCCTGACCGACTAACACATACAAAAACAACAGAAAACAAGGTCAGGAACGTGACAGAATGAGGATGGTATAGAACGGCATAGGCAAGATGCAGTAGATGGTATAGAAGTACAGTATATACATATGAGATGAGTAATGTAAGGTATGTAAACATATAAAAGTGGCATTGTTTAAAGTGGCTAGTGATACATGTATTACCTCAAGATGGCAAGATGCAGTAGGTGGTATAGAGTACAGTATATACATATGAGATGAGTAATGTAAGGTATGTAAACATATAAAAGTGGCATTGTTTAAAGTGGCTAGATACACTGTATTACCTCAAGATGGCAAGATGCAGTAGGTGGTATAGAGTACAGTATATACATATGAGATGAGTAATGCAGGGTATGTAAACATTATATGAAGTGGCATTGTTTAAAGTGGCTAGTGATACATTACATCAAGATGGCAAGATGCAGTCGATGGTAATAGAGTACAGTATATACATATGAGATGAGTAATGTAAGGTATGTAAACATTATATGAAGTGGCATTGTTTAAAGTGGCTAGTGATACATTACATCAAGATGGCAAGATGCAGTAGATGGTATAGAGTACAGTATATACATATGAGATGAGTAATGTAGGGTATGTAAACATTATATGAAGTGGAATTGTTTAAAGTTGCTAGTGATACATTTATTACATACATTGTTTATTAACAGTCTGATGGCCTTGAGATAGAAGCTGTTTTTCAGTCTCTCGGTCCCTGCTTTGATGCAACTGTACTGACCTCGCCTTCTGGATGATAGCGGGGTGAACAGGCAGTGGCTCGGGTGGTTGATGTCCTTGATGATCTTTTTGGCCTTCCTGTGACATCGGGTGGTGTAGGTGTCCTGCAGGGCAGGTAGTTTGCCCCTGGTGATGCATTGTGCAGACCTCACTACCCTCTGGAGAGCCTTACGGTTATGGGCGGAGCAGTTGCCGTACCAGGCGGTGATACAGCCCGACAGGATGCTCTCGATTGTGCATCTGTAAAAGTTTGTGAGTGTTTTTGGTGACAGGTCGAATTTCTTCAGCCTCCTGAGGTTGAAGAGGCACTGCTGCGCCTTCTTCACCACGCTGTCTGTGTGGTTGGACCATTTCAGTTTGTCCGTGATGTGTATGCCGAGGAACTTTAAAACCTGTTTGGGATAGGGGGCAGCATTTTCACTTTGGATGAATCGCGTGCCCATAGTGAACTGCCTCCTACTCTGTCCCAGATGCTAATATATGCATATTATTATTACTATTGGATCGAAAACACTCTGAAGTTTCTAAAACTGTTTGAATTATGTCTGTGAGTATAACAGAACTCATATGGCAGGCAAACTTCCAAACAGGAAGTGAGAATTCTGAGAAGGGTCGATGTTAAAGTCATCGCCTATTCAATTCCCTGTAATATATGGATCTGTTTGCACTCCCTACGCCTTCCACTAGATGTCAACAGTCTGGAGAACGTGGAATGAAGCCTCTAGTGTGATGTGGGGCCGGATGGCAGCTATTTGAGTCAGTGGTCTGGCAGAATGCTAGTTCCTGGTCACGCGCACTAGTCATTAAATGGTCATGTGTTCCATTACTTATACAGACATGAAGAAATGCTCCGGTTTGAACGTTATTGGATATATATGATAACAACATCCTGAAGATTGATTCTCTACTTAATTTGACCAGTTTATTCGACCTGGAATATAACTTTTTGAAGTTTTCGTCCGAGTTCGCCTGGACCGGCGCCAGAGTTTGYACATGTGAACTAAAKGTGCTAGCAAAAMTWGCTAATTGGACACTAGTAATGGACATTATCGAACAAAACAACYATTTATTGTGGAACTAGGATTCCTGGCACTGCATTCTGATGAAAGATCATCAAAGGTAAGGGAATATTTATGATGCCATTTCGTATTTCTGTTGACTCCAACATGGCGGGAGAAATGTTGTGTATTTCTGAGCGCCGTCTCAGATTATTGCATGGTATGCTTTTTCCTAAAGTTTTTAAAGAATCTGACACAGCGGTTGCAGTGTATCTTTAATTATATGTAAAACATGTATTTTCATCAAAGTTTATGATGAGTATTTCTGTTATTTGACGTGGCTCTCTGTAATTACTCCGGATGTTTTGGAGGCATTTCTGAACATGGCGCCAATGTAAACCGAGATTTGTGGATATAAATATGCACATTATCGAACAAAACATAAATGTATTGTGTAACATGATGTCCTATGAGTGTCATCTGATGAAGATTATCAAAGGTTAGTGATTAATTTTATCTCTATTTC
Organism: Salvelinus sp. IW2-2015; assembly: GCF_002910315.2. Taxonomy (NCBI): domain Eukaryota; kingdom Metazoa; phylum Chordata; class Actinopteri; order Salmoniformes; family Salmonidae; genus Salvelinus; species Salvelinus sp. IW2-2015. The sequence goes on from NC_036848.1 coordinate 49,361,826, forward strand.
TGCTTTAGTGTGACTATCTTTGGCTGGGAAAAATGGCTGTGTGTTTTTTGGATTTGGTGGTGATCTAACATAAATATATGTTGTGTTTTCGCTGTAAAACATTTTAAAAATCGGACATGATGGGTAGTTTAACAAGATGTTTATCTTTCATTTGCTGTATTGGACTTGTTAATGTGTGAAAGTTACATATTTCTAAAAAATATTTTTTAATTTCGCGCACTGCCTTTTCAGCGGAATGTTGTGGGTGTTCCGCTAGCGGAACCCCTGGGCTAGAAAGGTTAAATTTTCTACCCTCTCCACTACTGTCCCATCGATGTGGATAGGGGTTGCTGCTGTTTCCTGAAGTCCACGATCATAGCTAGCTCTGGTCTAGCTCTCGAAAACTCTAGTTGGCATTATGTGTAATGTAATGGAATTGGGAGTCATGATCAAGGGCTAGCTCTGGTCCCACATTAGTTAAGCCAACTCTCTGAAGTTCAAAGACATTCAAAGTTTCTTCTATAGCTCCTCCATCAGTATAACTCTGTGGGCCTAATTCAGATAATGCATGTCATAACAACAAGCTGCCCAGCGCTTTATGCCCACACTGTCCAAAGCATATTTATAGCTTTCCCACTCCATAGCAAGCTGCTCTATCCATTTGTGAAGTCATTTCATGTAAAAAAAAAAATGGATATCAGAAATTTAAAAAGGAACTGAAATGATTGATATAACCCGTTACTTTTTTGGTGTTCAAACCGGTTCAAAACTTTAGTTTGCAGTTCGTAAAAGTGGAATGGATTAAACAAAGTATGTTGTTTCCCTGGTATGAAATAAAAAATTTTTTTTATTTTTTTCAATTACTTGGAGCATACAATATAGCTGAGTATTTGTAAAAAAAATGTACAGTCTTTTTTGCTCACTTTTATCAAGAGATCTAATAATTCCGGACCCCACTGTAAATGTTAAGAGTCAGGTCCATATGAGTATGTGGAGAGAATGCAAAGAGCACGATGCAGTTCTAGGAATTTTTTGTGTTCCATGTTGGCTTTGTTTTACTGTAATGCTATTGAAGATGATAAGGACATTTCTAGACAATGGATGGCATTTGGTTGCATCATGTTTAGTTGTAGTCTGTTTTGTCATTCTGGTCAGGATCGCCGGATTCCATGATTTCTTTCTCTGACAGAGACGGAGAGATGTGAGGGATGCGTTTTGTCCATCTGGGGGTAGGAGTTCCTCGCATTCCCCTTAAGCTGGGTTCCCTGTCAGGGGGTAGACGGTTAGAGGGTTGGAGGGGTGGAGGGGTGGGGGATAAAGGAGGAGCTGACACCAGCACGATCACAGCCGTCACTCACATGGACCACTAGAGCATGACGCTTAGGCTTCTGGGACGACACCAGCAGAACCCTCTGAGGGAGAGAGAGAGAGAGAGAAGGATAGAGGGAGGAGAAGAGAGAGACAAAAAGGAAAAAGAGACGACCCCCCCCCCCCCGAAATTATTTGTGCATTTTTACAATACAGTGCCTTGCAAAAGTATTCATCCCACTTGGTGTTTTTCCTATTTTGTTGCATTACAACCTGTAATTTAAATTGATTTTTATTTGGATTTCGTGTAATGGACATATACAAAATAGTCCAAATTGGTGAAGTGAAATGAAAAAAAACACTTGTTTCAAAATATTATAAAAAAAGTAAAAACGGAAAGTGGTGCGTGCATATGTATTCACCCCCTTTGCTATGAAGCCCCTAAATAAGATCTGGTGCAACCAATTACCTTCAGAAGTCACATAATTAGTTAAATAAAGTCTACCTGTGTGCAATCTAAGTGTCACATGATCTGTCACATGATCTCAATATATATACATATATATATATTCGCCGAAAGGCATGTGGGAGACTCCCCAAACATATGGAAGAAGGTACTCTGGTCAGATGAGACAAAAATTGAGCTTTTTGGCCATCAAGGAAAACGCTGTCTGGCGTAAACCCAACACCTCTCATCATCCTGAGAACAAAATCCCACAGTGAAGAATGGTGGTGGCAGCATCATGCTGGGGGGATGTTTTTAATCGGCAGGGACTGGGAAACTGGTCAGAACTGAAGGAATGATGGATGGCGCTAAATACAGGGAAAATCTTGAGAGAAACCTGTTTCAGTCTTCCAGAGATTTGAGACTGGATAAGCCATTTCCCAATGTTATCCTCCAAAACATTTACATTAGTACTAAAACTGTAAATTAGGCCATTTCCCCAGGTTACCTCCAAAGCATTTAGATTAATACTAAAACTGTCAATAATATATTTCTACCAGTGTGACTACATCCCGAAAAATACATGCCATTTCACAATGTTACAGAAAGTTAGTCAGGACATTACCTTCTGACAACATTATCACAAAGGTTTTTGGCAAGTTGTGAGGAAAGTTGCCATGATATTACCTTGTGACAACATTGTTACGACAATGTCTATATTAGGACAGCCTCTGCTAAGACTGCAGAAGTTGTTGAGACTGAAGCTGTCCGAGTAGGGACACCGTATTACAAGCAATTTTGTTTAGTAGGGATTACGTCTACCTTCATCCACCTCTCCAGAGAAGATTGTATCTAAGTGACCTATGATAACATTATGATATGACATTGTCACAGCGTTGCAGATAGGTTGTGAGATTGTTGTCATGACAATATATTGTGACAACCAATTTGTGTCTAGTAGGGATTACTTTAAAACTTTATATTTTATATTTATTTTATATTTTTTATTTTATTTAAGTAGGCAAGTCAGTTAAGAACAAATTCTTCTTTTCAATGACAGCCTAGGAACAGTGGGTTAACTGCCTTGTTCAGGGGCAGAACAACAGGTTTTAACCTTGTCGGCTCGAGGATTCGATCATGCCAACTTTCGATTACTAGTCCAACGCTCTATCCACTAGGCTACCTGCCACCTTAGCTACTGTAGCCTGTCCAGGGAAGATCCTGTCTAAGTGTCTCTTGATAACAGTAATCTGATAGACACTTTATCCAGCTAGGATGTTCCCGATTGTGTCTAACCCAGATGGGCCTCTCCATGCTCTCCACTTCATTTGCACACGTCAGTGTAGTCTTCTGGCTGCGTCCAAAATAGCACCCTATTTCCTACTAAGTGCACTATTTTTGACCAAAGCGCATAGGACTATGGTGAAAAGTAGTGCACTACATAGTATATCGGGTCCCATTAGGGATGTAAATTCTCTCATACTGTTTATAGCGCTCCTACTGAGTATTAAGAGGAAGAAAGAAGAAGCAATGTTCCCAATTAACCAGACAGTGTCAGACATGCCCTTTTCAGTGTCAAAGCGTGTCTTCACATTTGGGTAGACTGCTTCAGAGGACATATACAGGGTCCTTGAGATTATTTGATTAATTTAGTTGTTTAGGACCTGAGTGGAAGACAAAATGTTTGGTTATGATACTGTGTCCTTTTCTCATGGTCAGAACAGCAGAACGCCATACCTTAGACAATGTGTAGATTTCCTAGCTACTGTATGCTGACACGTAAATGTATCCTGTTTTTTCTGCAAGCACCAGACATGCATTCAACAAGATTTTTATTTTAATGATAGCGATTGTTCACCATCGTTCAGTAACGATCAGTCTTGTTGAAGCCCAATTTACCTGGGTCAAGGACACTGTCCATGTCTTTACAGTCTTACACTCGTTCCAGATGCAGTCTGCACAATCATATTGGTAATGGCTCAGTTGGTAAGAGCATGGTTAGTTCTATCCAGGATCATTGGGGTGTTCCTACCGTAAACACTAAACCTAACCTTAACCCCTAGCCTTAATCATAAACCTTACATAACCTTAACTTCTTTGGGACAGGGGGGCAGTATTGAGTAGCTTGGATAAAAAGGTGCCCAGAGTAAACTGCCTGCTACTCTGTCCTAAAAGCTAGAATATGCATGTCATTAGTAGATCTGGATAGAAAACACTCCGAAGTTTCTAAAACTGTTTAAATGATGTCTATGAGTATAACAGAACTCATATGGCAGGCAAAAACCTGAGAAATAATCCAACCAGGAAGTGGGAAATCTGAGGTTTGTAGTGTTTCAACTCTTTGCCTATCCAAGATACAGTGGAAATGGGGTCATGTTGCACTTCCTAAGGCTTCCACTAGATGTCAACAGTCTATAGAACCTTGTTTGATGCTTCTACTATAAAGGAGGGGGGAATGAGAGGGGATTGAGTCAGAGGTCTGGCAGAGTGCCACGAGCTGGTCATGCGCATTCACATGAGAGGTAGCTTGCGTTCCATCGCATTTCTGAAGACAAAGGAATTCTCCGGTTGGAACATTATTGAAGATTTATGATAAAAACATCCTAAAGATTGATTCTATACTTAGTTTGACATGTTTCTACGGACTGTAATATGACTTTGTCTGAACTTTCGCCTGGACCTGCCAGCGCGTCGTCAGTTTGGCTTGTGTACTAAATGCGCAAACAAAAGGAGGTGTTTGGACATAAATGATGGACTTTATCGAACAAATCAAACATTTATTGTGGAACTGGGATTCCTGGGAGTGCATTCTGATGAAGATCGTCAAAGGTAAGTAAATATTTATAATGCTATTTCTGACTTTGTTGACTCCACAACATGGCGGATATCTCTTTGGCGTGCTGGGCTCTGAGCGCTGTACTCAGATTATTGCATGGTGTGTTTTTTCGGTAAAGCTTTTTTGAAATCTGACACAGCGGTTGCATTAAGGAGAAGTTTATCTAAAGTTATAATTTATAATAACTTTATAATTTATAAAGTTATCTAATTTATAATGAGTATTTCTGTAAATTGATGTGGCTCTCTGCAAAATCACTGGATGTTTTGGAAGCAAGACATTACTGAACGTAACGCGCCAATGTAAACTGAGATTTTTGGATATAAATATGAACTTTATCGAACAAAACATACATGTATTGTGTAACATTTTATTTTATTTATTTCACCTTTCACCTTTATTTCACCTTCACATGAAGTCCTATGAGTGTCATCTGATGAAGATCATCAAAGGTTAGTGATGAATTTTATCTCTATTTATGCTTTTTGTGACTCCTCTCTTTGGCTGGAAAAATGGCTGTGTTTTTCTGTGGCTATGTACTGACCTAACATAATCGTTTGGTGTGCTTTTGTCCTAAAGCCTTTTTGAAATCTGACACTGAGGCTGGATTCACAACAAGTGTAGCTTAAATTTGGTGTATTGCATGTGTGATTTCATGAAAGTTAAATTTTTATAGTAAATTATTTGAATTTGACGCTCTGCATTTTCACTGGATGTTGGCCATGCGGGACGCTTCGTCCCACATATCCCAGAGAGGTTAACCCTTACCTTAACCATTTTACATTTCATCTTCAATGGGGTAGGGACATCCCAAGGATCCCAGATAGCATGGACTATAAGTGCATTGCGCTATTGCCAATGTCCAAGATGGCGTAGCAGTCAGACGTCTTTGTCTTTGTCCTGTCGTGTCCCTTGTATATATCTTTTTATATATTTTTCCTAAACCTCAACTTCTAAATACTCTCCTGCAACCTGCCTCACCCAATGTGGCGTGGATCTGTTTTATTTTTCTAAAGTATTTCTATTTACTTCGGATCAGGAATCCCTCAACTGAAGCTAGCTAGCTAACTACCTACCAGCTATCAGTCAGGAAACCATTGCTAGCGGTCATCAGCTAACCTTTAGCTCGGAAAGCTCTCGCCAGTTCGTACAACGTGACTCAAACCAGAGCATAACGGACCTATTTTTTTCTCTCCATATCAGATTTCTACCGCAAACTCTGAACATTTTCATCTGGATCTTCGCAACTAGCAAGCACCAATTAGCCTGAAGCTAGCCTGGCTAGGGCTCCTGGGCTACCACCGAAGCCCACTCCTGGGCTACAAGATCCGGACCCCTTCTACTGCCGGTACGGGGCACGGAACCCTGCCGATCCTCTACGACTGGAATACCGTCATAATCTGCCCGACGATTCCAACAGGCCCCTCAGGCGCGACGTCCGCTGAAGGCCCATTCTGCTAACCGCGGCCTGCTAGCTACCTAGAGCTACTTGGAACCCTACTAATCCACGACTGGTCTATCGACGTCACCGCACGAAGAAGCAAAAACAGACTTACCTCCATCGCGACGTCCCCCAAAGGCCCTTCTGCTAACTTACTAGCCCTGGTCTACTAACTGCTAGCTTGCTAGCCCCGGTCTGCTAACTGCTAGCTTGATTGCCCCGGTCTGCTAACTGCTAGCTTGCTTTCCCCGGTCTGCTAACTGCTTGCTTGCTAACCCGGTCTGCTAACTGCTAGCTTGCTAGCCCCATTCTGCTAACTGCTAGCTTGCTTGCCCCGGTCTGCTAACTGCTTGCTTGCTAACCCGGTCTGCTAACTGCTAGCTTGCTAGCCCCGGACCTACTAACCGCTAGCTTGTTAGCACTGGCCTGCTAACTGTCTGAATCGCCGTGTCCCCAGCCAGCCCAACCACTCACTGGACCCATATGTTCACTTGGCTACGCATTGCCTCTCTCTAATATCAATATGCCTCATCCATTCTGTCCTGGTTAGTGATACTGTCTTATTTCACCTCTGCCCTGCTCAATATGCCTTAACCAAACCATGTTGTTCCACCACCCGCATATGCGATGACATCACCTGGTTTAACTTCTTTGACGCTAGGGGCCAGATTTTTTTTATTTTTTTTATTAATGTTCCCAACGTAAAACAGACTATTTCTCAGGCCCAGAATCGATAATGCATACACTTTACAGATTAGGATTATAAAACACTTCCAAAGTTTTACAAAACTGTCAAAATTGTCTGTGAGTATAACAAAACTAATTCTGCAGGCAAAAAAACCTGAGGAATCCAACCCGGAAGTGCTTTTTATTTTATTTTTTATCCCTGTTCTTTGCCTGCCCCTCCTCCATTTAAAGTCGTATCAACCAGATTCCTTTCCCATGGCTTCCTCAGGGCTGTGACCAGGCTTTAGACATAGTTTTCAGGCTTTTATTTTGAAAAATTAGCGAGATTTTTAAAAACGAGTCAGGTGTCCTTGATTAGTTTCCGCGCGCGAGAGGGGTAGCTCGACATTTTTTTCTCTCTTTTATGAGTAGGTTATCGTCCGTTGAAATATTATCGATTATGTATGTTAAAAAAACCTGAGGATTGATTATAAAAAACGTTTGACATGTTTCTACGAACATTACGGATACTTTTTGGAATTTGTGTGCTTTTCAGAAACGGAAAGACAGACAGGAACGGAACGAGTGGTTTTCTGACCATAACGCGCAACCCAAATGGCGTTTTTTGTTATAAAACTAATATTTATCGAACAAAAATAACATTTATTGTTAACTGGGAGTCTCGTGAGTGCAAACATCCGAAGATTATCAAAGGTAAGCGATTAATTTTATTGCTTTCACTATTCGTGACCAAGCTAAATAAGGCTAACTGTCTAGCATTGACTGATACACTCACAAACGCTGTGGATTGCTTTCGCTGTTAAAGGCATAATTTTCCAAATCTGACACGATAGGTGGATTAACAACAACCTAACCTGTGTTTTGGTATATTTCACTTGTGATTCCATGATTATAAATATTTTTTGGATTATTTTTGAATTTGGCGCTCTGCAATTCAGTGGTTGTTTAGGAAAATTATCCCGGTAACGGGATCCGTAGCACCAAGAAGTTAAACGTCTCTAGAGACTATATCTCGCTCATCATTACTCAATGCCTAGGTTTACCTCCAATGTACTCACATCCTACCTTACCTTTGTCTGTACACTATGCCTTGAATCTATGTTATCGTTCCCAGAAACCTGCTCCTTTCACTCTCTGTTCCGAACCTGCTAGATGGCCAGTTCGTATAGCCTTTAGCCGTACCCTTATCCTACTTCTCCTCTGTTCCTCTGGTGATGTAGAGGTTAATCCAAGTCCTGCAGTGCCTAGCTCCACTCCCACTCCCCAGGTGCTCTCGTTTGTTGACTTCTGTAACCATAAAAGCCTTGGTTTCATGCATGTTAACATTAGAAGCCTCCTCCCTAAGTTTGTTTTACTCACTGCTTTAGCACACTCTGCCAACCCGGATGTCTTAGCCGTGTCTGAATCATGGCTTAGGAAAACCACCAAAAACCCTGAAATCTCCATCCCTAACTATAACATTTTCTGCCAAGATAGAACTGCCAAAGGGGGCCGTGTTGCAATCTACTGCAAAGATAGCCTGCAAAGTTCTGTCTTACTATCCAGGTCTGTACCCAAACAATTCGAGCTTTGTTACGAATCCCTTTGGCCCTGTAGTCTAGGGGGGGATGGAAACGAGACCCGTAACATAACTCATGCAAATCAGAATAGTGAAAAAGTAACAGTGAAAACGAAAAACCACAGACAACTTAAAAACTTCTTCTTAATAGGGGGCACTGTTTTCACTTTGGGAAAAAATCGTGCCCAAATTAAACGGCCTCGTACTCTGTTCTAGATCATACGATATGCATATTATTATTACTATTGGATAGAAAACACTCTGAAGTTTCTAAAACTGTTTGAATTATATCTGTGAATAAAACAGAACTCATTTGGCAGCAAACTTCCAAACATGGGGCTCTGTGTAAGGCCTTGCCTATTCAATTGCCTTATATTTATGGATCTGTATGCACTTCATACGCCTTCCACTAGATGTCAACAGGCAGTAGAATGTTGAATGGGGTGTCTAGCTTGATGTGAGACCGAATGAGAGCTTTTGGAGTGACAGGTCCGCCCTATTGGCAGTATTTAGCTGCGCACCAGGGAACACCACATTGTTTTCTGCAATGCGTTAGGTATACACGACGAAATGCTCCGTCTTGGACTTTATTGGATACATATGAGAAAAACATCATAAAGATGGATTTTCAACTGAGTTTGACCAGTTTATTCGACGTTTATTGTGACTTTTGGAATTTTTCTTTCCATGCGCCAAGAATTGATGGACATGTGCGCTCCACAATGCTAGCCAAAGTTGCTAATTCGACAGAAGAAATGGACATTCTAAAAATAAAAATAAAGATTTATTGTGGAACTAGGACTCCTTGCACTACATTCTGATGGAAGATCATCAAAGGTAAGAGAATATTTATGATGTTATTTCTTATTTTTGTGGAATATGTTGGCTCCAACATGGCGGAGAATGGCTGGGCGCTGCCTCAGAATATTGCATGCTGTACTTTGTACTAAAGTTATTTTTTTTAATCTAACAGCGGTTGCGTTAAGAACCAGTGTATCTTTCATTTGCTGTACAACATATATTTTTTAGCAAAGTTTATGATGAGTTTCTTGGTTAGATTACGTGACTGTCCAAAATTTCTCCGGACAATTTGGTGCATTTTGGCGCCGTATCCACAATGTAAAACCACGATTTGTAGCTATAAATATGCACATTTTCGAACAAAACATAAATGTATTGTATAACATGATGTTATAAGACGTCTCTTATACACATCTAGATGTGTATAAGAGACAGGGGAACACCACATTGTTTTCTGCAATGCGTTAGGTATACACGACGAAATGCTCCGTCTTGGACTTTATTGGATACATATGAGAAAAACATCATAAAGATGGATTTTCAACTGAGTTTGACCAGTTTATTCGACGTTTATTGTGACTTTTGGAATTTTTCTTTCCATGCGCCAAGAATTGATGGACATGTGCGCTCCACAATGCTAGCCAAAGTTGCTAATTCGACAGAAGAAATGGACATTCTAAAAATAAAAATAAAGATTTATTGTGGAACTAGGACTCCTTGCACTACATTCTGATGGAAGATCATCAAAGGTAAGAGAATATTTATGATGTTATTTCGTATTTTTGTGGAATATGTTGGCTCCAACATGGCGGAGAATGGCTGGGCGCTGTCTCAGAATATTGCATGCTGTACTTTGTACTAAAGTTATTTTTTTAAATCTAACACAGCGGTTGCATTAAGAACCAGTGTATCTTTCATTTGCTGTACAACATGTATTTTTTAGCAAAGTTTATGATGAGTTTTTTGGTTAGATTACGTGACTGTCCAAAATWTCTCCGGACAATTTGGTGCATTWTGGCGCCGTATTCACAATGTAAAACCACGATTTGTAGCTATAAATATGCACATTTTCGAACAAAACATAAATGTATTGTATAACATGATGTTATAAGACTGTCATCTGATGAAGTTGTTCAAAGGTTAGTGTTGATTTTATCTCTATTTGTGGGTTTTGTGAAAGCTATGTTAGCGGTGAAAAAATGGCGTTGTGTGTTTGGCTATTGTGGTGAGCTAACATAAATATATATTGTGTTTTCGCTGTAAAACATTTTAAAAATCGGAAATGTTGGCTGGATTCACAAGATGTTTATCTTTCATTTGCTGTATTGGACTTGTGATTTCATGAAATTATATTATATGATATCCCTGTGGCGCTAGGCTAGGCTATGCTAGTCAGCTTTTTTGATGAGGATGATCCCGGATCCGGGATGGGGGGTCCGTAGAGGTTTTAAATCTACCGTCAAACACTCATGGTTTATTTGGTAATCACACGGTAAAGGGGGGCGGGAAAAGGGGCTGAGCTGGACCCAAGGAAAGAAACAAATATCCAAAAACACCCCTAAGCTAGACTATCCTACTTCAATACAGCTAACTAACTAACCAAAAATAGAGCGGGTGGTCCGCCAGTTCTAACTAGTGTTCTTTAGACAATATTTACCTACGGGTAGTGTATGCCCATGGGCGACTTGTCTTGGTACCCCCTTTTCCCACCATCAAACAAACAGTCAAACAACATAACAAAACAATACTCACAGGATAACGGAGAAAGTGACATGTAGTTGCAAAGAGAGGGAGAGAGAGCGTGAGAGAGATTGAGAGAGTGGGAGAGAGTGACTGCGAGAGTCGGAGAGTTTTAGAGAGACTTTGAGAAAACAACTGAATGGGTTTATAAACCAAGGGAAAGGGGATGTGATTGGCTAATGGAAACAGGAGGAGGTATGTCTTCAGATTGATGACTGATTGGGGAATGATGATTGACACCTTTGAGGGGAGAAGGAAAGAAAAGAAATACACACACACAGGATACACACTCAGGACACCTGTATCCGTAACAAGCTTCTACTTCTAAAAATGCACCTTTCCAGAAACAAGTCTCTCACTGTTGCCGCTTGCTATAGACCACCCTCTGCCCCCAGTTGTGCCCTCGACACCATATGTGAACTGATTGCCCCCCATCTATCTTCTGAGCTCGTGCTACTAGGTGACCTAAATGCATGCTATTCAATCGATCACTGCCCGCACCTGCCCGCCCGTCCAGCATCACTACTCTGGACGGCTCTGACTTAGAATACGTGGACAACTACAAATACCTAGGTGTCTGGTTAGACTGTAAACTCTAAGTCTAGAATCAGCTTCCTATATCGCAACAAAGCATCCTTCACTCATGCTGCCAAACATACCCTCGTAAAACTGACCATCCTACCGATCCTCGACTTCGGCGATGTCATCTATAAAATAGCCTCCAACACCCTACTCAACAAATTGGATGCAGTCTATCACAGTGCCATCCGTTTTGTCACCAAAGCCCCATACACTACCCACCACTGCGACCTGTACGCTCTCGTTGGTTGGCCCTCGCTTCATACTCGTCGCCAAACCCACTGGCTACAGGTTATCTACAAGTCTCTGCTAGGTAAAGACCCCACTTATCTCAGCTCACTGGTCACCATAGCAGCACCCACTCGTAGCACGCGCTCCAGCAGGTATATCTCACTGGTCACCCCCCAAAGCAAATTCCTCATTTGGTCGCCTTTCCTTCCCGTTCTCTGCTGCCAATGACTGGAATGAACTGCAAAAATCACTGAAGCTGGAGACTCATATCTCCCTCACTAGCTTTAACCACCAGCTGTCAGAGCAGCTCACAGATCACTGCACCTGTACATAGCCCATCTGTAAACAGCCCATCTATCTCCCTCATCCCCATACTGTATTTATTTATTTATCTTGCTCCTTTGCACCCCAGTATCTCTACTTGCACATTCATCTTCTGCACATCTACCATTCCAGTGTTTAATTGCTATATTGCAATTACTTCGCAACCATGGCCTATTTATTGCTTTAACTCCCTTATCTTACCTGATTTGCACTCACTGCATATAGACTATTTTTGTGTTCTTTTTTTCTACTGTATTATTAACTGTATGTTTTGTTTATTCCATGTGTAACTCTGTGTTGTTGCAAATGAGAACTTGTTCTCAACTAGCCTACCTGGCTAAATAAAGGTGAAATATATATTTATATATTTTTTAAATGTCATGTTTTCACAAACTGAAAATAGATACACTGACTGGACTATAAGTCACCCAGGAGTGTTCATAATGTTTTGTACCATCAGTGTATATTATTCTGTTATATACTGTCTAATTTCTTACCTAATTTAACAAAGCTTCTGCTCACAATTTTGCCTTATCAATCCTCGGAAACCCCATAAATGTCAAATCAAATCGAATATTATTTGTCACATGCTTCGTAAACAACAGGTGTAGAATAAAAGCCAATTTATGTTTGATCCGGAAATGTGGTTGGAGGGGCCGTGTGGATGGTGTAACGCAATTGCGGAGCCTCCAGAGGCATGCAGAGACCAACATTTGCTCTGTACCGCTTTGCCGTGCGGCGCCAACATTTGAAACAATGCGGAGGGCTCCGAATTGCTCCGCATTGACATAATTGGTTGTCGGCAGGTGGGGGCGGGAGGTCCAGTATAAACACAAATTCACTTCCTTGCCAACTTCCTTTACAACACCACTGCTATGCTCCATGAAGTATGAATGCCCTTATTTCTGCAGAAGCCTTATCACCCTAAATGCTACCAAAGAATTTCTGCACAAACTGTCAGAAAGCGTCTCAGGGAAGCTCATCTGCATGCTCGTTGTCCTCACCAGGGTCATGACCTGACTGCAGGTTGGCATCATAACTAACTTCGTGGGCAAATGCTCACTCACCTTCGATGGCCACTGGCACGCTGGAGAAGTGTGCTATTCACAGATAATTCCTGGTTTCAACTGTACCGACCAGATGGCAGTCATTTGTGCGAGCGGTTTGCTGATGTCACCGTTGTGAACAGAGTGCCCCATGGTGGCGGTGGGATTATGGTATTAGCAGGCATAAGCTATGGACGATGAACACAATTGTATTTTATCGATGGCAATTTGAATGCACAGAGATCCTGAGGCCCATTGTCATGCCATTCATCCACCACCATCACTTCATGTTTCAGCATGATAATATACGGCCCCATGTCGCAAGGATCTGTACACAATTTCTGGAAGCTGAAAAGGTCCCAGTTCTTCCAGACATGTCACCCGTTGACTATGTTTGAGATCCTCTGGGTCGACGTGTACGACAGCGTATTCCAGTCTTGCCAATATCCAGCAACTTCACGCAGCCATTGAAGAGAAGTGGGACAACATTCCATAGATTAAGGCCTATGAAATTTATTTCAATTGACTGATTTCCTTGTACAAACTGAAATTGTTGCAAGTTGCGTTTGTATTTTTGTTCAGTGGTATCTATAGATACCTGTCTGAAGCAGAACTTGTGCTTCAGAAGTGGAGGATGAATAACTAAGCTACAACCTCAGAGTACAGTTAAGGAAAGAGGGATGAAAGAGTAAGGAGTGATGAAAAAACATAACGATAAGGGGATCATCTACCGAAATTCCTTCCTTGTATACCTGTTTTCTATCCTTTTATACCTGTCTACATGAGCAGCAGGGCATTTTGTGAAGTTGCTAAATGTTTCATGAAGTGTGTGTGTGTGTTGTTGTTTAAAGTCTTGCCAGATCCCTCTATCTCATCTTTTCCTCTAGTATTTCTCCTGTGCTTCCCCATGCCTCTGTGGTGTGTATAACTTGCATCATAATTCAATTAAATTGGGAATAGTGTTTCTGCTGAATATAAAGCCAGTACAGTCTTATCAGGGCCACCTCTAGTGTTTTGGCGGCTCCAAAGAGAGATGTATTAGACTACAGAAAGGCTGATATGAGCTGCTAAATCAGCTGTTTACTTGTATACCATTCTGCTCAGATCCTCTACCCAAGCCATCCTCAGCAGGCGGAAGCTGTCCTCATCCGGACCCAGAACGGAGTCAATACAAAAATAAAATACAAAAATTATATAAGAAACTCAGTCGGGCTTTCAACTTACTGTTGAAAGTTGTAATAGTAGAATGCACAAACTGCAATTTCAAAATGTGGTAATGCATCAGCAGTTTCTCTTGTTATGTCAGTCACTGCAGACTTCAGAGAGTTATTTTTCTGACATTTGATCAACTAGCCCATGTCAGCTAACGTTTTTTAGGTACAGTTTTTTGTCCGTAGATTTTGTTTTATTGTTTGAGTCACTCAGCTATCACATGCATACACATAAGACATGTCAAAATGTGTAGCTATGCAGGAAATGAGCTTGAAAACTGCTAATTTTTGCGAGGTGGGTGTTTGTTCCTACACCGATAAATGACAATGTAATGCAGCAAAATATTTTCCATCTCTATATACAGTATATATGATAGTATAAATACCTCACATGTGACTTGTAATAAGACTAAGCAATTAGCCAATAAAATGTTTATCTGACTCCATAAAGATGATTTAGCAATATGCAAGAATACTATACTGTAGTTGGGTTATAGTAGTAGGCAATCCCATAGTAGGCAAGCCCATAGCTAATGGGAGAGAGAAAGAGAAAGAAAGACTGTAGGTATCTCATCACAGCAAGTCAGGGATATAATTGAAAGAACAATGAATCTAGGAGTCTTTTATAAGCATCTGAGTTGTTTGGATTCAAAATCCAGAATTTTTTACCAATAGTATTACTGTATAGTTAACCTTCAATCAGACATCAGGCCTACAGGATGTAACCTCTTCGTTTCAGAGCTGAGACAATGGGGGTTGCAAGACCAACACAGAGAATGTTGAATTCCTTATACAACACTGAGAAAATTCTTTCAAACAGTTGATAAGAAGAGTCACTTCGAGGGCTGTCCTACATAATCCTCCCTTGATCACATCTGATTCTGCATCAGACAGAAGTGTTCAAAACTGGACGGGCAGCACTGTGGTCACTGTAAACAAACTTCAGACCAGCAGTTCATGGTCCTATCATCATCACTTCAGGAGTGTCTTTTTGGCAGATAGCATTGTCTTCTTTAGACATTCAAATTTCCTGCAAGCAAGCTTAAAAGGAATGCTCAATTCTTCTTTATGAGAGCAAACACGTACTGTAACTGAAGGTACATCACAGATTAATACACATTCCAATTAACATAAAATTGTCTGTTTATCTGATTGGATTAGTCAATAGCATCTTCAGATGTGGTTTTATAAAATCAGTCAGATGAATATAAAAGATGATCAAAGATCACTGCATCATAAAAACAGTATTATTGAAATTAAATATCTCAAACTCTTCTCCCTTTGAGAGAAAATAGATGATCTTTGAATATGAGAAAATAAACAAAGAAACAGAATTTTGAAATAATCCAGAACAATTATTAAAATAAATCAAAACAATGTTCAAGCAACTGAAAATGTGAATCTAGCACATTTGAGGTCTAGCCAATGTGTGAGAATTACAACGTAGGTTCAGTGGTTTCACAAGCAATATCGAAAATTACATTTATTAGCATCTCAGTTTACAGCACCCAACATTAGCATACCAATGGTGAAAGATCTAAGGCCATGTTGTTATGAAACAAGGCCATTACGTTTCATAGCACACACACATCTATACATTCAGCTGGACTTATGCAGTACGCATTGTAAAACAAACTATTATTTGTGACTTAATAGGAGCCATTACATTTTGTCTAGCACTCTGTATACATCAAAGAAAGCACATTCACAAAAGTAACCTATATAGCCATCACAAATGGATATAGAAATTATTGAGTTGCAAAGGAAGAATTTATTAAAATATCATCGTCATATAATCAACATCCTAAGTTTAAGAGAAAGCTCAAAATCGACCCTATGCTGCAGGTAGAATCGAGACTGTCTGCCCCTCCCTAAATCCCAACATCTCTGCATCATATGACTGCTTCTGTGACAAGAGTTGCAAAACCTAACTGAATAGTTGGTTCTACTCTGTGGGCCGGCAGGCTGCCTAAAGTGTGCAGGAGGATTTCCTCTGCCTAGGTTCCAACAGTGCCTGACCATATGCCCTTCCTTTTATAGAAATCACAACAAAGCTTTGTGGGCTGTTTGGGATTAGCCTCCATACCTGTCCCAATAGCTGCAATGGGAGCTATTATTTCAGTCGTTTGGCCAGCTCGCACACTAGAGAGCAGGTTGGACGTGCACACCACACCCATGAATTGGTCTGACTGTCCGTCCATCCCGCTATCTGTATCCGAGTCAGACAAATCACTTTGGAGCCTATTTTTGTTAGAACAAATCTCATGTAGAAACAACCTAGCCACATCATGCTATTTTTGTTCTAAGAAATCTCATGTAGAAACAACCTAGCCACATCATGCTATTTTTGTTCTAAGAAATCTCATGTAGAAATGACCTAGCCACATCATGCTATATTTCGCATGCTTTAAAGTCTGATTGCAACTGCTCTATTTTGTGCTCTGATGTGCTGTGGGACTTCACAGTGGTATCAAGCATGTTCATGTCTAGTTCGCTGTGTCGCAATTCAAAAACACAACAAGCTCTATAAATAACATCTTCATACATGTTTTCTTATACATGCCAATATATTGCCAGTAATGAAGAATTTCATCAATAGTCGAATCAAATACGAGGTGATTACCATAACTCAAAAATATCTGTAGCTTGCACCTTATCCATTGCGTAGACTCCATGTTCGTTATATGTCAGGAAATGTCATGGAATAAATAATCAAAACTTCATATGGACCCACAGGTGCAACACTGAAGGATAGGACAATCCTCTAAATAAACTCACCCGAGCTGGACCTTCAAAGTAATCAATAATACTTCATATTATCCAGTTGCCATTCACTGTACTGTAATTATTAATATAATCCACAAGTTCCTAAGGATCTATCGCTAGAGGGCACCATTTAGTAATATATTTGACATGTACATACAGTAAATATGATATTATAAATACCTCACAAGCAACTCCTAAGTAATTAGCCTATTAGTTAAAATGTTTATCTGACTCCATAAAGATTATTTAGCAATATGCAAGAACACTATACTATAGTTGAGTTACAGTAATTGGCAATCAATTAATGTCTGAGAATGGAATTCTAAATACAAGTGGAATTACCTTGTAAAATGAACGGATTCACATACAAGGCATAAAGCTTAAATTGTAAAGCATTACAAGGCATTATTCTAAGCATGGTCAGAGAGAGAAGGAGACAAAGAAACCATGGTTTGTGCCATGGCCCATAGCTAATGGGAGAGAGAGAGAAAGAGTGTAGGTATATCACCACAGCAAGTCAGGAACATAATAGAAAGAACAATGTATTTAAGACCGTTTTATAAGCATCTGAGTTGTTTGGATTCAAAATCTGAGTGGTTGACCAATAGTATTACGGTAAAGTTAACATCCAATCAGACATCGGGCCTACAGGATGTAACCTCTGCTTCTCAGAGGTGAGACAATTGGGGTTGGCAAGACCATTGAATCAGATGGCTCATTCATCACAAAACACATTGATATTGCCAACTACTTTAATGGCTTTTTCACTGGCAAGATATGCAAACTTAGGAATGACATGCCAGCAACAATCGTTGACACTACATATCCAAGTATATCTGACCAAATTATGAAAGACAAGCATTGCACTTTTCAATTTCCATAAAATGAGTGTGGAAGAGGTGAAAAAAGTATTGTTGTCTATCAACAATGACAAGCCACAAGTCTGACAATCTGGAGATAAAATTACTGAGGATAATAGCGAACAATATTGCCACTCCTATTTGCAATATCTTAAATGTAAGCCTACCAGAAAGTGTGTGCCCTCAGGCCTGGAGGGAAGCAAAAGTAATTCCGCTACCCAAGAACAGTAAAGCCCCCTTTACTGGCTCAAATAGCCGACCAATCATTTACATTACATTTAAGTCATTTAGCAGACGCTCTTATCCAGAGCGACTTACAAATTGGAAAGTTCATACATATTCATCCTGGTCCCCCCGTGGGAATTGAACCCACAACGCTGGCGTTGCAAGCCCCATGCTCTACCAACTGAGCCACACGGGACCAATCAGCCTGTTACCAACCCTTAGTAAACTTCTGGAAAAAATTGTGTTTGACCAGATACAATGCTATTTTACAGTAAACAAATTAACAACACACTTTCAGCATGCTTATAGGGAAGAACATTCAACAAGCACAGCACTTACACAAATGACTGATGATTGGCTGAGAGAAATGGATGATTATGGGGGCTGTTTTGTTAGACTTCAGTGCGGCTTTTGACATTATCGATCATAGTCTGCTGATGGAAAAACATATGTGTTATTGCTTTACACCCCCTGCTATATCGTAGATAAAAAGTTACTTGTCTAACAGAACACAGAGGGTGTTTTTTAATGGAAGCTTCTCCAACATAATCCAGGTAGAATCAGGAATTCCCCAGGGTATCTGTTAAGGCCCCTTACTTTTTCTTTACTAAGGACATGCCACTGGCTTTGAATAACACCATTGAGCCTATGTATGCGGATGACGCAACACTATACAAGCATTTCGCTACACCCGCAATAACATCTGCTAAACACGTGTATGTGACCAATAAAATTTGATTTATACACGTCAGCTACTACAGCAACTGAAATGACTGCAACACTTAACAAAGAGCTGCAGTTAGTTTCAGAATGCCTGGCAAGGAATAAGTTAGTTCTAAATATTTATAAAACTAAAAGCATTGTATTTGGGACAAATTATTCACTGAACCCTAAACCTCAACTACATCTTGTAATGAATAATGTGGGAATTGAGCAAGTTGAGGTGACTAAACTGCTTGGAGTAACGCTGCATTTTAAACTGTCATGGTCAAAACATATTGATAGGCGGTGGTGAATCAGGCCTTCATGCTTGAATTGCTGCAAAGAAACCACTACTAAAGGACACCAATAAGAATAGACTTGCTTGGGCCAAGAAACACGAGCAATGGACATTAGACCGGCGGAGAGTAGTTGAACGGATGATCTCTGCATGTGTGGTTCCCACCAGGTAAGCATGGAGGAGGAGGTGTGATGGTGTGGGAGTGCTTTGCTGGTGACACTGTCAGCAATTTATTTAGAATTCATAACGCACTTAACCAGCATGGCTACCACAGCATTCTGCAGTGATACACCATCCTATCTGGTTTGCGCTTAGTGGGACTATCATTTGTTTTTCAACAGAACAATGACCCAACACACCTCCTGGCTGTGTAAGGGCTATTTGACCAAGAAGGAGAGTGATGGAGTGCTGCATCAGATGACCTTGCCTCCATAGTCCCCCGACCTCAACCCAATTGAGATGGTTTGGGATGAGATGGACCGCAGAGTGAAGGAAAAGCAGCCAACAAGTGCTCAGCATATGTGGGAACTCCTTCAAGACTATTAGAAAAACATTTCAGGTGAAGCTGGTTGAGATAATGCCCAGAGTGTGCAAAGCTGTCATCAAGGCAAAGGGTGGCTACTTTGAAGAATCTCATATAAAATGTATTTTGATTTGTTTAACACTTTTTTGGTTACTACATGAATCCATTTGCATTATTTCATAGTCTTGATGTCTTCACTATTATTCAACAATGTAGAAAATAGTACAAAAAAAAAGAAAAACTTGAATGAGTAGGTGTGTCCAAACTTTTGACTGGTACTGTACATTTTGTATTTTACATTTTGCATTGTAGATATGTCGTGGTATAATAATATTATAAATGATGATGTACTGTTTTATCTTATATTTTATATGTAATGTAAGTGCTTTAATGTGTTGGACCGCAGCTGATCGGGATCCCTAATAAATACAAATACAAAAACAGAGAATGTTGATTTCCTAATAAAGTCGATAAGAAGAGTCACTTGTCCATCCGGACCGTTGCCACCTAGGTAATTTCTGTGACCGGACCTTCTCAAATAGTATTGGAGTACCCCTGCTCTACCCTTCCATCTTCCTCCGACTATTCTATTCATTCCCATCCACATGTTTTAATCTGCATCCCTCCATACCTACAGCCACTATCACTTAATTAACCCTATAGTCCCAAAACTCCAGTAAAAAATGTATTTTCATTTATCTGACTTTCATTTATCTGAATGTCCAGCCCTTATATTTAGCATCACAATGAAGTGTTTTAAAAATGTCCTTTCAGGACAACCAGCACTACAATTTGACACAAACAGTTGCATTGATGAGTTTTATTGACGAATAAGGTCAGCCAAAGCAAAAACCTGATAAAATTGAATTGATGTTAATTCTGTAAGTATAGAAATGGTTTGCTCATTGGGAAATGAGTATCCAACTAGTTAGTGACAACTGTGTGGAGTTTTGAGTTTGTGACAGCAACTATGTGTGCTTCTACATCTATATTGCTGTTTTTTGGAGGTTTTAGGCTTGGTTTCTGTACTAACATTTTGTGACATATGCTGATGTAAAAAGGGCTTTATAAATACATTTGATTGATTGATTGTAGACACTATGTCCTGGGATTTCTATGATCTTTTATGTAGAAGAACCCCTTACCTTCTAACGACTCTTGTGTAGCTTTGAACGTTATAGCTTTTAATAGTTTGTAGCTCAAACCATTTGGACGTTTATGTAAAAAGACCCAGCCCTGGGCCACTTCGGGATCCGCCCTTGTCTCACAAACACCGCTCTAGCTCAGCTCCTGTTAATCACACAGACTAATGGTGCAGAAGAAATAGACTAATTTAATGGTACAACCCAGAAGTCTGCAGCTCAAACACATGGGGTTAGAAGTGCAGAACGCTCCAGCGTTACAGTGGGACTCGTTAAGTTATCTGTCATAATTAATTTCCTCTCTGCTCAATAAGATGAATCACACAATGTTGATAACAAATTATTATTTATTTTTATGTCCTAATAACACATAGTTAGACTGGTATGATATGAATCCATGGAAAAAGATGACCTAGTTAAATGTATTTTCGCACATTCAAAGAAACAGCACCAAATAACAGTGCACTTATAAAATGACATTTTTCAGCCTCTTCAGGACTTTTTTGGGCATTTCATTGGACAGGTTGCCGGGGTTGCGTACCCTTCCACTCAGCAGCAATATTATTTCTGACTGTGTTGGGTTATGGGTTGCATGCTTCCAAGCAGCAGTAAAGCACTATGAATAACCCTAACCCATATTTAAATTATCCTATTACATCACCCTGTGAGAAGTGCAAAGGGGGCATTGCTGGGATGTTTATCGTTTAAAAGCAGAGAAAGTATAACTCTTAATGAACCAATAAGCAGGTCATGACTCCCCCTGAAGGCCCAGGATGCTGTGTACTGTAGATAATGGTGCAACGAGCCAAACACACTGTGATGTAGCAAATGTGCTCTGTGGGAATTTTTGTCCCCTGTAAACTCTGTGGCGGCAGAGGCAACATCCTAGCCAATCCTCTGCTTACCTCAGAGATGGGCAGGCTCTAAGGAAATCTTGCTGGACAATAGAAAGAACGTGATTTTATTTGATTTAACCTTTAGTTTGACAGGGAGTCATGCTGAGACCAAGGTGTATTTTACAGATGAACCTTTGCTGTCATTACAAAAATATACACATCAATACAATATGAAAAGCAAAACAGAGATACAAAACACAGTCATAGAAAACACATTAAAAAGGTCTGCAATCAGCCGTCTGAAATGCCCTAGAGGAGATATGGGCAACTCCAGTCCTGGAGTGGTGTCACACTTTTCCCCATCCCTAGCAAACACAGCTGATTAAACTAATGCATTCAAGTGAAGATCATGATTAGTTGATTATTGAAGTCAAGTGTGTAAGCTGTGGCTGGGGCAAAAGTGTGACACAAATCAGGCCCCCGAGGACTGGAGTTACCCATCCCTGCCCTACAGGCACCAATTCATCATCAAAAAAAAAAATATTATTCTAGTAAGGTGCAAAACTTTTTTTAAAGCTGATTCACCTAATCCTATAGAGACTGAAGGAATCTCCAGAGTTAGCCATCCCTGAGACCAGGTATGGTAACTTGTACGTCTATCCCGGAGACCGGGTATGGTAACTTGTACGTCTATCCCTGAGACCGGGTATGGTAACTGTGTACATCTATCCCTGAGACCAGGTATGGTAACTTGTACGTCTTATCCCGGAGACCGGGTATGGTAACTTGTACGTCTATCCCTGAGACCGGGTATGGTAACTCTGTAGTCTATCCCGAGAGGGTATGGTAACTTGTATACCGTCTATCCTGAACGGACTATGGTAACTTGTACGTCTATCCTGAGACCAAGGGTATGGTCACTTGTAGTCTATCACTGAGACGGGTATGGTAACTTGTACGTCTATCCCTGAAGACCCGGTATGGTAACTTGTACGTCTAATCCCTGGAGACCGGGTATGGTAACTTGTAGTCTATCCCTGAGACCGGTATGGTAACTTGTACGTCTATCCCTGAGACCCGAGGTATGGTAAACCTTGTTACGGTCTATCCCTGAGACTGGTTAGGTAACTATGTATTTCTATCCCTGAGACCGGGTATGGTAACTTGTACGTCTATCCCTGAGACCGGGTATGGTAACTTGTACGTCTAAAGGTTATTAATGATATTAGGTTCAGCGGTCCAGCTTTAAATGACGTTCAGCTTATAGGCTTCATAAAGCCTTCATAATGTCTTCATAAGCACAACATAAACATGTTACAAAGCATCTATAACTATTTGTCATGCTTTATAAAGGTTTGATAAATGTGGCATAACTGTGTGATATAATCACCAATGTCAAATGAGATATAACCCACTATGTCGAATATGATATAAACATGTGCTTTATAAAGGGTGTCATGGTGTGCTGAAGGATGGCATACACTCTAAAGTGATGCCATGTTAGTCACATTACACCCAATCTCATTCCCAGACACTTCTGCCCAAATGCGTGGAAGGTCTGGTGGACCAACGCATTCAAACGTAGCCTTCATTAGTTAGGGTTAGGTATAAAATAATATTTTAAGAAGATAAATTGTGGAAATGGGCAGGATTTGGGCATAATTATGAGTTTTTGACTGTTTTAAGTAGTAAAGATGTCAAATAATTTACTCAGTAAGTTCACTCCTATAGAATTCTATGGTCACCCCCACTAAGGCCAACTTTGAATGATTGATATTCCAGGCTTATTTGTGCTGTGTGTGCAATAACCTGGGGACGACGTTACCCAAAGAGACACTTACCTTGATGAAAGCTCCCAACATAAAGAAATTGAAAGTGTCTTTCTTCTGGAACCAAGTTACATGTTCCTCAGTACACAAACACGCATACAACAAAAACCAGCCTTACTGCACGGGGCTGGGCCCAGTCAGGTCTTTGAGGCATTCACCCACCCCCCACTGAAAGATCAGACACACAATGTTGGCACCATTGTAAAAAGGTGTATTCAAGCCATGGTCTCCAGCGTGGGAACAGAAGAGGAATACCTGGTGCAGTAGTCTCAGATTGGACTACTCCAAATCATCTTGGTTCTGACACACACACACACACACACACACACACACACACACACACACACACACACACACACACACACACACACACACACAC
>NC_036848.1:49385596-49397739 GCF_002910315.2 Salvelinus sp. IW2-2015
AAGAAAAGCTGAAGTTCTGTGTGTGATTTTGATGGTTATAACCTTTAGTTTGACAGGGAGTAATGGCTCGAAGGTACAAGGGTGTATTTTTCAGATGAACCTTGTGGCTGATCATTACAAAAATATACACATCAATAAAATATGAAAAAGGGCAAAAACAGAGATAGGTACCAAGACTCGCTAGATAGCTAGCACATTAAAGCAAGGTTGCAATCAGCCGTCTGAAACTGCCCTAGGGTGAGATTGTGGAGGCAACTCACTGCACGCTCTGGAGTGGGTGGTCACACTCTTTCCCCCATCAGGCCTAGCATAATTCACAGCTGATTAACACTAATGCATTCACGTTAGATACGTAAGTATTCGCACTCTTTAGTTTGGATTTATTGAACGTCAAGTGTGTACAGGCTGTGGCTGGGCAAACAGTGGCGTTGACACCAAATAAGGACCCCCGACGTGGATGGAGTTACCCATCGCCTGCCCTACCAGCGCCACCAGAATTCATCCATTCAAAAGTATAATAAGGAATCATCTATTCTGTAAGGTGCAAACTTTTGTTAAAAGCATGATTCACGCTAATCCTATAGAGACTGAAGGAATTCCAGAGTTTATTGCACATCGTCATGGAGGACCAGGTTAGTGGTCACAGCTTGTACGTTCCTCTATTCCTCGCAGACCGGGTTGGTTAACCTTGTGTTTAAGATGTTCTATCTTTGAAGTTGACCTTGTATTTGTTAACGTTGTTACGTCTGTTTCCCCTGAGACTGGGTATGGTAACTTGGTGATTTTCCTATCCCTGTAGAACCGGGACTGGTTATGGTTAATTTCTTGTTTAGTCGTGATGCCCAGCTGAGACTGGGTATCGTAGTAAAGCTTGTAGGTCATTCTATTCTTCCTGAGTTACTATAGGTATTGTTCGTAATCTTGTAAGATCTATTCTCACTCGGGTATGTACCGGTATGTTGAGTAAATGTTGTAACGCCTTAATCTATCACCTGTTAGACTGACGTTGCGCGAATATATGAGTCACGTATCGTAGCGGTCTATTCGGCAGGGAGACCGGGTCTCATTATGTAATCCTTTGTACGTCTTTATGACCTTGAGACTCAGGTAGTTAGAGTAACTTGTATCGATACGGTAATCCCATGAGACCGGGTTGGTACTTGTAGCGTGCTTAAGGTCGGCTGAGACCTTCAACAGGACTTTGTATGTGTGTATACTTTTTGGTACGTTCGTAGATCCCGTGAGAAGGCTAGAGGTTGGTCTGCTTATAGTGGTGTATTCTTTGTTTAGGCATCTACTCCCTAGAGTACACAAGGGTATGGTAAACCTTGTGTTGTACGTTCGCTATTCCCCTGAGACAGGTACTGGTAACTTGGTACGTCTATTCCCTGAGAGCCATGAGTATGGTAACTTGTACGTCTATACCTGTAGACTGGGGTATGGTAACTTGTATTTTCTACGCACCTGAGACGGGTAATGGTACACTTCTGTACGTGCTCTCCCTGAGACGGGTATAAGGTAACTTTGGTTACGTCTAAAGGTTTATTTCGTGATATTAGGTTCAGGCGGTCCGCTTTAAAAATGAACGTTCAGATATTTTGCTTTTATTGTTAGTGAGGTTCTTACATAGAGAGCCTTCATTAGCATGTCTTCATAAGCAACAACATAAACGTGATGTTATCATAGTCCTCGTTTTACTATTTGTCATGCTTTATAAGGTTTGATAAATGTGGCAGTTAAACTAGTTGATATAATCACCAATGTCATGAGTCATGGATATACCACTATGTCGAATGATTGCATATAATGCACACTGTTGTTGCGCTTTTATAAAGGGTGTCATGGTGTGACTGAAGGATTGGCATAACACTCTAAAGTTATGTCAAGATTGCTCCCATATCGTATGTTCTGTACGTTACTTCTCAGTTACAACCATATCTCATCATCTATATTCTCCTAGATTACTTTTCTTCTTTGCGCCTCGATTAATTTATGTAAAAAGTGACATGGTACTGGCTTGATCCAAATGCGCAACTCGCACACTCTTACAAACAACTATCTTCCTCTTCGTAATGAAGAGATAAGCCATCGTTACAAATTAGTTAGGGTTTAACGGTTAGAGGTTATCAATTAAAAAAAATAGATGTTAACATTGATAAAATTTAAATTCCTTTTTATGCTCATATATAACAGATAAAAGAACTTCATTAACAAAACATCTCATATTTGTATAATTAGGAACAGGTTCCACGAAAAAAATAAGAATCTAAGAAATCAATAGGGTTTTAAGATGTTGTTGTGATGTTCCTATGTTCTTAGTAAAGAGGGTACGGAGAAGAAATTTGAGGAATGCACAATTAATGGATTATATAGATGTATTATTAGTGTATTGATCATGTTATAGTAAGTAATATAAAGATGTAATTATAATAATTATATTGTTGTAGGCTATCAGGTTATTGTGAGAGTTACATATAAATCTGAAGTCTACAAGTTTACCAGACTTATACATACGAATTTGTCCAAATACATTTTACTCCATAAGGTGTTGTCTACACAATTACTGGCATTTTAATACTAGTAAAAAATTTGTTGTTTAGGGAAGTTAAACACACTTTAATTTATGATTGATTAGAGTAGTACGCCTCAAGACATGAGATATTAGTTTGTCTATACCAGTATGTGAATAGAAGCATTCATATTCCAGGAACCCGCTGTAAAATGAACCATATCTTGTGCATGGCTAGGGTGTGCAATCAAATATATGGCACTCTGGTGTGCAGCTAAATGGTTCAACAAGTCCTGGATCTCATCTCTACTTAATGTAGTCAGGTCGCTACGTCTCCCTTCAAGCATAGGTTGTGGCCCCACAAAGAAATGCCCAACAGCACACCATGGACTGAAGAGCACAACTTACGGCAAAAATCGGGAATGAAGGGCTTCCCTAGGGCCTTGAGAAGAAATGGGATTGGAAGGACGGGGTGCTGAGGAATCTGTTCTCCTCTTGGTCGGCTTCTCCAGGGACGCTTGGATACAAGACTGGTTCATGTTCCTACAGTATCGTTACCAGATCACATTGTTGCTCGTCAAGGGAAACAATTGACCCTGCCTTATTCACACATTCTGTAAGAGTCACAGGGCGCCACAAAAACACGCTAGCTTGACTGGGCGAATTCAAGTCACGGGTGCCAAAGGGCTCGGGGGACCCGGATCAGGTCTTTGAGGTTTGGACAGTTCGCTTTCTCAGTGACAAAGCATACCCGAAAAGACGTCCTTGCACTGTTGAGGCTGTAAGAACACTGTGGTGCTACAGGCCCAGGTAAGCACGAATAGTGCTTTACAGCGCCAATGGGGAGAAGGATGGGTGGGTCACTGGGGAGGGGTGGAGGATAGCACAAGGAAGGGGAGAACAGGATGAGGCATGCGAACCAATGGTTTTACCCCGGGTGCTTCCCAGTAGGGGGACATGTTTGGGGGAGTGTCTTCTGGGGGTTCTATTAATGCCTGATTGGGAAGTTGATAGATGCTATCATGTGTTAGTATTGCGAAAACCTTTTGGATTGATTGTCATCTTCACATCCTGGGAAAACACACAAAGCTTTAAAACATTTGCACAACTATCTTTAGGATCGCTAGACTGAGATTCAGACAACACAATGTTGGGCACCATTGTAAAAAGGTGGTATTCAAGCCATGGTCTCCAGCGTGGGAACATGAAGAGGAATACCTGGTTGCAGTAGTCTTCAGATTGGACTACTCCAATATCTTGGTTCTGACCACACCACCACAACACACACACACACACACACACACACACACACACACACACACACAACACACCACACACACACCACACAACCACCCACCACACACACACACACCTCCACAACACACCAACACACGCAAGGTTTTCAGGTCCATCAACCCATTTAAATACCTCACACACCGTACAGTAGCGCTGGGTTGGATTTCAAAAATGAAGAGAATTCATAAATCACAGAACGTTAATAACTATTTACTGACACTTCAATGTAGTGTCTGTAATACTTAGTTTGAAGTGGATAGTCATAAATAACAACATCCATAAGACTCTCATGAAGCTTGTACTTAATTTAAGTCTGACCCCTGTGGCTATTTATAACACATTATAAATGCTTGTATCCTATGAGTTCGCTGTAGCTTACTATAAAGTCAGACACTTTTGGTTGGCTTAATGATGTAAACAAAATGTATTAACACTTAGGAAATTATCATTAACAAGCGTAAAAAAATTAACATTAAAGACATGTTGAAACATTTATTTAAAACAAATAACAAATTCATGAAGTTTCAACACCGTCCGCAAATGCAATTACATTGAGCATTACACAGGGCTTTGAATATTGTAGCTTGTCCCTGAGCTGGCAGACACATGGCGACTCACCACACTGGATCTCGGTCTTATGTAGCAAAATTAGAAAATTTCAGTTTTTTTACATTGGATAAAAGTACGAGAAACAGCTACAAAATGGCATATTATATAGCACTGCATTTGAGGAAACAATGGGAAAGTAATTCTGCTTTGAAAGTTGATCAACTTGTAAACT
Source organism: Salvelinus sp. IW2-2015 (assembly GCF_002910315.2). Classification (NCBI taxonomy): domain Eukaryota; kingdom Metazoa; phylum Chordata; class Actinopteri; order Salmoniformes; family Salmonidae; genus Salvelinus; species Salvelinus sp. IW2-2015. The sequence goes on from NC_036848.1 coordinate 49,390,183, forward strand.
CACTTTTGGAAAACCGTACTTTCAATGTTTTGGTAGCTACTATTGGAGAGCCCTGCTTTGTCTACACCCATTCAGTCATTGTTTCACCACTCTTAAGCCTTAGCGCCACCCATCTCTTTAAGGTTGATCGAGCGTTTCTGTACTAACTTGCCAGCTACTTCGAGACATTTGAGAGAGAACAGCTCACTAGACATTACTCGCCCTAGGCAGGTTAGGCTGGTTAGGCTGTTATGTTATCCAGAGCGTTGGTGACTGCACTGTGCTGTCAGATTGTTCCGGTTTGTAAATTCAGAGTGTTTTTGCGTTAGAGAGCGCATACGGAACGCTCTGGCCAATAAGTAAGTTTGATCCAAAACTCTGACCTCACAACGACAGTCAAGCACCCAAGCTAACTGGCTAAACGTTGGTTAGCTACTTCCAGAACTAAAGTGAGAGAACACCCCACTCTGACCATTTTACTTACCCTAGCAGACTGGTTTTGTAACGGCACTCTCCTCTTCACGAGAAGAAGAGGGTGCTACAGGGTCGGACCAACACGCAGCGTAGCCAGTGTCAACATGTTTAATAAAACGAAACAGTGAAACACTTAACAACGATACAAATCACAAGAAGTGTGAAATTTTGGGGGTTCTTCTCGGGATTCCTGGCCAGCCCGTGTTCCTCATAAACATCTGGTCCCCTTCCGCGGCTGCTTCCGCTCTCCTAGCTGCCTCCACCTGTTCCCATGGAAGGCGATCCTTACCAGCCAGGATCCTCCCCTGTGTAGCAACCCTTTCCATCCAAACTCTTCCCAAGTCCATTCCTCCTGGTACCGCTGCTGCTGCTGCTGCTGCTGCTGCTGCTGCCCGTTGCTACGCTGCTTGGTTCGAGATTGGCTGGGTGCTTTCTGTCACGGCAGGCCTTGGCAGCCTTCCTCCTCTTCACGAGAAGAGAGGGTGTAACAGGGATCGGACCAACACGCAGCGTAGCCAGTGCTCAACATGTTTAATAAAACGAAAGAGTGAACACTTACAACTATACAAAATAACAAAATGTGGAAAACCGATACAGCCCTATCTGGTGCAGAGAAAACACAAAGACAGGAAACAACCACCCACAAACCCCAACACAAAACAAGCCACCTATATATGATTCCCAATCAGAGACAACACAAAACACCTGCCTCTGATTGAGAACCATATTAGGCCAAACATAGAAACAGACAAACTAGACACACAACATAGAATGCCCACCCAGCTCACGTCCTGACCAACACTAAAACAAGCAAAACACACAAGAACTATGGTCAGAAGGTGACATGGTTAGGCTGTTTTCATGTCATCCAGAGCGTTGGTGACTGTAACTGTGCTGTTGGCAACAATTTGCCGACGTTTACTGAGCGTTCAAAAATTAATCAGTTATTTTGAGCTCTGGCACAAGAAAACAAGTATTTTGTTAAGAAATATAGCTAAATAGCTAGCTAGGTAAACAATGAATCCCAATGCATGACGTAATGTTAGTTAGCGAGCCAGCTAACGTTAGCTAGCTAGCTAACAGTACACTAACTTGAAATTAAAACATTTTGTCAAAATTAGAAATGCGTAATATCTGAAAAGGTAGCTAAAATGTGAAATCGGAGTAGCTAGCCAGAGCGAATTTACCACCCCATTCCGTACAAATGTGCACAACCGCGACATTCAAAAGAGGCTGCAAAGAAAACTAATGAGACTGTAGCGACTGTGTTGACTTCAAATTCTGGGGTGTGAACTACGTTTCTATTCAAGCGTTGATCAACATGGTAATGGCTCTATAGTATTGGAGAAAAGTTGAAAAAACTGACCCTCCGTTACATCGTGACGTGTCATGCCGTAACGTACAGCACGCATAAAGCAACTATTTCTGTCTTACAATCTCTCTCCACCAGGTGTAGCACTTCTCTCATCGTTTAAAAGGTTTGAAACATACGGAATGTTCTGTAGCTTTTAGCGGGGTCTTTTATATGTAGCAGTTCATCTGCAGTGTTTTTCCAGTGCAAGTATGAGCTTCATCCACACATTGTGACGAATAGCCTCTTTTTAGAAACCTCATGCGCATCTCCGCTGCTTTTTCTAGATAATCATCTGTGGAGTGGCATATACGGCGCAGTCTAAAAAATTGGCTTCTTGGAAAGTCCTCTTTTTAATGGCTCAGGGTGGAAAGCTGTCACCTCTGGTAATAGAGTATTTCTGTCCGTTTTCTTTTCTATAATAGGACTTGTAAAACAAGGTTCCATTTGATTTCCTCAATCCACATATCGAGAATAATGAACACGTTAAGTGTCACGTCAATAGTGAATTTGAGATTGGGTCATGTCGTTGAGTAGTGCCATAAAATCTGACAGTCTTCTTCAGTTCTACCCATATACAAAAAATGTCATCAATATATCGATACCACTTAGGACTTTTATTCAAAAATGGATTCTCTGTTTTCATTATTACAAAACGTTCTTCAAAAAGACCCATATAGAAGGTTGGCATAATGCTCGGAGCAAATGTAGAGCCCATCGATGTTCCATTCGTTGGAGTAGTATTCATGCATCAAACCTGAATATAGTTGTACGTCAAAACATATTCAGCCAATCTAAGAATGAGGTTTTGTTGGTGATATTCATTAGTATCTCTTGTCTCCCAATAGTGTGCTATGTGCTGCGCAGCCCCCCGCACATGGGGAATGCTGGTATAAAAGACTCTCGACATCTATGTGACCAAAATAAGTCTTCTTTTAAAACCGCGTTATTGGTGAGATCTGTTTAAGAAGTCTATAGAGTCCTTTACTATGATGGCAATGATTGCACATGAAGATTTAATAAAAAGTCTACAAAAGTTTGACAATGGCTCTAGCATTGAGCCTATTCCTGCAACCACTGGTCTGCCTGGATAGGTTCCTTGTTGTGTTTTATGGTTGTGTATATTCGGTAAAATGTATAAGCATATGGAGCGTATGGCACATTTGCAACAAAGATATTCATATTTCAGGTTTTGAGATAAGGTTGTTTAATAGGGCTTGCTCCAAATTAAGCAAATATCCTTTGGAACACCTGTGTGGATCACACTCAGTTTTCTATAGAAACGTTCATTGCTGAGTTGTCTCTGAATTTCTTCTTCTATATTGTCATAGTCTAAAACAACCACAGCACCACCCTTGTCTGCAGGTTTTAATAACCAGATGAATCATTTCATTAATTCTTTGAGGGCCAGTTCTTCTGTTTCTGGAGATTCTTCTGAATATGTTTGTATTTGTCTTGTATTAACTGACATGGCTTCTTGTTCGAACTACCTACAATAGGTATATCGAGGAGTTGTTAACAATAGGACAGAATTTGCTTTTGGGCTTAAAATGGGTGCCAGTTCCTTGATGTGTTACTAGGCCCGAATCAGTGTTTTGCGAAAACACATGCTTAAGTTTAATTCTTGCGAAGAATTTAAACAGATCTACTTTCGTATCGAATGGTATTTATCTGTACATGTAGGTGACAAAAGAGAGGCCCTTAGATAAGACTGAGACTTGAGCGTCAGTAAGGTCTTTTTTGGTGGAGGTTAAATTACCGGCGTCCCTCCTGTAGCCTCCGTGTCCACGGCGCCTGTGTTCGCTGGTTCTCTCTTCGACGCTTTACCTCTCCTGCATCGTTTCTTCTTCTGTCGTGAGCCGTTGTTGTTCCGGGCTTAAAAAAACGAGCTGTGTCGCATGAAGTGGAGTCACTGTCTGTAGGGAATTCGTTCGGGTGGCATGCGCTCTGTGTCCAAGTTTCCATGCTCCTCCCGCGTGCTGCGCGTACTGCGTCCCTGATCAGCGGTGCGTACCCCTCCGCTGCGCCTCTGCGATGCTCCTGTTTGGGCTTCCCATGCGTACACCTGGTTGAGCTGGTAATCCTCTGTTGTCTCGCTGGTATTTCCTGATTTTTGTTGCGCTGTAAGAGAGTCTTGATTTCCCAATGGACTCGTTGATGTGTCGTCTATGGTTTGTAAAATTAGGGCCTAGAATCTCCTTCATTATAGCCTCATGTTCGCTAATCTTAAACTTCAACTTCTTCACTTCCTTCGACACATGTTCCACGATAAGTAGCATTAAATCTAATGAGCATTTGTTAGAGTATTCACCCCATTGCTGAACGAAAGTTTTGTCGTTATTACCTATAGTAAGGCTCCTTCTGTATTCTCAGTCCTCTTGGAATGCGCTTGTTTGCGCACAATACTCACATAAGAGTGGGGCCATGCAGGAACAAACGTGTTTTCTTTCTCTCGAAGTCTCTGAAGTTGGAATTTTGAGTTCGACAGTCGAGCGTGGAACTGGGTTGTCCATGTTGGAGGTAGGAAAAGAATCTTGTTTTGCGTCTTCTTGTGAATGAAAGGGTACTCGACAATGCGTGGTAAGTGAGTTGATTCTCTGTAGTGGATCCATTGTATACTTGGTACGTCTTTAACTAGTGTTATACTTACAAGATTCATTCTATTGAAATGGATACTTGCATAGTTCTATGGCTATAACTAGTCAAGCAAATGTGTCCTGAGATACGCAGAATAAGATCATATCACAATAACGTTAGCTAGCGACACAGCCAGCTAATGTGTAGCTAGCTACAACAGTACACTTGAAATGAAACCACTTTCTGTCAAAATTAGAAATGTGTAAATATTGGAAAATTGTAGCTAGCTAGACTATTTACCCGTATACATCATGGTTGGGTGCGCCTCTTTCTTATGCCATGCATGGTTTCCCTTGTTTGAAGATATAATCAGACTGGTGTTTTCTCCATCTCCTTAGCTATCAATACTCAAATTCCACTGATTTCAAAACTCTTGTCCTCCAAAGAAAGTGGGAGCATACACATAATGTAGCTAGCGAGCCAACCAGCTAACATTAGCTAGCTAACAGTACATTTAACTTGACATTAGTTTATGCAGTTTTACTACACGATACATTTTTTAAAAGCCGCGTTTGACATGATTACCTAAACATAACTGACCAGCTCCAATAGACAGACGTTTGCTATATGAAGACCAATCCAATCCCATCTCTTGGCATGTCCAGCCCATTCAATATCTCAGCCAATCATTGGCTAGCGGAAAGGTTGTTCGCTTTTCTTTTGGCTAAACCAACTAGGCTCGTAATTTAACAATTTTATTCATATTAACAGATGGCATAACAAGTTTGATATTATGCACATGAAAGTTTCACATGTGCGAGAAGGCATTTCTGCCAAAAAAACGCATTTTTGATAAAAAAAATTTTATACGTTCAAAACGGCTCTACTGTGAATTCGTGACTAGTCGTGATATATGCCTGAATCAGCTCACAAATGGTTATTGCTCTCTTTCCTGCTGGAGTACTACATGTTGGTTCCAACTTAAATGTAACAACAAAGACAATAGCAGTCTGTTAAGAAATGCATTTGTGCCAACCATGCTGGATAAGGGCATTTCTGTGCAGCGCTAGAAATTCTAAATGGGAAGATGTGAAACTCCCATTCAATTTCGTATTATTATATTCCTCTTTAATTTAGCGAATCTCATTATGTGACTGAGACGATGGCTTGTATGTAGGGGGATTTTGTATTTAGGCTGAGCCTGCTAGCTAGCAACATTTTGGCCAGCTAGCAATTGCTGTGAAGTCACTGAAATTATTTGAAATAACATTGATTTTGATTTGATTGGGATAGGTACTCAATACTTAACTTACTACAAACTCCTTTAAATTACAATAAATAAAAATGTTAACTTGCATCAGAGATCACATGATCTCATCAGCAACACTAAAAAAGTACTTCATGGAATTTCAAAACATTTAATAAATAAAAGTCCCCCCAAAATAATAATAGAAAAGTGTCAATAACCCATTCCTGATATTTGAAAAATAATTGTCTAAACATTAACGATTATTCATGTTTGATTCATATTTTAAGTCATTTTGCATTACATTTGATTCCAAACAATGTTCCATGGAAATACATATTGGCTATAGAAGCAAGAACTATTCTGGGTGTAGCAGTAAAAGTATTGTAGGGAATTCTGCGTAGGAGGTCTGTAAGAATGACAATGTTTTTGGGAAAAGTATTCAGCCCTTGACTTTTCCTGCAAAAAAAATGTAAGTTACAGCCTTATTCTAAAATTGATTCAAATAGTTTTTTCGAGTCTCATAGCAAAAGGCGTCTGAATACTTATGTAAATAAGGTATTTCTGTTTTTTTATTTACAATAAATTTGCAAACATTTCTAAAAACCTGTTTTTTGCTTTGCATTATGGTATTGTGTGTAGATTGATGAGGGAAAAAAACGAGTTTCTGTTAACTTTAATTCTGCGTTGTTGGAAAAACGGACCTGTAGAGGTAACAGTTCACCTGTTTTTCTCAACACCTGTTTTTACGAAAGCAATGTAATAATACAAATTTTAACATGATTTGACCTGTTTGATACCTGTTGCCTCACTACATAAACGCATCAAGCGCTGTCATAACTGCATCCAATGGTTTCAGGTATTGGCACTGGCTATTCATATAGTGTGTCACTCGTACATCTAGACGCTAGGAACGTTTGGACTTAAATGATCTGCCTTTCTAAACTATTAAGTTGAAATGGGCATGACCTATTCACACTACGAAGAAGCCCAATTTTTCTTGCTATTTCAGGTTCTTAGTTTAAGTCCACATTGTGGTGTGCTTTAAGTTAACACACAAAGTACCAGCCCGATGCATAATGCACACTTGTGTATTGAGCATTTCGTGTTGTGTGATATGTGGTGGGGGATGTTACTGTTTTAATATTGACTATACAGTTAACAAACATAGTTCACTGTTCTTGATTCTTTTGTTTTATATGTAAGTGCAGTGCTTTGGTGTTTTGGAACCAACGGAAAGGGTAGCTGCTGCACTTGCAGGATAATGGGGATCCCTAATAAATACAAAATCAAACTCGTGCTCTACCGGCTGATGCCCAGATATTTATAAGCAGGACACGGTACATATGTGGGGTGCTATCCAAGGTTAGTAGATAACTTAAGTTATTTGGAGTCATTGTGTCGTGAAGCAACTGTAGTTAGAAGAAATAACAGGTAAACTGCCAAAAATAAAGAAATCACCAAACATAAAGTGTCTTAAAAGGCGTTGGGCACTCCACGAGCCAAAACAGATTCAATTCACCTTTGCAAAATTCTGCAAGTTTGAAAATCTATTGTAGGGATGCGAAAACTCACTTCTTCCACTGAAGAAATACATTAATTTTCTGTGGTTTGTTGATCGTCGGGTGGAAAACACGGTCTCATCCGCCACTCCAGAAGTCTCCCATAAGTGTTTCAATTGGGTTGAGAATCGTGTTGACTGAAGACACAGCCATAGGCAATGTGGTTTATGCTACATCAAACCCAGTTCAGTGACCATCATGCCCCTGTATGGATGGTGAACATTGTAATCCTATGGAGGCAAGCCATGGTAGTCAAAATAAGCCTGCCCAGCATTTTTATACCATACCTTAGCATGATGGGAGTTATTTTGCATTAATTAACTCAGGAACCACACCTGTGAAAGCACCTGCTTCAATATACTTGTGTA
>NC_036848.1:49399164-49433771 GCF_002910315.2 Salvelinus sp. IW2-2015
TAAACCAAGAAATGGACAGTGACGGGGGTAAGGGGAGTACCTAGTCATTTTTTGCGTCATCACTGTAAGCGATCGTCACTCTCAAAGCCTCTGTTTACTTCTGAAGGATCACTTTAGCACCCCCCTAAAAACCGATTCAAATTCGACACAAACCTTCAAATAGGTATGTAATGACACATTATATAAACTCTTTATAGTGTTTTTTTACATTTTAGAGGCGATAAGGTGATAAGTTGGACAGATCGAAAGAAAAAAAAGGCGTTTTCCCACCATCTCCTCTCCTTCTCACTACCACGCATTAGTTTTCGGCTTCCCCCCCCGCATTTTTAAAAAGACCCGAAGGAGCTCATTGCCTTCTTCAATCATGCAGAAATGGGCAGCGTGGAGGTCTCAGCATGATTTCTGTTGGAAAGGGGAGAAACTGTGCTTTACAATGCTATTGACATTATCTCTCATTGACTCAAGTGTTTCCATTATTTTGGCAGTTACCTGTATATGCTGTGTAAGAGATCTTGTGCAACTGTGATGCAAGAGATGTTGTCCAAGCAGTGCAACTCTGGGATGCTTTTCATTAGTAGTGCCGTAGGTTCTATGGAGAGTTTGCTGCAGTGGAGATACTTTTCTGTACATAGACAGGATATTTTGGTGTTAAATTATACCCTGGTTTGGGAGAAAAAAAAGACAAAAATAATAATAATAATAATTTAGCCAGTGTATCCCAGTTATAATCATTATTATATGATTATATGTGAGTTCAAGCATTTTCAAATGTCCATGGTCAATATGTATTATTTGGATTGTGATGTCAGTATTCTGAGAACAAACTATGCACACAGGCATTAGGGGACATTGCACTGTTTTAAATTTGCAACAGCAATAGCCATAGCAACAGCATAAGCATTTTGGAGATGCAACTGCCTGCCTGTGTACTATTTTCTCTTTAATTGTACCAGCCTGCAATTGAATGTGACAAACCATCCTGGAAAAGGATGCTATTTCCATAGGAATATGAGTCACAATATAATTATCTTGCATCCCTGGCACAAAAAAAATGATTTCCCCGAGAACAAATGTAAAACTATTCTCGGAAAAACTCTCATAGTTCTAACTTTCACAGCTATTAACAGCCCCCCACACCCGCGTGTGTGTGTGCGTGCGTGCGTGCGTGTCTGTGTGTGTGTGTGTGTGCATATACACATGCATTTATATTTAACCTTCTCATATGCATCATAAGCTACTACGTTCTCCATAGCATGGTGCCACACAAAGTAAAGACAGCTCAAGAAAAGAAACGGGAACCTGGAATTCCTTTGAGATGTGTGTTTTCTGAGGGCTGTAGGTCTGCTGGCGACAGTTAGCTAAACTTCTCAAAAGTTCCAGAGCTCAAACTGAGGTCATTAAAAAGTGTTACCTTTGCTCTCAGACTCCAAGCCATGAATGCACTGAAAACAACTTGGTATGTGGGAGGCAGGCATGTAAACATGATTCATATTCATTTTCAGCCAAGGTCCATAGTAACACTATGGAAACATTGTCTCTCTCTCAATTGTCCTCCCCCCCCAAAAAATATGTCCTCTTCTCGCCTATTCACTTTCAAAGAACTGACCGGGTAAAGGCCAGGCTTATGATGAGCTTCCACCATCTTGTTTTCACATGTCTTTCCCATTCAGTGCAGTTGAAGAGGAAGAGACGAGGACAGATTGTAAAGCAATTCAGATGGGACATTGAGACATACAAGGTTCCTGTTGCTCCTTTTTCCCAGGGAATTTGCTTGTAAACAATACTCTGATAATCACATCCACGTCTCTTTACAACCTATATGCTGTTGCCACAATTCCATGAACAAGCCATGTAAACATGCCACATAGCAACATCTCAATAAACTATTCTAATAAAACCTTGTCTGCCACTGATGGGGATGTACACGTTTATCTGCGCAGGTCAATGAAAAATAACGCTAGTCATCATTAATCATTGTACCTCAGGGCTTACATGAGGTGTCACAGCCAATATAATGGAGGTTTGAATCTTCCTTTATTCATTTAGATGGAGTAGGGGTAGATTTATCTAGCTTAACACAGAGGAAATGGCCAGAAATTATTATTGTCAAAGGGAAATGGTGTTTGCAGGGTGTTTATGATCGTTACAAGATGTTAATGACGCGGTAGATACTGCTGCGAGGTGAATAAGATAGCAAAATGGTGGCAGTAAAGTGATAGGAGAGCAGCAACAAAACAGATAGCTCTCATGGCACATATACTGGGTATTCACTGAGTGTACAAAACATTAAGAACACATTCCTACTGTTGAGTTGAACTCCCCCCCTCCTTTTACCCTCATAACATCCTCAATTCGTCCGGGCATGGACTACAAGGTGTAAAAAGCGTTCCACAGGGATGCTGGCCCATGTTGACTACAATGAGTCCCACATTTGTGTCAAGTTGGCTGGATGTCCTTTGGGTGTTGGACTAGTCTTGATACACACGGGAAAATGTTGAGTGGGAAAAACCCAGCAGCATTGCAGTTCTTGACACAAACCGGTGCGACTGGCACATACTACCATACCCCGTTCAAAGGCACCTCAATACTTTGTCTTGGCCATTCACCCTTTGAATGGCACACATACACAATCCATGCCTAAATTGTCTCATGGCATAAAAATCCTTCTTTAACCTGACTCCTCCCCTTCATCTACACTGATTGAAGTGGATTTAACAAGTGACATCAATAAGGGATCATAGCTTTCACCTGGATTCACCTGGTCAGTCTGTGTCATGGAAAGATCAGGTGTTCTTAAAAACCTCTTTATGTTTTGTACACTCAGTGTATATCTAATGCCACTTTATTAGTGATGCAGACCCAGTATACTGTTTATTGAACTCAACTGATAGCATAGGTGTACTGCTATGAATAAATCATTATTCAACAATCGTAAACATGTTATTATTCAATAATGTATGATGATTACTTGGATCGGTCCATTGGTACTGAATTTATTTTGTTTACATATGTGTTACAACTCAGACAGTTATTGAAACACTCCAGGTTCTGAATCAACCAATTATCTGTAAATAAATACATGCCCTGAGAATCAAACTTAACCTATCACTAGCTATAGTATAGATACAATACCTTTACTGTCTGTGGTATAGATTCAATCTTTCTTTCTAACCGAGCTGTCTCCCGGCAGGCAGCCTCTAAGGAATTTGAGAATTGCCATTTGCAGTTGCAGGAGAAGAAGGAGGAGGTCGTTTTTTGTTGATATAGAATATCATATGTCCTGTTTTCCTCCTGGAGGCATCGGTGTCTGATGACTCATTAATCTAGGAGATTAGAACAGTCAGAACATTCTGGTTCCATGTCCCTCTCCCTCTCCTACTCTTCCTCCTTATAGCAGTTACTTTGATAGAACAGCCTCTCCCTCCCTCTCTCTCTCTCTTCTCCCTCTCCAAACTCTCTCTCTGTCTCCCACTCCCTATCCCTCTCCCCCTCTTCCATATAGCAGAAAGTTACTTTGATAGAACAAACCCTGCCACAGTTTAATTCATTAATACCTTTCAAGGCTATATTACATGTCACAAGCTATGCTGTCGGACTTCTGTCAAGTCTAGTAACCAGACTATAGCAAGACAGCATACAGGAAGTGAACTATGGACACATTGCTTAAAGCTAGAATCCTTAGTTGAACAATAACACAGCGGACACTCCGCCTCTGTTCTGGTAAAAAGCTGATGGATTGGCTTGGAGAAATCTTACCACTCACAAATTCATAAACAGAGCTATGGATTGAAGGACTGACCATCCATTATATCAACATTATATGTTTTGAGGCTATGCAGTGTTTGTTTACATTTACAGTACATTGTTACATTGTTTACAAACACTGGAGTACATTTCACACATGGAAAATCACTTGACTTCATATGTGAAATTTCTGCATTTCATAAAGTGTCTTAATAGAGAGTTGGGCCAGAACAGATTCAATTCAACTTTGCATAGATTCTACAAGTGTCTGGAACTCTATTGTAAGGATGCAAATCCCTTCTTCCGTGAGAAATTCCATAATTTAGTGTTTTGTTGATGGTGGTGGAAAACACTGTCTCATCCGCCACTCCAGAATCTCCCATAAGTGTTCAATTGGGTTGAGATCTGTTGACTGAGACAGCRATGGCATGTGGTTTATGCTCATCAAACCATTCAGTGACCATTCATGCCCTGTGGATGGGAACATTGTAATCCTATGGAGGCATAGCCATGGTAGTCAAAATAATGGCCTGCCCAGCATTTTTATACATCACTTTAGCATGATGGGATGTTATTTGCATAATTAACTCAGGAACCACACCTGTGTAGAAGCACCTGCTTTCAATATACTTTGTATCTCTCATTGACTCAAGTGTTTCCATTATTTTGGCAGTTACCTGTATATGCTGTGTAAGAGATCTTGTGCAACTGTGATGCAAGAGATGTTGTCCTAGCAGATGCTTTTCATTGTTTTTTTAACCTCAGAATAGGGCCAGAGGCTCTATAGAGTTTGCTGGACAGTAAAGATAACTTTTCTGTGAATTAATAAGGTAAATGATAAATGAGGTGCATAATGGACTAGACCTCACTGCATTTGATGTTAATGTATAGTTTATTCTTGTTAAATCCTCAAAAGTATATACAGTATGTTCCCTTATGGAAAAACCACATGATTTCACATATGCAATTTCCACGTTTCGCACATGTACAATTATATTTCACATGTGGTTTTGGAACACATCAGATTTCACAGGTGATACCATACAAACGAGTTGTTCGGATGTCCCCAGAACTTACATATTTGAAACACTTTTACATTCACGATTACATTGTGTATGTTTATTTATGCATTCAACATGTCCTCAACTCACAACTTCTTGGTTCACGGTATTCCCATCTTCCTGCTACGCCATCATTTCTGTGTTAATAACTGATTTAACATGAGTTCTTACACTTTGGACTTCAAAGTAAATCTCAGTTTTGAAATAAGTAAATTAAATCAATGATGAGATCGTAGTCAGATTAACTGATAACTTAAACAGCAGTGCAGGTGGCACTGTTTTCATAAGTACAGAGATGTACTGTACTGTATTAGAATGAATGAATCTGTAGAGGACTTCTGATAATGCTACAGCAGAAACATCAGCATACCCCAAATCCAGAGGTTCCTCATCCCCCAAAAATACCCCAAATCCAGAGGTTCCTCATCCCCCAAAAATACCCCAAATCCAGAGGTTCCACATCCCCCAAAAATACCCCAAATCCAGAGGTTCCACATCCCCCAAATCCATTCCCAGGTGAGGTCCTATTAAAAAGTCAACACTAAGTGATCATGTCTAATGTAGTCGTATTTTAGCTGAACAGTGTACCACTTACCTTAAAACCCCCCAACACAGCAGCCTTATCTCAAAATAAATGCATCAGAAAAGACATAGAAGAGATTGGGAAATGTATCCTTCTGAATAAGATTTCCAGATGTTCACTTTACAACAGTCTTCATTCTAAGAATGAATCAGGAAAGACAAAGTACTATTGTAAAGCAATGTCATGAATTGTCTTTGAAAGTGTTTTTTATACTAAGTGTGTATTGGCCAGGTGGATGGTCATTCACTACTCATTCTGCCTTGTGACTGATATATCTTTTAAAATCAACTGTTGCATTCGAGGTCACTTGACTTTGTGAAATAGAAAGTACTACAGACTCATCTTGTGCAAGTTCCCCCGGCCGTTTCCTTGCTGTTGTTGCTCAGTGTCCCTATAAATAAGGAATAAGTGCAAGTTAAAGATTTTTCACAGCACCACAGACTCTGCCTCACAAATAAATCATTAACTAATTTCACAGGCAGCAAAAACAGATTCCCATATTCGCAGAGAGGGGCGGTTTATCTATCCTAACGTGATAGAGAAGAATAACGGGCGAGTCTGCCAGAGTGACAGGCTAGTCTTCATCTAGGATCACTGGCCTTATCCTGGCTGCTGCCATCTCATTCATTTATAAATACCACCTTTTATAGCAACAGTATGCTACTTGTATTCAGCATGAACCTGCTCAGAAAAACCTGTTTAGTGGGCCTTGAGCCTTCACTCCGCTAATCTTAGACTAGTTGAAGGTTGAATTAGAGATCCGATCAGACAGCAATGTAAAGGTAAAATAAGAGGTGTAATAGTTTTGTTGAATGATATTTATGAATACATGAAATCAGTTGCCCTAATGGCTCGTTTAAGTATGTGGTTTACAGGTATCTGGCCTTTATATATGCCAAATGAATACACCAACACCAACATATCTCTCACATAGCCACTGAATTGTTTTGATAGTAGTGATGATGTTATGTGAGATACTCTGACATGGGAGAGAAGAGATTGGCGTCTACCATCTGACAGGTGAATCAGTAGCCCCGTTTATACCTGGTGGTAACATGCGTCCTTTATCCTTATCATGTCTACATTCTGATTGTACTCACATTTCTAGACAGGTGTAGACAATTAAAAGACGCATTGTGATCTAATTGTGGTCAGATCTTACTGAAACCACATCCGGAGGTAGTCAGGGTAAACAGGTCTGGATGGTCAAACCATTGAAATAATGGTAGCACCATTGACTTAGGGCATCAATAATTGTCTTAAAATAACAAAATATTATTTTGAAATATATATATATTTATATTGTCACTCCCTCTCCGGCCTCTAGGTCAACAGGCTGCTCGTTATGGCGCACACCTGTCACCATCGTTACACGCATCAGAGCATAATGACACTCACCTGGACTCAATCACCTCCCTGATTACCTTCCCTATATATGTCACTCCCTTTGGTTCCTTCCCCAGGCGTCATTGTTTCAGTTTCCTGTCTGTGCGTTGTTCTTGTTTTGTTCATGTTCATTTGTTTATTAAATTATGCACTCCCTGAACATGCTTCCCGACTCCCAGCGCACATGTTACACATATATATAATTTGACATATATACACATCTGTCAAATGATTTGCATACAGGGACGCACCAGGAAATCTGGTCAAAATGTGGACACAGTGGACCGATAAGAGAGAGACATTTTAATGCCATGTGTAGATGCGACCAACATTGATCATATTCAGAAACAATGTCCTCAATGAGGCAATGTATTGATCAGACAGTGGTTGGATCTTCTTGATCAGATCACCAAACCCACATGGTAGCGCAAGGTGCAAACGAGGCTACGTGGGCTTAGGACTGATCCCCTCCCTTCTCTGTTTTTTTTGTTACTCTGTCTTTTTTTGACCTTATTCATCATTTATCTTCCATCTGTCTGTGGATAGACGACAATTCCATTATGCCAGAGAGAGACACACTAATGGTACTAGGGTATGATGGATAATCTACTGTGATGAGAAAGGTGAGAGATACTAAAAGTATATTAGCACTTTGTCCTGCAGTGTTTACTCAGTGGGGTTGAGGTTAAAGTTTATATTCTCAGTGTCAAGGAATGACGTTGTATTGATCTTCCCTGCCCCATATCCCAACTATCTATTTCACTATAATGAGTCACTGCAATAACAAGATCTTGCTTTTCATTTTTTAATAATCCACTTCTTTTGAATCTACACAAAATGGGATAGATAACTATCTTTCTTACTACGCTCTCCTTGTCTTCCACCTCTCTTTACTGGAAATGCGTGTGTCTAACTCCTGTGTGTTCGGAGTGTTTATGTAATGCAATAGCATCAGGAATAGGTTGATAGTTGTTTTTCTGATGCACCATTTTGGGAAGTAGGGAGAAATGTCATGTGTCCCAAATGAGTTGCTGTGACAGAGTGGCTCAGCATGTTTAGCCTGGGCATCAACTAAACTGACAGACAGAGAGGAGAGACCAATCCTCTACTCTGTGATCCCCTGGCAGACAGAGACAGCAAGAAAAAGAGAGAGACAGACAGAAAGACAGAGGAGGGGGGGTGTTTGCGAGCAACAAAGGACAGGGTGTGGTGTTTGAAAAACATAAACCATAGCTGGATACTATCCTCCTGCAGCAATAGTAATCACGCTAATGCCCATATACAGTGCCCTGCAAAAGTATTCACCCCCTTGGCGTTTTTCCTATTTTGTTGCATGACAACCTGTAATTTAAATAGATTTTTATTTGAATTTCATGTAATGGGCATACACAAAATAGTCCAAATTGGTGAAGTGAAAAAATATATATACTTGTTTCAAACAATTCAAAAAAATAACAATTGGAAAAGTTGCGCGTGCATATGTATTCACCCCCTTTGCTATGAAGCCCCTAAATAACATCTGGTGCAAACAATTACCTTCATAAATCACACAATTAGTTAAATAAAGTCCTCCTGTGTGCAATCTAAGTGTCACATGATCTGTCACATGATCTCAGTATATATACACCTGTTCTGAAAGGCCCCAGAGTCTGCAACACCACTAAGCAAGGGGCACCACCAAGCAAGCGGCAACATGAAGACCAAGGAGCTNAAAAGTTAAATCAATGATGAGATCGTAGTCAGATTAACTGATAACTTAAACAGCAGTGCAGGTGGCACTGTTTTCATAAGTACAGAGATGTACTGTACTGTATTAGAATGAATGAATCTGTAGAGGACTTCTGATAATGCTACAGCAGAAACATCAGCATACCCCAAATCCAGAGGTTCCTCATCCCCCAAAAATACCCCAAATCCAGAGGTTCCTCATCCCCCAAAAATACCCCAAATCCAGAGGTTCCACATCCCCCAAAAATACCCCAAATCCAGAGGTTCCACATCCCCCAAATCCATTCCCAGGTGAGGTCCTATTAAAAAGTCAACACTAAGTGATCATGTCTAATGTAGTCGTATTTTAGCTGAACAGTGTACCACTTACCTTAAAACCCCCCAACACAGCAGCCTTATCTCAAAATAAATGCATCAGAAAAGACATAGAAGAGATTGGGAAATGTATCCTTCTGAATAAGATTTCCAGATGTTCACTTTACAACAGTCTTCATTCTAAGAATGAATCAGGAAAGACAAAGTACTATTGTAAAGCAATGTCATGAATTGTCTTTGAAAGTGTTTTTTATACTAAGTGTGTATTGGCCAGGTGGATGGTCATTCACTACTCATTCTGCCTTGTGACTGATATATCTTTTAAAATCAACTGTTGCATTCGAGGTCACTTGACTTTGTGAAATAGAAAGTACTACAGACTCATCTTGTGCAAGTTCCCCCGGCCGTTTCCTTGCTGTTGTTGCTCAGTGTCCCTATAAATAAGGAATAAGTGCAAGTTAAAGATTTTTCACAGCACCACAGACTCTGCCTCACAAATAAATCATTAACTAATTTCACAGGCAGCAAAAACAGATTCCCATATTCGCAGAGAGGGGCGGTTTATCTATCCTAACGTGATAGAGAAGAATAACGGGCGAGTCTGCCAGAGTGACAGGCTAGTCTTCATCTAGGATCACTGGCCTTATCCTGGCTGCTGCCATCTCATTCATTTATAAATACCACCTTTTATAGCAACAGTATGCTACTTGTATTCAGCATGAACCTGCTCAGAAAAACCTGTTTAGTGGGCCTTGAGCCTTCACTCCGCTAATCTTAGACTAGTTGAAGGTTGAATTAGAGATCCGATCAGACAGCAATGTAAAGGTAAAATAAGAGGTGTAATAGTTTTGTTGAATGATATTTATGAATACATGAAATCAGTTGCCCTAATGGCTCGTTTAAGTATGTGGTTTACAGGTATCTGGCCTTTATATATGCCAAATGAATACACCAACACCAACATATCTCTCACATAGCCACTGAATTGTTTTGATAGTAGTGATGATGTTATGTGAGATACTCTGACATGGGAGAGAAGAGATTGGCGTCTACCATCTGACAGGTGAATCAGTAGCCCCGTTTATACCTGGTGGTAACATGCGTCCTTTATCCTTATCATGTCTACATTCTGATTGTACTCACATTTCTAGACAGGTGTAGACAATTAAAAGACGCATTGTGATCTAATTGTGGTCAGATCTTACTGAAACCACATCCGGAGGTAGTCAGGGTAAACAGGTCTGGATGGTCAAACCATTGAAATAATGGTAGCACCATTGACTTAGGGCATCAATAATTGTCTTAAAATAACAAAATATTATTTTGAAATATATATATATTTATATTGTCACTCCCTCTCCGGCCTCTAGGTCAACAGGCTGCTCGTTATGGCGCACACCTGTCACCATCGTTACACGCATCAGAGCATAATGACACTCACCTGGACTCAATCACCTCCCTGATTACCTTCCCTATATATGTCACTCCCTTTGGTTCCTTCCCCAGGCGTCATTGTTTCAGTTTCCTGTCTGTGCGTTGTTCTTGTTTTGTTCATGTTCATTTGTTTATTAAATTATGCACTCCCTGAACATGCTTCCCGACTCCCAGCGCACATGTTACACATATATATAATTTGACATATATACACATCTGTCAAATGATTTGCATACAGGGACGCACCAGGAAATCTGGTCAAAATGTGGACACAGTGGACCGATAAGAGAGAGACATTTTAATGCCATGTGTAGATGCGACCAACATTGATCATATTCAGAAACAATGTCCTCAATGAGGCAATGTATTGATCAGACAGTGGTTGGATCTTCTTGATCAGATCACCAAACCCACATGGTAGCGCAAGGTGCAAACGAGGCTACGTGGGCTTAGGACTGATCCCCTCCCTTCTCTGTTTTTTTTGTTACTCTGTCTTTTTTTGACCTTATTCATCATTTATCTTCCATCTGTCTGTGGATAGACGACAATTCCATTATGCCAGAGAGAGACACACTAATGGTACTAGGGTATGATGGATAATCTACTGTGATGAGAAAGGTGAGAGATACTAAAAGTATATTAGCACTTTGTCCTGCAGTGTTTACTCAGTGGGGTTGAGGTTAAAGTTTATATTCTCAGTGTCAAGGAATGACGTTGTATTGATCTTCCCTGCCCCATATCCCAACTATCTATTTCACTATAATGAGTCACTGCAATAACAAGATCTTGCTTTTCATTTTTTAATAATCCACTTCTTTTGAATCTACACAAAATGGGATAGATAACTATCTTTCTTACTACGCTCTCCTTGTCTTCCACCTCTCTTTACTGGAAATGCGTGTGTCTAACTCCTGTGTGTTCGGAGTGTTTATGTAATGCAATAGCATCAGGAATAGGTTGATAGTTGTTTTTCTGATGCACCATTTTGGGAAGTAGGGAGAAATGTCATGTGTCCCAAATGAGTTGCTGTGACAGAGTGGCTCAGCATGTTTAGCCTGGGCATCAACTAAACTGACAGACAGAGAGGAGAGACCAATCCTCTACTCTGTGATCCCCTGGCAGACAGAGACAGCAAGAAAAAGAGAGAGACAGACAGAAAGACAGAGGAGGGGGGGTGTTTGCGAGCAACAAAGGACAGGGTGTGGTGTTTGAAAAACATAAACCATAGCTGGATACTATCCTCCTGCAGCAATAGTAATCACGCTAATGCCCATATACAGTGCCCTGCAAAAGTATTCACCCCCTTGGCGTTTTTCCTATTTTGTTGCATGACAACCTGTAATTTAAATAGATTTTTATTTGAATTTCATGTAATGGGCATACACAAAATAGTCCAAATTGGTGAAGTGAAAAAATATATATACTTGTTTCAAACAATTCAAAAAAATAACAATTGGAAAAGTTGCGCGTGCATATGTATTCACCCCCTTTGCTATGAAGCCCCTAAATAACATCTGGTGCAAACAATTACCTTCATAAATCACACAATTAGTTAAATAAAGTCCTCCTGTGTGCAATCTAAGTGTCACATGATCTGTCACATGATCTCAGTATATATACACCTGTTCTGAAAGGCCCCAGAGTCTGCAACACCACTAAGCAAGGGGCACCACCAAGCAAGCGGCAACATGAAGACCAAGGAGCTCTCCAAACAGGTCAGGGAGAAAGTTGTGGAGAAGTACAGATCAGGGTTGGGTTATAAAAATTAAAAACTGAAACTTTGAACATCCCACGGAGCACCATTAAATCCAAAGAATATGGCACCACAACAAACCTGCCAAGAGAGGGCCGCCCACCAAAACAAGGAGGGTATTAATCAGAGAGGCAAAAAAGAGACCAAAGATAGTATCTGTCCATAGGACCACTTTAGGCCGTACACTCCACAGAGCTGGGCTTTACAGAAGAGTGGCCAGAAGAAAAAAACATTGCTTAAAGAAGAAAATAAGAAAACATGTTTGGTGTTCCCCAAAAGGCATGTGGGAGACTCCTCAAACATATGGAAGAAGGTACTCTGGTCAGATGAGACAAAAATTGAGCTTTTTGGCCATCAAGGAAAACGTTATGTCTGGCTCAAACCCAACACCTCTCATCAACCCGAGAACACCATCACCATGTTTTTCCATCGGCAGGGACTGGGAAACTGGTCAGAACTGAAGGAATGATGGATGTAAAATAAAAAATATTTTGCATCTTCAAAGTGTTGTGTAAATCAAATGATACAAACCCCCCAAAAATCTATTTTAATTCCAGGTTGTAAGGCAACAAAATAGGAAAAATGCCAAGTGAGGGTGAATACTTTCGCAAGCCGCTGTAGGTTCTATATAGCCAATGAAGCCAGCTGTTAGTTTGTGGGGCACAAAAATAGTAATTACACATTGTCCTTGATGCTGATATAATGCCTGAATTGTCATGGAAATATACCTGTTGACCTAGACTGATGCGTTCCGATCCATTCATTGTATTTGTTTTTTCACTGCATCACTAATGGTATTCTCTGATGTTTTTGGCTGTTGTTGTTGTTGTTTTGTACAGTAGTAGAGGTGGTGGGTTTTTCATTCTATTCATTCTATTCAAACCATTCTACCTTTTCATTGCCGTCTCTATTTCTTTCATGAATTCCCTCTCGCTCTCTGTCTCTCTCTGTCTCCCTTCTCTCTGTGTCTCTCAATTCAATTCAAGGGGCTTTATTGGCATGGGAAACAAATAACACTGCCAAAGCAAGTCTCTCTCTCTCTCTGCCTCTGTCTCCTCTTTATCTCTCTCTGTCATCTCTGTCTCCCCTCTCTCTCTCTGCCTCCTCTCTCTCTCTCTCTGCCTCCTCTATCTCTCTCTGCCTCCTCTCTCTCTCTGTCTATATGTTCCCTCTCGGTGTCTCTCTTTCTCTGTATCTGTCTCCCCTCTCTCTATGTTCCCTCTCTGTGTCTCTTTCTCTGTATCTCTCTCTTTCTCTGTATCTCTCTCTTTCTCTGTATCTCTCTCTCTCTTTCTCTGTCTCCCCTCTCTCTCTCGCTGTGTCTGTTTCCCCTCTCTGTGTGTTTCTCTGTCTCTGTCTGTCTCCCCTCTTTTTCTCTGTATCTCTTGTTCTCTGTATCTCTCACTCTCTGTATCTCTCTCTCTTTCACTCTCTCTCTCTCTTTCTCTGTCTCTCTCTCTCCCCTCTCTGTATCTCTCTCTCTTTCACTCTCTCTCTCTCTTTCTCTGTCTCTCTCTCTCCCCTCTCTGTGTGTCTGTATCTCTCTTTCTCTGTATCTCTCTATCTGTATCTTTCTCTGTCTCTGTATCTTTCTCTGTCTCTCTTTCTCTGTCTCTCTGTGTCTCTCTGTCTCTGTTTCTGTCTCCCCTCTCTCTCTGTCAATGAACTTGAAATGGGTCTCCTAAAGGACAGGCTTACCTAAAGAAGTTCTACATTTTTAAGCTACCACAAGGAAAAAAGAAGACAGAGAGAGAAAGAGAGAGAAGATGGAGAGCCAAGAAACATCACTCTCCCCCAAAGATGAAAGGACCCATGAATACAAAAAAAAGAAGCAAAGAAGAGGAGAGGAGACAGAAGGGGTTATGTTGAGGAGAGTAGAGAAAGGAGAAAAGCCTGGGAGTTAAGAGCCCACAGGAGTAGACAGAGCTGAGGCTGGCAGTGTACGAGGGAGAGAGAGAGAGAGAGAGATGGAGTGAACGAGAGAAATGGAGAGTGAAAGAGAGAGATGGAGAGTGAAAGAGAGATGGAGAGTGAAAGAGAGATGACTGGGGAAAGAGAGGGAGGGGTAGCTTGGCTGGTGGTAAGAGAGACAGAGAGAGAGAAAGAACACACTCTAGCAGAGATAACAACAGATTACTAGGCTCCAGTCCGGGCCCAGCCACTGATGAGACAGACCTGCAGAGACCCACCAACCCAGGCCTCTGGATCCAGTCTCTCTGGCCCCCTTGGTTCTCCACCGCTAATGCCAGAAGGATGAGTATATGTATCTTGGTTAGTGAACTTATCAGTTTTTCATTGTAAGTTTGTAATGTGTTTTTGTGTGTGTGTTGGTGTGTGGTGTGTGTGTGTGTGTGTGTGTGTGTGTGTGTGTGTGTGTGTGTGTGTGTGTGTGTGTGTGTGTGTGTGTGGTGTTTGTGTGTGTGTGTGTGTGTGTGTGTGTGGTGTGTGTGTGTTGTGTGTGTGTGTGTGGTGTGTGTGTGTGTGTGGTGTGTGTTGTGTGTTTATGATATCAGAGCCACAATGAGGCCCCCTGCCACTTAGCAGCCCTCTAAACCAGATTACCAGATTATTATAGTCTTCATCTGAGAAAAGGCCTGGACCCCTAGTCCTGCTGTGCTACTGTAGATACACACACACACACACACACTCTCTCTCTCTCTCTCTCTCCCGATCTTGCTGCTCTGTCCCTGTTCTGTCCTGTTATCATATGAAAGCGGAGGGATGAAATGAATCAATGAAGCTCAAAAGCCCATGACAGATTACAAAGACCCGGGTTACGTCCCAAATTGCATCCTATTTCATACATAGTGCACTACTTTTGACCAGATCCCTCATCCCTGGATAAAAAAAATGGTGCCCTATCTAGGAAATAGGGTGCCATTTGGGACACACCCTAAATCTGTGATTACACAAAAGGGATTTTGTGATGCCTTGAAATAGCATCTCATTACCTGCGAGATATTTGTCACATAATACCCTTTTTGATTACAGCAGTTTCAGGTGCCAGTTGTTTTGATTCAGCGCTACTGAAAGGTGGACAATTTGGTACCGCTTTATTATGAAGGGGACCTACAGTATATACGGACATCATAAAACATTCATGAACATTCATAACCCATACATAGCGTAATCAAAAACAGCACATGAGCATAAAACAAGAAAAGCTTATGTCAAAATATGGTGGTTATGTAATTGATTACATCCAAGTGAGAGTCCAAGTAAATATTATGCAAATCAGGAGGGAGACTTATCCTTCTTTTATACTTGAAACACTCAAAACTCTGACAATGTTTCTTATCACATACTTTATGGAAACTGTAGTTGAGATCAAGGCAATCAATGTTGTGTTTTTAAGATCAAACTATGATTCAGTATCGATGTGCCAACTACACTTCAAAAGAATAACAGATGGTTTCAGAGTCATATGAGGGTAAAAAATAATATTTGGGGAATACAAATGTATCTTCGTAGTGAACTGATGAGAGCAAAAGTGATATTGATGCCGGGGTCAAAACAGTAAATTCTTGCACTGCATTGGCATCTGCACCCTTTCTGCGTGCATGCACACACCAAGACCCCCCCCCCCACACACACACACACCAAGACCCCCCAACTCACCCACACACACCAAGACCCCCCACACACACACCAAGACCTGTCTCTTATACACATCTAGATGTGTATAAGAGACAGCACACACACCCACACCAAGACCCCCCCACCTACACACACACCAAGACCCGCCCCACCCACACACACCAAGACCCCCATCTTATACACATCTAGATGTGTATAAGAGACAGCACCCACACACACACCCACACCAAGACCCCCCCACCTACACACACACCAAGACCCGCCCCACCCACACACACCAAGACCCCCACCCCCCCACACACTGAGACACTTAACTGACTGCCCTTCCTTGCTATGGGACACAGTCCAGCAGTATTTTTCCACCATGGATTTAAAAGCCTACTCTGCCTCTCTGAAACGGGCACCAACCACACCAAAGTCCTTGGCTAAAGGTCTCCACTAGGCGGAAGTCAATAATAATTACAAACAAAAAGTCTAACAAAATCCATAGAAGTACAACTGCTCAGGTGGCTACGCAACAGAAGGTAACACTTTATTTGATGGGCTGTGTCATTCTGATTGTATCGGCACGTTATATTCCATTTTTGTTAGACGTGAGCGTTACTTTCCATGTGCGAGCTTGCGTGTGCTTTCTTGTTCCCATTGTGGTGAAACCTGTGCATGCTCGCATACGGAAAAGTAGTGCTTGAGTCCAACAAAATAGAATATAACGTTGCAGATCATGTTTTATCTGTGCCCCTGCAACTGCAGAACGAGCGTGAGGAAGTCTATCGGTGGTTTCTCAAAACCAAGTGACATTAATTTACATTAAATTGAGATTTGGTCAAAAAAAGTGAACTTGTCCTGTGGTTTTTTGTTTTTTAAAGAATTTGTCTGTGAGTTCTCACTCCCCTAAACGTGCTGCTATCGGCAGCCACACATTGAATGCACTCCTTCAATAGGATGATTTTTAATGGTAGTATTCCATTTAAAGAGCTTTCTTTGTAGATACCTAGTTGAAATTAAAATGAACACCTTCCGTGTTTGGCAATACGGATACCTTTTCACGTTCAAGGAGGATAAGGGAAAAATGTACAGTTGTGGCAAAAATATGTCGCAAATATCTTCACATGCAAATTACTTTTGTGGCAAAATGTTGCGGTTCATTTGCGGCAAGCTCATATTTTCACATGCAAATGAGTTTGTAACCGAAAGGTTGCAAGTTCGAATCCCCGAGCTGACAAGGTATAAATCTGTCGTTCTGCCCCTGAACAAGGCAGTTAACCCACTGTTCCTAGGCCGTCATTGAAAATAAAAATGTGTTCTTAACTGACATACATAGTTAAATAAAGGTTTAAAAAAATATATATTTACTACATTTAATGTAAAAAAAAATACTAAGCAACATGTACTCAATGTTTTAACAGAAAAATACATCCAATAACACTTGAAATCATCAGCATGGTAATGAAGAAAAGAGGAAAGACTGGATAATTCCAAATCTCAGGATGTTTAAAGGGTGTCGCGGAAAATTCCATAATTAGTCATGCTATCCAATGTTTTACTGCTTAAAGAATAGTCTATTGTTACTGTATATGCTGTGTTTTTTCTAACCTGATACAAACTTGTCTTGATGTGACTTAGTCATAAGACTGGGCTTACAGCTAAGAGATGTTTGTGTGCGACCGCAGCATGTGAAATCCCGTGGGTTTACTATCTACAGAAAGTTACATGTATGGAACCTTGCAGAAAAGAGTACAATATAGTGTTTGTTGTTGTGAATGCAGTTAGACGGTTGAGCCCTCGGGCTATCAACCTTGTTCTATCTTAAGTTTACACAGACAACGAGTTACATTTTACACACTATCTGTTGACTGCCACGTATACAGAAATGGGTTGTATGTATTTTCTCTATATAAGCATTGAACCGGCACTGTTCGTTGAGCTTTGCAACTATGCACTGTTGAGTGGGTAGTTGATTCTCCATTTTTGAAAATCTTATGATAAAGTGTTGTTTGAAATAATCTGCAGTCTCTCTTCCCTTTGATTAGATATTCCATGACAAGGGGCAACTACAGAATTATTTACATGAGCCAAGTGATAACTGAGCAATAGATTTCAACCAATGGAAGTTTAAAAGATAATTAATCAAATGTAAATAATTTATACAAAAATTAAAATAAACCCAGTGCATTACTATTGCAGATTGAGTGAACTTTGGAGATGTCGGCGCAGTTTGGAAGTCCTACGTCCAAAGCTTGATGAATGCTTGCACTGAAATGATCAGAAAGCACACCAAAAAATTAGGATACTGAAAATAATTACTGAAAACTTTGTATTTTGGCATCTTAAAAAGGTAGGGATTAAGTTATGCTTAATTTGGCAATTCATATTATTTTTCCTAAATGAATTACTGTTACACCAATTTGGGTCATTTCGACAACCTAGCGGTGGGTCAATATTGGACAGACACGGCATTGGGTTAATTCAACCCAGTGGTGTTGGGTTGTGACATAAACCCAGCACATTGGTTTGGGGTATTGACCCAGCAGATGGGTCTTTTTTTAAATGTAATCCTTTGGTTATTTTCAGTGTAATCCTAATTTCAATGTTGCTTATATATTTTTGATCTGATAAAAACAAAGCATGCATATATGTGACACTCTCTGTCTTCAGTAGTATTAACACAGATCATGTCTATCAGACAGTGCCAAAGCAAATCAACAGATATTCACATTCACAATTACAGACACACTTCAGCTATTTTAGGCTATCTTATGTGACAGCACACACACACACATCATGTTGTTTTGACATACAATAATGTTTGGGTTGAGTCAAAACATTGTTACACAGAAAAGTGTAAAATGTTACGTTTGAAGGTTACTCTACTAAAGACATGGACAAATGACTGTCATTACTTAATTAATAATTTTATTTTTTTCATTAAGCACTTTTCACAATTCCCAAAATGTAACATTTGTATTTCAAATAAATTGTTGTGATAGATTGAAAGCGTAACGCGCTTCAGCCCAGCTAAACAAAAAATTGCATTATACAGTATATTAACCATACAAATATCGAAAGATTTATGTGCAACAGTAGTTGAACTAAAGGCAAAACAGCACATACCATACAGTAAGCAAAAAGCAGGCACAAATGCATTAAAACAAACTGAAAGTCAATTTAACAGAGCTATAAATACTGCTTTAATTAAGATCATATTGGCGTTGTAATATGAAGGGGGAAGGGGATACCTAGTTTGTTGCACAACTGAATGCATTCAACTGAAATGTGTCTTCCGCATTTAACCCCTCTGAATCAGAAAGGTGCAAGGGGACTGCCTTAATCGACATCCACGTCTTTGGTGCCTGGGGAGCAGTTGTTGTTGGGGGTTAACTGCCTTGCTCAAGGGCAGAACGGCAGATTCTTCCATCTTGTTTGCTTGGGGATTTGAGACAGCGACCTTTTGGTTACTGGCCCATCGCTCTTAACCGCTAGGCTTAACTGCTAAGGGGGAGATTTTAAGGGATAGTTTCCCCCACATTTCTAATTACATACTTTGCGGGGGATGGGTTGATAAGACCGGTCAAATGGTTGAACAAAGGCAAGGGAGTTATTGGTTCGAACCCCTAGCTACCTGAGGGATTAATCCGGCAGCCAAAGTGTTACCAGCTACAATATCTCTGTATACTACCTACTGATGTTGTACCCTTGAGCAAGGCACTTGTGCCAAGAGCTGCACCCAGCCTGTGATGTGTGCTGTATGTCAACGTGGTCACTGTGACAGAATATATGAGCAAATGACCAATAAAGCAAGTATGGTAAAATGAAGGCCAGACTATTTATGGTAGCTGTGCATGTCATGTATCTAGTCCCAAAGTGGATGCATGGTTCTAAGGCTCTGGTGAAGTTAGATCTTTCAAGTTTCCATTAAGGTTGTACTATTGGTTATCGATGACAATGTGGAAAACGTAAATGCTGTTTTACACAGAGTCAATTAAAATAAATGTTTTTCCCACCCCCAAAGCTTTGTCCCTTCACTCTCAAAAAGGAATTTCTCAGTTTTACTTACACTAAAACTTTGGAATCAGAGGCCAGGTTCTACTCATTCAGCATATCCTTTACAAAGCTGTCCATTGGCCTTGACCTCTGCATTTAAGTACAGAAATAAATACATGTTAGAAACATAGCTAGCTACAGTAGCTATACTAACTTGGCTACATCAAATTTAAGGTCAATTCTAACGTTAGCTAGCTGAAAGAATGTGCATCCATCCTCCTGACTGTCAGAAAACATTGAAAACCAGTACAGTAACGCCAGCTAATGCTAGCTAACTCAATTTTATCACCATGCAAGCATGAGATAAGCATGACAAATATTTTCGTTAAATTAACCAAGGAGAATAAGTCAAATCTAGCTATGGTAATTTAGCTAGCCAGTTAATTTAGCTAACGTTAGCTAACGAGGGAAACAGTGTCCGACATAGTCCAGAAGAAAGGTCAAGCTCACTTTAGCTGGCTACCGTTACAAACACTGACATAGTTAGCTAGCTAGCCAAACATCTACAAAAACTGTACATTTAGCTATATTCTGCAAGCTAGCATTTAGCTATACTCCAGTAAGCTAGTGTGGCGAGCATGGTCACAAGGCTAACGTTAGCTAGCTACCTAACATTACCACAGCCAGAGATATATTAGCACAGAAAATGGCTAGCTAGCTAACGGTTGTAAGATAACATTAGCTAGCTACCTAATTATGATAAGACAACCTATTTAACCTGAATGACCATCAAATGCATTATTTGTAACATTTGTTACTTATCGTTTTTAACGGTTTTCAGTTAGCCAAAACACATTTAGTTTTTCAAAATAATCTCACTCAGTCAGACATTAAGTCGTACTAGAAGACTTTCAAGTTGCCATGCCTTGACACTTGCTCACGTTCTGATAGATTTCACACACTGGTGGTGGATGTTTTTACATAAAACAACCCAACTATTGACCCAATGCCTGCAACCCAGTAATTGGGTCATGCAAACAAACCAGCATTCTTTTGTGTGTAACCTGCATATCAAAGCCATGCATGCAAGAAGCCTTGACCTATCTGGTGCACACAGATTTGTCTGTCCTCGGTGTGATTGAAGGACTCAATCAGATTTTTTTTACTTGTAACTGATTGGTTCTAGAAAGAGAGAAGGAACAACCTGATCAAGATGAGCTAGCAACTACTAGCTTAAAGCAATGAAAGATCTAATTGTTGCAAATAATGACTGTATGGGCTACATTTATGAGAATAATACATGAATTTGCTTACCTTATCAATCTTGAAGATGATACACGTAGAATGTGCTATGTGATTGCACAATAAATATATTTGCAGGGTGTTGATCCATCCTCCTCCAACACCACGGGTAGGGGAAGGGTATCCATCTGCAAAAGTAAAGTTTTGCTTAGATGTCAAATCAACTATTATTGTTGCTAACATGCTGCTGAATTGTGACACTAGTGAATTTACATGCATATGGTATTAAAATACAGCAGCATATTCACCCGAAAATATGTGTTTAGGCAAATCATTAGTTAGCTAGCTACCTGTCACATGAATTTGCGAAAATATTATAGCTAACTTTAGCTAGCTAAGCGCTAGCCAGTCAGTGGTGCTGACAGATTGAAACTGTTATCAACAAAAAAATAATCACTGTATCCCATGAAACATGATATTGTTAACTGGGCATAATTTAGCTTACAAACTGTTCAAGTTTATTAGGAAGTTTAATTAATAAGTTAAACACTCACCGGACAACTTTGGTAGGTAGCTAGCTAGATAGCTTGGTTTCCATTTTCCAACAGATTTTTCTAATCCCCCTGATTGATCATTAGTGGTTACTGGTCTTAAAAATCATATGGCTTCTGGTAAACTGTTTGCCATTAGTGGCAATACATATTGTTGCCACAGGTTTGCCACAGATTCACCACTAGTGGCAAACATTTGCAAACTTTTGGCAACATTTTTTGGCACACCATTTATTTTGCAGCAAATCTGCCTCAACTTGTTGGAAGTTTGCTGCAACAAATACATTTTTGTAAGGGTACTGGTGCAATGCAAGCTATGCTTGCCAAAACTGAACTACTTATCAACTTCAAAGGACTGCACGTCCAATCTGAAGAAAAAGAAACACTTGGCAGTGAGTTTGCATGTATCCAATAAAGTTATCAAAACGTTAATGTTATTAGGTAGCTAGTATTGGCTTGCATGTGGCCAGCCATCTAACTCCAGCAGAGATTTTCATAAAAGTAAACTAAATGTTATTTGGCACACGTGCTGCTGTATTTGAATAGCTGGCTGGCTAGTTGTTTTGGTACAATTTGACACGGACCAACACATGCTTACAGAACATTTAGCTTGCTAGCTAGCTAGATAACTCTAGTTATCTGGATCCTGAGCTTGACTGCTGTTTGTTGTCAAATATATCAAATCAAATGTTATTGGTCACATACACATGCTTAGCAGATGTTAATGCGAGTGTAGCGAAGTGCTTCTAGTTCCGACCGTGCAGTAATATCTAACAAGTAATCTAACAATTTCACAACAACTACCTTATACACACAAGTGTAAAGGAATGAATAAGAATATGTACATATAAATATATGGATGAGCGATGGCCGTGCGGCATAGGCAAGATGCAGTAGATGGTATAGAGTACAGTATATACATGTGAGATGAGTAATGTAGGGTATGTAAACATTATATAAAGTGGCATTGTTTAAAGTGACTAGTGATACATTTATTACATCCCATTTTTAAAGTGTCTAGAAATTTGAGTGAGAACGTTGGCAGCAGCCACTCAATGTGGCTGTTTTAACAGTCTGATGGCCTTGAGATAGAAGCTGTTTTTCAGTCTCTCGGTCCCAGCTTTGATGCACCTGTACTGACCTCGCCTTCTGGATGATAGCAGGGTGAAGAGGCAGTGGCTCGGGTGGTTGTTGTCCTTGACGATCTTTTTGGCCTTCCTGTGACATCGGGTGGTGTAGGTGTCCTGGAGGGCAGGTAGTTTTCCCCCAGTGATGTGTTGTGCAGACCTCAGTACCCTCTGGAGAGCCTTACGGTTGTGGGCGGAGCAGTTGCCATACCAGACGGTGATACAGCCCGACAGGATGCTCTCGATTGTGCATCTGTAAAAGTTTGTGGGTGTTTTCGGTGACAAACCAAATTTCTTCAGCCTCCTGAGGATGAAGAGGCGCTGTTGGGCCTTCTTCACCACACTGTCTGTGTGGTTGGACCATTTTAGTTTGTCCGTGATGTTTACGCCAAGGAACTAAAAACTTTCCACCTTCTCCACTACTGTCCCGTCGATGTGGGGTGCTCCCTCTGCTGTTTCCTGAAGTCCACAATCATCTCCTTTGTTTTGTTGACGTTGAGTGTGAGGTTATTTTCCTGACACCACACTCCGAGGGCCCTCACCTCCTCCCTGTAGGCCGTCTCGACATTGTTGGTAAACAAGCCTACCACTGTAGTGTTGTCTGCAAACTTGATGATTGAGTTGGAGGCGTGCATGGCCACGCAGTCATTGGTGAACAGGGAGTACAGGAGAGGACTGAGAACGCACCCTTGTGGGGCCCCAGTGTTCAGGATCAGAGGGGTGGAGATGTTGTTTCCAACCCTCACCACCTGGGGGCGGCCCGGCAGAAAGTCCAGGTCCCAGTTGCACAGGGCGGGGTCGCGACCCAGGGTCTCGAGCTTAATGACGAGTTTGGAGGGTACTARGGTGTTAAATGCTGAGCTGTAATCGATGAACAGCATTCTTACATAGGTATTCCTCTTGTCCAGATGGGTTAGGGCAGTGTGATTGCGATTGTGTCGTCTGTGGACCTATTGGAGCGGTAAGCAAATTGGAGTGGATCTAGGGTGTCAGGTAGGGTGGAGGTGATTTGATCCTTGACTAGTCTCTCAAAGCACTTCATGATGACGGAAGTGAGTGCTACAGGGCAATAGTAATTTAGCTCAGTTACCTTAGCTTTCTTGGGAACAGGAACAATGGTGGCACTCTTGAAGCATGTGGGAACAGCAGACAGGGACAGGAATTGATTGAATATGTCTGTAAACACACCAGCCAGCTGGTCTGCGCATGCTCTGAGGACGCAGCTAGGGATGCCATCTGGGCCGGCAGCCTTGCGAGAGTTACCACTTTTTTTGTTTTACTCACGTTGGCTGCGGTGAAGGAGAGCCGGCAGATTTTGGTAGCGGGCTGTGTCAGTGGCACTGTAGTCCTCAAAGCAAGCAAAAAAGTTGTTTAGTTTGTCTGGGAGCAAGACGGCGGTGTCCGCGACGGGGCTGGTTTTCTTTTTGTAATCTGTGATTGACTGTAGACCCTGCAACATACGTGTCGTGTCTGAGCCGTTGAATAGCAACTCTACTTTGTCTCTATACTGACACTTAGCTTGTGTGATTGCCTTGCGGAGGGAATAGCTACACTGTTTGTTATCGGTCATGTTTCCGGTCGCCTTGCCATGATTAAAAGCAGTGGTTCGCGCTTTCAGTTTTGCGCGAATGCTGCCATCAATCCACGGTTTCTGGTTGGGGAAGGTTTTAATAGTCGCCGTGGGTACAACATCACCGATGCACTTGCTAATAAACTCGCTCACCGGATCAGTGTATACATCAATGTTGTTGTCTGAGGCTATCCGGAACATATCCCAGTCCACGTGATCGAAGCAATCTTGAAGCGTGGAATCAGGTTTTGGTCGGACCAGCATTGAACAGACCTGAGCACGGGCGTTTCCTGTTTTAGTTTTTGTCTATATGCTGGGAGCAACAAAATTGAGTCGTGGTCAGATTTGCCGAAAGGAGGGCGAGGAAGGGCTTTGTATGCGTCGCAGAAGTTTGAGTAGCAATGATCCAGAATGCTGTCTGCCTGGGTCGCGCATTCGATATGCTGATAAAATTTAGGGAGCCTTGTTTTCAGATTAGCTTAGTTAAAATCCCCAGCTACAATAAATGCAGCCTCAGGATATGTGGTTTCCAGTTTACATAGTGTCACATCTGCTCCCACTACGCCCTCTGGTGTCCATCCGGTGTCATCCTAACTTGCAGTTCTCCCCCTGTATACTCTCTCTCTCTCTTGGTGTGATTGTGTGGTTGGAGACAGGTGTGCTGGAGTCAGAGCAGATCCCTACCAGCTGCAAATCGTCCCACAAATCAAGACCTCTCATATACTCTTTCCTGCCACCTCCACGCTGCCAGTTCGTAATCTCTGCTCAGTCAGTATCAGTCTAGCCTTTTGTCTATTCTCAAGATCCTGTTGCTCTGCTTTGCTCGTTTTCTTGCCTTTAACCATTTTCGTCCTCTCCTTGCAGTTACCGCTCTGTCTCTGGCTCCTGTCTCCTGTTCCACATCTCAACACCAACCACCTTGCTCTGGATATCACTCACCACCATTACCTTGGATTCCCCTCAGGACCTGTTCCCCTGTTCTACTCAGCCAACTCCAACCTCACACTACACTCCTGGTTTTTGCAACTCATCTGAGCTACCCCGGTTCTGCACTCCCCATTTCTCTGTGATCAATAAACCTTTTTGTGCATTCATCCCGGCTTCCTCTTCTGAGTCCGCTCTTGGGTTCCCCCCTTCGCTCATCGTAACACAGAGTCCAATGAAGTTCTTTTAGGGCCGTCGAGGTGTCTGCTTGGGGGGGATATACACGGCTGTGATTATAATTAAAGAGAATTTTCTTGGTAGATAATGTGGTCGGCATTTGATTGTAAGGAATACTAGGTCAGGTGAACAAAAGGACTTGAGTTCCTGTATGTTATGATCACACCACAACTCGTTAATCATAAGGCATACACCCCGCCCTTCTTCTTACCAGAGAGATGTTTGTTTCTGTCGGCGCGATGTGTGAAGAAACCAGATGGCTGTACCAACTCTGATAACATATCCTGAGTGAGCCATGTTTCCGTGAAACAGAAAATGTTACAATCTCTGTCTCTCTGGAAGGCAACCTTTGCTCGAATTTCGTCTACCTTGTTGTCAAGAGACTGGACATTGGCGAGTAGTATACACGGGAGCAGTGAGCGATGTGGCCGTCTACGGAGCCCGACCAGAAGACCGCTCCGTCTGCCCCTTCTGCGGCGCCGTTGTTTTCGGTCGCCTACTGAGATCCGATCCATTGTCCTGGTTGGTGGTCCAAAAAGAGGACCCGCTTCGGGGAAAGTCGTATTCCTGGTCGCAATGTTGGTAAGTTAATGTTGCTCTTATATCCAGTAGTTCTTCCCGGCTCTATGTAATAAGACTTAAGATTTCCTGGGGTAACAGTGTAAGAAATAATACATAAAAAACGAAATACTGCATAGTTTCCTAAGAACGCAAAGCAAAGCAAGGCGACCATCTCTGTTGGTTCCACCCATTAATCTGTGTTAGCTATTTGGCTCTGTTTGGTACCAGCAGGCTACAAGCTAGTCAGGCCACAACAATGGGTTCACAAGCTAACTAGCTAGCCAACTAAAATTAGCGAAATGATTAAATTAGCTGTCGTAAGCTTGCTATAGCTAGCTGGCTGAGTTTTTGTTTGATAGCCAGCTAGCTAGGCAGCCTACAATCTAGATGGGCACGTTACAACAGGAAACAAGCTCAATTGCCAACTAGTGAGCTAGATAACAATCTAATGTTCACTCCCTGTTTTCTAGCAGGACCATGTCTGCTAGCTAACATTACGCTAGACATTACCCTGGAAAATCGGATCCATCGTACATCTCAGTCGAACATGGACCAATTGGTCTTCCATTCCTTTGAGGAAGATGTCCAAGAATTTTCTGTATTGGACCAGCCTGCATTCAAGAAGCTGGTGGAGGGCTTACGTGGAGGGAAGAATCCCATATGATGAAATGCATGTTTGACTAGAAGACTCCAAAATGAAGGAGAACCTTATGGCAAAGCTTGATAAAGAAGAGTCGTTTGCACGACAGCTGATGTACACTGAGTATACAAAACATTAAGAACACCTGCACTTTTCCTGACATAGACTGAACAGGTGAATCCAAGTGAAAGCTATGATCCCTTATTGATGTCACTTGTTAAATCCACTTCAATCAGTGTAGATGAAGGGGAGGAGACAGGTTAAAGAAGGATTTTTAAGCCTTGAGACTATTGAAACAAGGATTGTGTATGTGTGCCATAAAGGGTGAATGGGCAAGGGCGAATGGGCAAGATAAAAGAGTACCTTTGAACAGAGTATGGTAATAGGTGCCAGGCGCCCAGGTCATATTAAATAAAATAAAATGTTATTAGTCTCATACACATATTTAGCAGATGTTTACGTAAAGAACAAATATTTAGCAGACAGTTTGTGTCAAGAACTGCAACACTGCTGTGTTTTTCACTCTCCACAGTTTCCCGTGTGTATAAAGAATGGTCCACCACCCAAAGTATATTAAGCCAACTTGACACAACTGTGAGAAGCATTGGAGTCAATGTGGGCCAAAAACCCTTTGGAAGACTTTTGATACCTTGTAGAGTCCAAGCCTTGACAAAAGGGGGGGCTGCAACAAGGGCTGTTGCTGTGACCGTATAACCGCCACCCCGGCAGTCACGAATCATGAAGGCAGTCAAATTCCACGTGACCGCTTAGTCACGGTAATTAGGCATCTCCAAGCTCTGATGCGGCTCATTAGTAGCCTACCAAACTTGCTAACTGTCTGGTACTCAGCACTCTATTTTCCCTCTGAAATCAATGCAAATGTAATCAAAAATCCAACCAAACACTTCATGAGAGCCCATGAGCTCATGTTGTGCAACATTTCTATAGGGTATGCAATTTCGTGAGAAAACAGAGTGATGGCCTCTTTTAAAAAGAGGAGGATCCCATCAGCTTTCTATAGGCTAGGCCTACTACAGTTTATTTATTTCTCAACTTTCCTAATATTAAGCACATTGCTTATCTTTACAACAGGAGTATAGTCTAACTGGCTGGCATGGAAAGGAATCACAGGAAAAGCATCCTCCATATGCTATTTAAGTGCATAGATGACATGTATTTTTTCCCTGCCCCTGTTTCGAGACAGGTGCATGATAATGGTCCATTCTAAATCAAAACAAATTTCACACATATATTATTTAGTATATGTAAAGACCAAATTAAATCAAGAATAATCTGACGTTTGACAATATTATCCCACTGTATCACTTGTGAATTATATACTGTCACTTGTGAATGATGCCCAGCATAAGAAACAGCCTATTTTTCATTCCCGCTTATAGCCTACTGCCATGTGCACATTGCTGCGCTTATAATGTGAAGAAATAGCCTCATAGTTTATCAACATTTTAATTAAGCTAAACGTTCTAATCTGTGTGTAAAAAAAGTTGCAGCCCGCAACTCAATATTAGGAAGGTGTTCATAATGTTTGGTGTACTCAGTGTATGGACACAATTGAACAGCACATCATAGAAGCTTTTTCAGCAACTCAGAAAATGGAATGCTCCAGATGAGTATACTGAAAGTGAGTAGCATACAAATGTGGTGTGTGGCAGCGAACCTAATCCTGTTCATGTTAAGTAGCCTAGATTTGTATTGTTTGCTGTTATTATTTTTATTGATCATGTAAAAACAAATATGCTAATGAGTAACACAGGACTGAGAATCATTTTTCAATGTACCTTTATTGTTTTCTGTTCTATACCTAGAAAAAACATATTTCATCATTGAAGCCTACACAAAGATTAAGAAAAAAACTTTAAATGAAAGGTCAAAGGCTATGCTCTCTCCTTGTGTTCTTATAGACACGGCATTTATGATCTCATAGCAGAAACGATTCAGGAGATTCATGTGATCTACAATATTCAACATAAAGTAACAGCTACAGTCATAGACTACTTGTGTATTTATTTCTCGTTATTCTTCTTCTATTCTTTCACTTTTACTCTCTACATTGCTGGGAAAGGCCTGAAAGTAAGCAGTTCACTGTTAGTCTGAACCTGTTGTTTACGAAGCATGTGACAAATCACATTTTATTTGATTTGAGATAATGGCAGCAACTTTGTGAAGGCGTTCAAAGAATTTTCGGTAAGACTTTATTTGGATAGTCTATCTGTAGATGCTCTGCAGACTATCTACTAACCTTATCCCTAACCGTAACCCTTATCCTAACCCTAAACTTAATCCTTACCATAACCTTAACCCTAACACTTACCCTAACCCTTATTCTAAACCTAACCCTAACCGTAACCTTAGCAAACAGTCAACAGACAGTTTGTTGATAGTATGATCATCTGTCAATTATCTACATGGACTATCTGAACTATACCCAAAAAGTGTGACCACATTTTCTAAAGACAAAGATGATGACCATGAAGACTATGCATTCGAGGATGTGGCAGCCATACTTGATGACACATGTAGGTTCAATACCAGGGGGCCAGGGTTCCAGTCTGGAAGCACCCTTTCCACTGTGCTCAGAGGGCACTTTCGGTACTGCAGTTTAGCTGAAGCTGAGCCCAAAAGGAAAATTGCCAAAGATGGCCCCATATCGAAGTCCATTTAGAAAATTCCTAAAAAGACACATTGTAAGTCGCTCTGGATAAGAGCGTCTGCTAAATGACTTAAATGTAAATGTAAATGTACAGCTACAGCTAGCTAGCACTGCAGTGCATAAAATGTGGTGAGTAGTTGACTCAAAGAGAGAGAAAGACAATAGTTTAACAATTTTTAACAAATTAATTTCTTACAAAATGAAGAAGCAAGAGAGAAAGATTGTCTTTTTCCCACTTTCAGTTTCACTTACATAGCTAGCAAATGCAGCTAGCTAGTTTAGCCTACTGAAACACCCTGCTCAAACAGACGGATGCTATGATAGCTTGCTGGCTATGAATATCCAACACAACACTGAAACTCTTCCAAGTCAAGGTAAGCTTTTGGTTTGACAAATGTATTGCCGCCGGGTCCGCTGGTGCAACTGTTTACTGACTGTACACTGCGATGTTACTGCATGATTGTAGCGGGTTTACTATGCGTTAGTCCTATTAGCTATGCTGACTATGACGTTACTTTAGCTAACATGGTGGCAACGATGTAGGCTGTGTGTAGTGGTTTGGCTTGGAAAGTTTTTTTCCCACCTGGTCACATACAGCTGATCTGTTGTACATTAAAGTACACAAGCGAAGGGAAGAGGTGAGAGGAGGAGAGCGCATAGATGCGAGAATGAATACAATGTGCCTGCTATGAAAGTCAATTGTGTTTACACGTGATCAGGGGTATATTCATTCCGCTGATTTTGTTGACAAACATTTCTGAAACGGAAGCAAACAGCCGGAGCTGTTATGTAGCCGGAGGACAGCTAGCTTCCGTCCTCCTCTGTGTACATTGACTTGAATACCAAACTTAGGAGGCTCATGGGTCTCACCCCCCTCCATAGTCTTACACAGTAATTATGACAACTTCCGGAGGATGTCTGACCCAATCAAAGGGTCAGAGTATTGATTAGTACTGAAAGCTACAGGAATGGCCTAGTCAAAGCCCAGATCTCAATCCAATTGAGAATCTGTGGTATGACTTAAAGATTGCTGTACACCAGCGAAACCCATCCAACTTGAAGGAGCTGGAGCAGTTTTGCCTTGAAGACTGGGCAAAAATCCCAGTGGCTAGATGTGCCAAGCTTATAGATACATACCCCAATAGTCTTGCAACTGCAATTCCTGCAAAAGGTAGCTCTACAAAGTACAGACTTTGGGGGGGTGAATAGTTTTGCATACTCAAGTTTTCTGTTTTTTTATTGTTTCACAATAAAAATATATTTTGCATCTTCAAAGTGGTAGGTATGTTGTGTAAATCAAATGATACAAACCCCCCAAAATCTATTCTAAATCCAGGTTGTAAGGCAACAAAAATAGGAAAAATGCCAAGGGGGCGAATACTTTCGCAAACCACTGTATTTACATAACTATTCAGACCCTTCGCTATGAGACTCGAAGTTGAGCTCAGATGCGTCCTGTTTCCATTGATCATCCTTGAGATGGCCTGAATGCCAAGTGTCATGTCTGGAGTAAACCAGGCACAGCTCATCACCTGGTCAATACCATCCCTATGGTGAAGCATGGTGGTGGCAGCATCATGCTGTGGGATGTTTTTCAGCAGCAGGGACTGGGAGACTAGTCAGGATRGAGGGATAGATGAATGGAGAAAACTGCATAGAGATCCTTGATGAAAACCTGCTCCAGAGCGCTCAGGACCTCAAACTAGGGTGAAGGTTCACCTTCCAACAGGACAACGACCCTAAGCACACAGCGAAGACAACACAGGAGTGGATTTGGGACAAATCTCTGAATGTCCTTGAGTGGCCCAGCCAGAGCCCGGACTTGAACCCGATCGATCATCTCTGGAGAGACCTGAAAATAGCTGTGCGGCGACACTCTCCATCCAGCCTGACAGAGCTTGAGAGGATCTGCAGAGAAGAATGGGAGAAACTTCCCAAATACAGATGTGCCAAGCTTATAGCGTCGTACCCAAGAAGACTCAAGGCTGTAATCGCTGCCATTGGTGCATCAACAAAGTACTGAGTGAAGGGTCTGAGTCCTTATGTAAATATTATATTTCAGTTTTTTATTTTTAATACATTTGCAAAAATGTCTACAAACCTGTTTTTGCTTTGTCATTATGGGGTATTGTGTTTAGATGGAAAAAATGAAACAATTTAATACATTTTAGAATGAGGCTGTAATGTAAACGGGGGTCTGAATACTTTCTGAATGCACTGTATACATTAAACAGCAATTTCACCCTCAACAGTCAATAGTGTTTGTCTTAAGTGTTAAGTTTGTTGCAGTAAGTGTGTTCAGGGGCCCAGTAATTGGCCACACCTGATCATTATTGTTATCCATTTTTCTGTGCATTTGTGTGGGATAAATCTAATGATGGAAAGTTTCTCTTTTTACTTACTCTGATCTTTTCGACTCATTTAATCAAAAGTACAAATATTTTTACTAATTTTGTTCATTTGAATCAGTAATACCCAGAGCACGAAGGACCCCCTACCAGCAAACAATGAACTCAAAACTCGAAAGATTCATAATTCCACAAGACTTTCGTTCACATGTTGTTCATCATAGGGGGGTTATTGGAGCTGTCATTTGTGACTGAGACTTTAAAAGTTTGCTTTAAACAATGTACATTTGTTGATTGCTAGGCATACAAATATGATTATTTCTTGAAACATTTTACAATGAGGTCTAGTTGTGGCTGCAACCGGACTAGATTGTGAACTACTCCTTGTGGAATGCAATGCATTGATTGACTGCCGTCAGGGTGATAAGCACAATATAATTTGCGAACTGCAGCCCCCCAAACTATTAGTTCTCGAGTTGGAGTATGTTGAGAAGTCAGACCCTGTATATGTTTTGGTTCTACAAACTGTGTCCATCATAGCATTCACTAATCAATTAATTGCATTAATTCTTCCTGCAACATTATCTATTTTCCAAAGTGGATATATAACAGACAGTTGTTGGCTGGAATACGTCTCTGGAGCTGCTGAGCCGGAGGAGTGTGTATCAAATCAAATTTTATTGGTCACATACACATATTGAGCAGATGTTATTGCGGATGTAGCGAAATTCTTGTAAATGTGAAATGCTTGTATTATGGGATTTCGGCCAACAGGTCAAAAGAATGACTAGAATGAACGAGTCCCTCAGAAAAATGTATCATGACTCTCGAGTCAATAAGAAGAGTAATTCAAAAATAACAAATCATTACTGAACTGCACATCACTAGATAAATTCACAGAAGTTCGCTGTACAAAGTGGTATGGGACCAGAACAATGATGTTTGACAGAACACAGGTAGACATGGGGAAATGCCCTGCATGGTTGCTAAGTGATGAGCACAAAACACTGCCATGCTTACAAAGGTGTCAGGCTTACAAAGGACAGCCATTGTTACAGGGAGAAATATCAAGCACAAAATATTGCAGACGACCCTCACACATATAGTACAAAATCCTATTCAGCCTTCCACAAAAGAAAGGACATAGCAACACCCAAAGATGGACCGTAACAAACATATTTTAGTCTGGGTACCGGATCCTGGGTA
This sequence comes from Salvelinus sp. IW2-2015, assembly GCF_002910315.2. Lineage (NCBI taxonomy): Eukaryota > Metazoa > Chordata > Actinopteri > Salmoniformes > Salmonidae > Salvelinus > Salvelinus sp. IW2-2015. The sequence goes on from NC_036848.1 coordinate 49,431,824, forward strand.
TTTGAGTGCATACAGTACTATGCATTAGAGCCGTTTGACAGTACATTTTAAAAAACGTCTTAATGATATGGACTTGCATGTGCCTGAATAGCGACTTAAATCACAAAATGTATTTAACCATGGAGAAAGATAGATTCTTGCCTAGCCATGATTGGTTGAGATAATGGACTGGTTAAACATTCTGCCACTATGCCTCTGTCAAACACTTTCTGATACTATTGCGGATATTTAACAAATAACATTTGATTAGATTAGATTGTTTATCCATACACGGGTAAGATTCCACAGTTAAAATAGCTAGCTAGCTACATGTGTATACATTATTTTGGCTAGTGAGTGGAGCAGCGGTTTAAAGCACTGCGTCTCAGTGCTAGACGTGTCATTGCAGTCAATGGTTCAAATCCAGGCTGCATCACATCTGACTGTGTTTGGGAGTCCCATAGGGCGGCGCACAATTGGCCCAGTATCGTCCGTGTTTGGCCGGGGTAGGCCGTCAATGTAAATAAGAATTTGTTCTGAACTGACTTGCCTGGTTAAATAAAGGTAAAACATTTTTATAAATAGCTTGCGCAACTGTATCATAAAGTCATTTGCATTGTTTTCTTTATGATGATGCCAGGACTGAAGCAACTTGTACACACTAAGTCAAATAGCTAACGTTAGTATGGATGAATGCAGGTTTTCTAAAAGCATGATGTAACTATTAGGGAACTTTTCTATAACAGCTATAAATGCAGACTTATTACCACTGCTTTGTCACTATTCCTAATATTTGTTGTTGGTATCTAGCTAGCTAGTGTCACGCCCTGGCCTTAGTATTCTTTGTTTTCTTTATTATTTTAGTTAGGTCAGGGTGTGACATGGGGTATGTTTGTGTTTTTGTCTTGTCTTGGGTGGTTGTAGTGTCTAGGGGGATTTGTTAGAGTGTATGGGTTTGTGTTGAGTGAATGTTTCTAGGGAAGTCTATGGTTGAGTGTATGTGTCTAGTTATGTCTATGGTTGCCTGAGTGGTTCTCAATCAGAGACAGATGTTTTTCATTTGTCTCTGATTGGGAGCCATATTTAAGGTGGCCATAGGCATCATGTATTGGTGGGTAATTGTCTATGTTGAACGTAAGTAGCTTGTGTGTGCACTTTCGTTTGTAGCTTCACGGTCGTTTGTTGTTTTGTATAGTTTGTATAAGTGTTTCGTTTCGTGTTCATCTTCGTCGTTCTAATAGAAGAAGATGTATTCATATCACGCTGCACCTTGGTCCGTCTCTCCTCCACACGATCGTGACAGAATTACCCACCAAACAAGGATCAAGCAGCGTGATCAGTGGCAACAGGAGCAAGGAACAAAGGATTCATGGACATGGGAGGAGATTTTGGATGGAAAGGGACCTTGGGCACAACCGGGAGAATATCGCCTCCCTCGTGAAGAGCTGGAGGCAGCGAAAGCCGAGAGGAGGCGATATGAGGAGGCAGCACGGAGGCAAGGCTGGAAGCCCGCAAGTACAACCCAAAAATTTCTTGGGGGGAGGCTTAGAGGTAGTGGGCCGAGGGCAGGTAGGAGACCTGCGCCCACTTCCCAGGCTAACCGTGGAGAGCGGGAGTACGGGCGGACACCGTGTTACGCAGTAGAGCGCACGGTGTCTCCTGTACGTGTTCATAGCAGCCCGGTGCGGGTTATTCCACCTCCCGCACTGGTAGGGCTAGATTGGGCATTGAGCCAGGTGCCATGAAGCCGGCTCAACGCGTCTGGTCTCCAGTGCGTCTCCTCGGGCCGGCTTACATGGCACCAGCTTACGCATGGTGTCCCCGGTTCGCCTACATAGCCCGGTGCGGGTTTATTCCACCTCCCCGCACTGGGCGGGCGACGGGGACCATTCAACCAGGTAAGGTTGGGCAGGCTCAGTGCTACAGGAGCCAGTACGCCTGCACGGTCGGTATTTCCGGCGCCACCCAT
>NC_036848.1:49438459-49466229 GCF_002910315.2 Salvelinus sp. IW2-2015
CACAGCAACATAGAAACATTCCCAAACCAGAACCGGGGATGACGCAGCATCTCGCGTGAATGAAAGTCCTCAACCCACTAGCTTATAACCAGGCAAGGATGACCAAGAATGACCGAGAATACAAAAACATAGTGTACTATTCTTCTCGCACAGGCAATCGAAACAGGCTAAGTCCAATACAGAGACAAAATCCAGTCGCAAATCAACAGCTCAGAACAAGAGGTATGTGGCAGGTCATACAGTCAATCACGGATTACAAAGAAAACCAGCCCCGTCGCGGAACCAGGATGTCTTGCTCCCAACAGGCTAAACAAACTTTTTTGCCCGCTTTGAGGAACAATAAACCATGCCACTACCGGCCCCCTACCAAAACCGGCGGGCTCTCATTCACTGCAGCCTGGTGAGTTAAAACATTTTAACGTGTTAACCCTCGCAAGGCTGCAGGCCCAGACGTATTCCCAGCCCGTCCTCAGAGCTGCGCAACCAGCGGCTGGTGTGATTACGGGACATATTCAATCAATCCTTATCCCATTCTTGTTCCCACATGCTTCAAGAGGGCCACCATTTCCTTTCCCAAGAAAGCTAAGGTAACTGAGCTGAAACGACTACCGCCCGTAGCACTCACTTCCGTCATCATGAAGTGCTTTTGAGAGACTAGTCAAGGACCATATCACCTCCACCCTACCGGACACCTAGACCCTACTCCAATTTGCTGTACCGACCCAATAGGTCCACAGACGACGCAATCGCAACCACACTGCACACTGCCCAACCCATCTGACAAGGGAATACCCATGTGAGAATGCTGTTCATCGATTCTTACAGCTCAGCATTTACAACCATAGTAACCCTCCAAACTCGTCATCAAGCTCGAGACCCTGGTCTCGAACCCCCCTGTGCAACTGGTCCTGGACTTCCTGACGGGCCGCCCCAGGTGAGGTAGTAACAAACATCTCCACCCCGCTGAATCCTCAACACTTGGGCCCCACAAGGGTGCTTTCTGAGCCCTCTCCTGTATCCCTGTTCACCCGACGACTGCGTGGCCAGCACGCTCCAACTCAATCATCAAGTTTGCGGATGACACTACAGTGGTAGGCTTGAATTACCAACAACGACGAGACGGCCTACAGGGAGGAGGTGAGGGCCCTCGGAGTGTGGTGTCAGGAAAATAAACCTCACACTCAACGTCAACAAAACAAAGGAGATGATTGTGACTTCAGGAAAACAGAGGAGCACCCCCCTATCCACATCGCGGGTCAGTAATGGAGATGGAAAGTTTAAGTTCCTCGGGTGTACACATCACGGACAAACTGAATTGCGTCCACCCACACAGACAGCGTTGTTGAAGAAGCGCAGCAGCGCCTCTTCAACCTCAGGAGCTGAAGAAATTCGGCTTTGTCACCAAAACACTCACAAACTTCTACAGAATGCACAATCGAGAGCATCCTGTCGGCTGTATCACGCCTGGTACGGCAACTGCTCCGCCCACAACCGTAAGGCTCTCCAGAGGTAGTTGAGGTCTGCAGAACGCATCAACCTGGGCAAACTACCTGCCTCCAGGACACCTACACCACCCGATGTCACAGAAGGCCATAAAGATCATCAAGGACAACAACCACCCAAGCCACTGCCTGTTCACCCCGCTAATCCAGAAGGCAGGTCAGTACAGGTGCATCAAAGCAGGACGAGAGACTGGAAAAACAGCTTCTTATCTCATAGGCCATCAGACTGTAAAACACCGACCACTCCATTTAGCGGCCGCCGCCAAACATACTGACTCAAGCTCCAGCCACTTTAAAACATGGGAATTGATTTGATGGAAATTATGTAAAAATGTACCACTAGCCACTTTAAACAATGCCACTTAATATAATGTTTACATACCCTACATTACCCATCTCATATGTATATACTGTACTCTATATCATCTACTGCATCTTGCCATCTTATGTAATACATGTACCACTAGCCAGTTTAAACTATGCCACTTTATGTTTACATACCCTACAGTACTCATCTCATATGTATATACCGTACTCTATACCATCTACTGCATCTTGCCATGCCGTTCTGTACCACCACTCATTCATATATCTTATGTACATATTCTTTATCCCTTTACACTTGTGTGTGTGTATAAGGTAGTAGTTGTGGAATTGTTAGGTTAGATTACTTGTTGGTTATTACTGCATTGTCGGAACTAGAAGCACAAGCATTTCGCTACACTCGCATTAACATCTGCTAACCATGTGTATGTGACTAATAAAATTTGATTTGATTTGATTTGATATGGTTTTTGCATTGTATAGGGAATAGGGTGCCATTTGAGATGCAGACAATGAATGAACGAAGAACTGAATTGTGTTCAGTGGCAAGTAAAAATAAATGCATGTGAAAGCCTGTCCACATACAGTTTGAAGTGGGAAGTTTACATACACCAGACCCAAATACATTTAAACTCTATTTTTCTCAATTCCTGAAATTTAATCCTAGTAAAAATTCCCTGTCTTAGGTCAGTTAGGATCACCACTTTATTTTAAGAATGTGAAATGTCAGAGTAATAGTAGAGAGAAAGATTTATTTCAGCTTTTATTTATTTCATCACATTCCCAGTGGGTCAGAAGTTGACATACACATAATTAGTATTTGGTAGCTTTGCCTTTAAATTGTTTAACTTGGGTCAAACATTTCGGGTAGCCTTCCACAAGCATCCCACAATAAGTTGGGTGAATATTGGCCCATTCCTCCTGACAGAGTTAATGTAACTGAGTCAGATTTGTAGGCCTCCTTGCTTGCACATGCTTTTTCAGTTCTGCACACACATTTTCTATAGGATTGAGGTCAGGGCTTTGTGATTGCCACTCCAATAACTTGACCTTATTGTCCGTAAGCCATTTTGCCACAACTTTGGAAGTATGCTTGCGGTCATTGTCCATTTGGAAGACAATTTGGAAGCTTTAACTTCCTGACTGATGTCTTGAGATGTTGCTTCAATATATCCACATAATTGTCTTTCCTCATGATACCATCTATTTTGTGAAGTGCACCAGTCCCTCCTGCAGCAAAGCACCCCCACAACATGATGCTGCCACCCCCGTGCTTCACGGTTGGGATGGTGTTCTTTGGCTTGCAAGCGTCCCGCTTTTCCTCCAAACATAACGATGGTCATTATTGCCAAACAGTTCTATTTTTGTTTCATCAGACCAGAGGACTTTTCTCCAAAAAGTACGACCTTTGTCCCCATGTGCAGTTGCAAACCGTAGTCTGGCTTTTTTATTGCAGTATTGGAGCAGTGGCTTCTTCCTTGCTGAGCGGCGTTTCAGGTTATGTCTATATAAGACTCATTTTACCGTGGATATAGATACTTTTGTACCTGTTTCCTCCAGCATCTTCACAAGGTCCTTTGCTGTTGTTCTGGGATTGATTTGCACTTTTCGCACCAAAGTACGTTCATCTCTAGGAGACAGAATGCGTCTCCTTCCTGAGCGGTATGACGGCTGCGTGGTCCCATGGTGTTTATCCTTGCGTACTATTGTTTGTACAGATGAACGTGGTACCTTCAGGCATTTGGAAAATGCTCCCCTGGATGAACCAGACTTGTTCTACAATTTTTTTTCTGAGGTCTTGGTTGATTTCTGTTGATTTTCCCATGATTTCAAGGTAGGTCCTGAAATACATCCACAGGTACACCTCCAAATTATGTCAATTAGCCTATCAGAAGTTTCTAAAGCCATGACATCATTTTCTAGAATTTTCCAAGCTGTTTAAAGGCACAGTCAACTTAGTGTATGTAAACTTCTGACACACTGGAATTGTGATACAGTGAATTATAAGTGAAATAATCTGTCTGTAAACAATTGCTGGAAAAATTACTTGTGTCATGCTTAAGGTAGATGTCCTAACCGACTTGCCAAAACTATAGTTTGTTAACAAGAAATTTGTGGAGTGGTTGAAAAAACGAGCTTTAATGACTCCAACCTAAGTGTATGTAAACTTCCGATTTCAACTGTACATTTAGTCATTTAGTAATTTTGCAGACACTTTTTTCCAGAGCAACTAATAATAAAAGCATTCATCTTCGGATAGCTAGATGGGACAACCACATTTGTCAGTCATAGTAAGTACATTTTTCTTCAATAAGGTATATATCAGCAAAGTCAGAGCTAGTAGGGGGAAAAAGTAAAGGGCGAGTGTTCGTTTTTGTGGGGAGGGGGTGTGCTGTGGGATGTTTTAAGATACTCTTTGAAGAGTTAGGGTTTCAGATGTTTTTGGGAAGATGCGCAGGGACTCTGCTATAGTAGCTTCAGGTGGGAGCTGGTTCCACCATTGGGGTACGAGGACAGAGAAGAGCTTTGACTGAGCTGAGCGGAAGCTGCCCTCCCATAGGGGTAGGAGGGCCAAGTGATCAGAGTTAGCAGAACGGAGTACTCGTTTTGGGGTGTAGGGTTTAAGCATAGCCTGAAGGTATGGAGGGGCAGTTCCTCTTGCTGCAGGCAAGTACCATGGTCTTGTAGTGGATGCAAGCTTCGACTGGAAGCCAGTCGTTGTGCGGAGGAGTGGGGTAACATGGGAGAACTTGTGAAGGTTTAACACCAGGCGGGCTGCAGCGTGCTGGATGAGTTGCAGGGGTTTAATGGCACAAGAGGAGAGCCCAGCCAACAGCGATTTGCAGTAGTCAGGACTGGAGATGACAAGTGCCTGGATTAGGAATTGTGCCGCTTCCTGTGTGAGGTAGGGTCGTACTCTACGGATGTTGTAGAGCATGAACCTGCAGGAGCGAGTCATTGCTTTAATGTTTGCAAAGAACGACAGAGTGTTGTCCAGGATCACACCAAGGTTCTTTGCACTCTGGGAAGAGGACACCATGGAGTTGTCAACCATTATGGAGAGGTCTTGGAGTGGGCGGGCCTTCACTAGGAGGAAGAGCAGCTCCGTCTTGTCGAGGTTGAGCTTGTGGTCCGACATCCAAGCTAAGATAACTGCCAGGCAAGCAGGGATGCGTGTCGCCACATGGGTGTCAGAAGGGGGGAAGGAGAAATGTAGTTGAGTGTCATCTGCATAGCAATGACAGGAAAAACCATGTGAGGATATGATGGAGCCTAATGACTTGGTATATAGAGAGAAGAGGAGAGGGCTTGAACAGAGCCCCAGGGGACACCAGTAGTGAGAAAACGTAGTGCAGACACAGATCCTCTCCACATCAAGAGTGTGCAGCGCGCAGCCCTGAGAGGGTGGAGAGGAGGACCTGATGGTTCACGTGTCGAAGGCAGTGAATAGATTTAGGAGGATGAAAACAGAGGAGAGAGAGTCAGCGTTGGCAGTGCAGAGAGCCTCCGTGACACAGAGAAGAGCAGTCTCGGTTGAGTGACCCTTCTTGAAGCCTGACTGGTTAGGGTCAAGAAAATCATTCTGAGAGAGATAGCGAGAGAGTTGGCCTCAGACAGCACGCTTAAGTGTTTCGGAAAGAAAATACGTTTTTGTCGCCAAAGGGTTCGAGAGTTCTTCTTGCCATCCGCAGAGATGGAGGGGGAGGGCACATATGTTTTATACATCTACCACTTTGTTTCCAATTACATGTTTTCGCTCTGTAATGTGACGTGAGCTTTGGAGGGTCTTCCTGGAATATAAAGAGCCACACACACATGCTTGAAAGCAGATATCCTGTTCCACTGTACACACGGTACACACGGTACACACGGTACCGTATATTGACAATATTGTATATTGTCAAATACACACACACAGTCACACACACACACACATACACACTCCCTCACACATGTCATATAGTAATAAGACATTTTAAATTATTAATATGCTAAAATGAGAGGTAGCTATGCATTGAAACTAAATCATGAATATCCTTAACCTTAATTCAAATCTGGTTATGTCTGCATCAGCAACCATGAACTTCACCTGGGGGAAAATAAAATGATAATGAAAAGGAGGCCTGGGTCACACTTGTCCATTTATTTTCACCTGTCATAATATGCAAGCTTGAATAGCTTTCTTAAGTGTCTTTAGGGGAGGGGTTGGTATGCATGTGTGTGTTTGTGTGTGTCTGTGTGTGTGTGTGTGTATGTGTGTGTGTCTGTGAATGCACGTGCCTACACATGCTGAGGTTTACAGCTTCTAGGAAAACGCCCCGACAGACAGTGACTGAACCACTACCTCCTCCAGAGAACAGAGCCAATCCTACCAGTCTGTACTGAGGTTATCCCATTCAATCACTTCTTTTCACTTCAGTAGACTTATTACTTGGCTGCTATGAGACACTGCTGTAATGTTGCACGATATACCAACATTTCTTTGCTTTTTCGGTACTAGTACATGAAAAACGGTTCTGTACTAGAATTGTTGTTACTTTCGGTACTTCTGTCAAATGTGTCTCACGGATCAATCATGTCTATATCAACGCAGCCGACCCCTTACTATAGCATGCACAGTGCCTGCTTCACCTAGCCTGGGCTCCATCATGTTAGCTCCCCACTCACGCTGCACAAAAGTTAACACACTTGTATAACGTAACACGACATGAAGAAACGTTGAAACTGTTCATTACCGTTTGCTAAACAATGTCTATACAGGCTAGAGCACTTTACAATGCAAGATGATACCGATAGCTTCCAGCTATTGTAGGCTAACTTTCCATGCTAGCTGATAATATGCAAACCATAATGCAAAACATACTGATTTCAAAGCAGATTTCCACCAAAAACGTAATTAATTAATTAATTCACTTATATGCTCTGTCTCTCTCACATCTCTCCCAAAGATGATCTATTGCCTCAGCGAACTGACTGTGCTCCTACAGGGCCATCCCCCTCTTGCCTTGATGTCATTATTGGTTAAAGAGACAGCGCACATTTTTCTATGCAAATGTTGTTGATCAGTACAGTCAAATAAGTCCCAAATGGAAGGGAAACAGATTGTTTGTCATCTGTAGCCCCATGAAATCAGCCCAAACAAGCTCAAAAACTCAATGCATGAACACACTCATACTGAATATGCATTCACCTGTATTGTGGATAGGCCTAGGCTACATCTAGATTTACCCAGTTTATCAATAGAGATTTACCATCCAAATAAATGGTTACCATTATGTTATTATGTTGTTAGAATGGTAAAAAATAAAGTCAAATTGATTGTATGATTGTATAATTGATTCATTATTGCATACATGGCTGTCGCTGACATTTTTCTTTTTACGTAAAACAATTCTAATGTAATGATAATGAACTCAAAAGATGCCCAACGATGAACAGATCAATAGCTGAGTTCATCTGTCTGGATCAAGTGCCGTTCTGTGTCTTTGGCTAAAGACTGTGGTATCGTTTAGGTAACGTTTTGGAATAGAGTATTGTGATGGTATAGAGTACTGATACTAAACCTGGTATCTGTATTGAGGTCAAAATCCTGGTGTCGTGACAGCACTACACTCACTGCTGAGGTGCTGCCAAGAGCCGAGCATGCTGATGGTACAATTCACACACGACCACACACACACAACACACACACACACAGACACACAACAACACACACAACACACACACACACACACACAACACACACACACACACACACACACACACACACACACACACACACACACAACCACACACACACACACACACAAACAAATCCATTTCTTCATGGTAATATTGTAGTGAAACATCCATTCCGGCTCTGTCTCAATCCAGTGTGGTGAGCTATAAAGTATGTGAAGAAAAATACCCTCATGAGGCAACCAGTTTGGAGGGGATTGGCTTTAAAATGACTGCATGCCAGTTGATACACTTTGACGTCTCAGTCTATCCTGTGATGTTTAAGCGTTGCAGCCAGAAATGGAAAAAGAACCAGAGCCAGAAAATGATATATTTACAATGTTTCTGCATCCGTGCCACATGCAGAGGAGGCCTCCCATCCACAAACACACACACACATATTCATTTTACCTCCTGTGAGTTCGTCTCCAGCGAGCCGAACCATGCAGGCACGCTGTGGTGATTGAAATGCACACAGTGGGCGATGCAGTGTGTATGTGGTGTGTGTGTGTGTGTGTGTGTGTGTGTGTGTTTTCCGCGTGTGTGTGCGCGTGTGTGTTGTGAGTCACAAAGTGACGCACCGTGCACTTACTGAGCCATATCTCTGTTTCTGACAGTAGGCACAAAGGCTTTGACGTGACATGACCCCAATGAATGTGTGTGTCTGTGTGTGTATATACAAGTGTGTTTGTGTGCGTTCGTGCGGGCAAAAATGTGTGTGTGTGTGTGTGTGTGTGTGTGTGTGTGTGTGTGTGTGTGTGTGTGTGTGTGTGTGTGTGTGTGTGTGTGTGTGTGTGTGTGTGTGGTGTGTGTGTGTGTGTGTGTGTGTTGTGTGGGTGTGTGTGTGTGGTGTGTGTGTAAGGTTTAAAGCTTAGCTACAGTAGTCATGGGGAAGGGCTTTTTTCATGTCTTATTATTCAACGCAATTGGGTGCGAAAGTGACTTGCACAATGTGATATGATATTTCTGAGAAAAAAAGCATAGTTATTCCTAAAGGTGTATTCTTTGAAGGGACCTTCAATTACTAGGAAACCATGTTTTATGACACTAACTGTAATGCCTGCTGTCTCCTTGAAAAATATTTAGACACGTTATTTTGTCAATTTGCAAGGAACATTTTGCAATGTTTTGCAGTTTGTGTCACATTCAATTCCACATTCACTTGTCCTCGCCAGCTGAACATTTCAACAATGCACATATTTGTCCTTTGTGCATTTACCAAGACAGAATTAATTTGGCAAGCAATTATAGCAAAAAAATGTCCTTGTTTACAGATTGGAAGTTATAGACAGCTTTACGTGTGTGCATTCAAATTACGGAGTGGCTGCAGGTCCAAATTCTCTGGAACCCTCTTCCCAATAGCTAATGATCCGAAGCTTCTGTACAAGCTCTAGATGCTATACTTTACACACAGTCTTTGCTCTACTCACAATGCTCTACAGGCTATTCTGGCAAATTTCAGTGATGAATAGAGAATGGTGCTCGTTTAATAAAGATCAAAGCTGAATCCATTTCTGGAAGACCACATGATGATAGTATTGTACATAACAGGACAGAGTATAATAGCATGGTATAAGGTTACTGTAAGACAAAAAACAGCACCTCTTTTCTTATGATATTTTAGCAGGGGCGCAACTTTCGTTTTAGAAGTGGGGGGGACATAATTATTATTATTATTACATTTGTATCCAGTCGGATAAACCCTCCTAACAGCCTACCCAACCACTCGGAGACGTCCGCATGGTCCTAAAACACGCCGTTGCCTCGTTTTGTATCACATTCCAAAGATAAAACTGGGGGGGGAAAAAGTGCATTTTCAGAATGTAGTGATGTCCCCCCCGTCCCTAGTGAAAGTTACGCCCCTTTAGGATGATTGTGCGAATGGTCACATTTTTCTGTCATGCGGCCACAACTCAACAATGTATGCCACTAGGCAAAATATGTGCTTTAATTTAAGCAAAACACAGGTATGCTACAGTTAACACCAACTGCTCTGTGTTCACTGTACATAATTCATTATAAACAACACTGTACATCACTAAGAAGACCTAAATGCCTATTCCCTTGAAACTGATTCAGTTTCACTGGTAAAACTTGAATAACTATCATTCATGATTGACAGTGAGAAATGGGAAGGAAGGTGACTACAAAAATGTGTGTGTAAAGTATCTTTAGCTCTTGGGAAGAGTGTTCCAGGACGGGGACAGGACAGGGGAGGAACGGGGCAGATATCTTTGAATCTGCAGCCTCTGTCTTCATATTAAAGCATGACTGGTTAAGAGTGTGACCTTTCATTAGCCACAACCACATGCAAATAGTCATGATTAGTATGTGTCTCTGAAGCTAGCTACCTGCCTGCTGCCAGTACTCCTGTTAGACTTAAGCTCAAAGGGCTAACACACTAGCATTTTGTGTTACGAAACTCTGATCAGTCGAACTTATACAGCTGGTTATCCTGCCAGGCCCTGCTAATTCTTGAAGGGCTTAGTGTTCAATGTCAGTGTAGCTCTGTATATAGCTAGCTACCTGCCTGCTGCCAGGAGTCTCAGCAGACTTTAGCTCATTGGGCTAAAACAGACTTGTGGAAACCCCAGTCCCAGTCCTGTCACATTTACCCAGCTGGTTACCATGCCAGGCCCTACTGAATAGTACTGCTTATTGGATGGCCTAGTGCAGCCTCCCTCTCACTGTAGCTACCTCTCACTACCTGCCTGCTGCCAGTAAGTCCCAGCAGACTTCCTGCAGATGAAACGTTCCTGACACTTCTGCTGATGCATAATTCAATAAGGAACTAATTACTCTGGCAGCCATTACAAAGAAGATTTCCTCCCTGTCCCATCATTGCCGCCGTGGCTCAGCCTACTTTATCAACAGACACATGGACGTACAGCAGCAATCTGTACATTGTGACTACACCATTGTTTAGCTAGCAACTCAAGCATTACAAGCTGTTCAGTGCAAAGAATGCCCATAGGATATTTTCATTGTGAATTTGATTTAGTCCTTGTTGAAAAAGAGGAAAACACCAAGCATGACTGAGGTATACTTAGAAAAGTAGCAGAAACATACCAACATAATGTGCATGACTTTCTCTACCAGGTAGCTCATTGTCTGTGTAAAGGAGGTGGTTCAGCTTGTGAGAGGCCTGAAGACTTGTGTTAGCTCCCTGATCTAATCGGCCTACGTCTAGGCTTTAGCTCAGCGGGCTAACACAGTCTTATGCCACAAGAGATACAGGTTTAAACCCTAGTCGGTCACACTAGTTGGTCACATCTACAGTTAACTACGGTTGCCCTAAGGGGCAAAGTAGCTTTTGAAATGTAGTAATATTTTAAAAGCTAATCTTCCCCTAAAGGCAACAAGTGTTTCATCACTTCACCTCTCTCAATCTCTGACCTTCCACATTCTCTCAGGCACACTGTGTTAGTTATTTCAGCCAGGACTCTGTGCCAGACAATTCTAATGAACTTTGTGTGTACCTCCCATGAGGGTAAGTAACCCACAGACAGAGCCAATGTGAAAGTAACCCACAGAGCCAATGGTTGCATCCCCTATTTAGTGCATTACTTTTGACCAGAGCTGTATGGGTCCTGGTCCAAAGTAGTGTACTATAAAGGCAATAGGGTGCCATTTGGGACGCAAACAATGTTAGAGCAAACATTATCCGTCAGGGTCAGTCTTCTTCTCCATCCAACTCATGTGGATCCTCTTCACTCCTCCCCCTGGGCTTCTGTTGTCTGGGTCCAATGCAAACACATCACTTTAATTGCTTTTGGGGGAGCATAACATTTTCACCACATTTGCATATTCGACGGCACTAACCCATTTTGTCATAACATAGAACCGAATGTAAAAATACAATGATTTTTAAAAATAATTTGCAGTCAACTCTAACTCTGTGATTGTATTGCTTTTGATTTCCATGGGAATTGCAAAACAATCAAACTACCCTGAATAGAGGCATATTTCCTAATGTATCTTTATTTAACTAGGCAAGTCAGTTAAGAACAAATTCTTATGTACAATGACAGCCTACCGGGAAAAAGTGGGGTAACTGCCTTGTTCAGAACGACAGATTTTCACCTTGTCAGCTCAGGGACTCCCTCCAGCAACCTTATGATTACTGGCCCAAAGCTCTAACCACTAGGCTGCCTGCCACCCCTTCCTTCAGCACACAGCGTTCCCATTGATGACCGTCCTCTATAGTAATTCACTTTCAATGTGCACCACTACTTTTAGGGTCTATGCTGTGATAACGTACAATATACACTCAAATTATACAATGGATGTACAAGCCCTTTGACACAATGGCTATGAGACAACAGATATTTTGGTGATGCAACAAAGAGTTTGTCTGCACAAAAATATTTGACACAATGTATTTATTTATTTTTGTGCACTCAAACTCTCTATTGTATCATAACCCTGGTGTAAAATGCGTTCTACATCAGTTGCACAACTTGAGTGCGTACAGGGCCATGATGACTGTGGTCTGACGATATGCTAGTGAACTGGGGCATTTCTGCATGTGGCTGTTGCCTTTACAGTGGAGGCATGCTTATTTTTATGTGTGATTAAGGTATTGAATGATGAGCCAAATAGGATTCAAATTATGCCCCTGGGGTGACTGCAATGCAATGATTTGGGGTGCCTGATAGATGACTTATTCAAATGTTCATATGCTCCGAGTTCATATATTTCCCCATAATTGCTTTCATTGCTCTTCGCTCCACAAGGAGTTGGATGATCCTCCATTTAAGGCACTGCAGAGAGCCTGATGTGTGACTCAGTAATTAAGGGCTGAATTGAATTCTAAACTTGAAGTTCACTAATTTGAACTTTTGAATCTTTCAGTGTACTGTAGGATGAACGCAGAATTATAAGTTAGGATTCCACTGTGCACCCTACTAACAAACTTGCAGTAACAGGCTCAATCACCCCAACACATAGCTGCCCATTATTTATAATCTGGTTCACAAACTTTCGTTCCATGAAAGGACCCGATAAAGTATGTGCTAACCCTACTTTAATACTACTGTATAGTAATGTCAGAGTGGAAAAGAAAACGATGGGTGAACTGTATGACAACGTTCTCATAATGTTCTCGGTATGTATTCTGAATGAACAGATGGGATACACTGTGAGCGTGTGCTTGACTGCCGAGGTTAATTGTTTATTTGCTCCTGCGGCAGTGGTCTGTTCTGATTATTGTTATTAGAGAAGAGGATTGAACGGTCACGTCCACCACGGCCAAGGCCTTCAGGAGACTTGGCCATCTCTCCTCTCTGGTGTGTGTGTGTGTGGTGTGTGTGTGTGGTGTGTGTGTGTGTGTGTGTGTGTGTGTTGTGTGTGTGTGTTGTGTGTGTGTTGTGTGTGTGTGTGTTGTGGGTGTGGTGTGTGTGTGTGTGTTGTGTGTGTGGGTGTGTGTGTGTGTGTGAGAGAGAGAGAGAGAGAGAGAGAGAGAGAGAGAGAGAGAGAGAGAGAAGAGAGAGAGAGAGAGAGAGAGAGAGAGAGAAGAGAGAGGAGAGAAGAGAAAGAGAGAGAGAGAAGAGAGAGAGAGAGAGGAGAGAAGAGAGAGAGAGAGAGAGAGAAGAGAGAGAGAGAGTGTTGTGTCTAGGCACCAGTACCTCGTCTCAGTGTGTTTGGATGCTTCATGTTATTAGAGTCAACATGACTCCCTTGCTGACAGATGAGTCCACTGAGCACTGGCACAAACAGGAAGGAGACAATAGTTTCAGTTTGGGTTGAGGGGATCAGAGGGATCATGGTGCCAGATCCTGGGAGTGATGGGTAAATGAAAGATTGAAATTGTCATTGAAACCAGATTTGACTGCTGTGATGAACTTTCATTCAACTGTGTCATTCTCTGTGTCAACTGACCATTATCAAAGGAGAAGGAGAAAAGGTAAGAAACCCCGTCAATAAAGAAATTCACAATTTTTATTCTAACAAAAGTTTATCAGAGTCCCAGATTCACGTAAAGTTTGCCCAATCTTCTGCCACACTTTGAAATTCCTAACTACCTCTGAATATATCATAACGTATCTTTCTGAATATATAATTTATCACCACTCTGAAAATCATTATTATCACCACTCTGAAAATATCATTATTTACACCACTCTGAATATATCATTATTTATCACCACTCTGAATATATCATTATTATCACCACTCTGAAATATCATTATATCACACTCTAAATATCTATTATTTACACCACTCTGAATATATCATTATTTATCACCACTCTGAAAATATCATTATTTACACCACTCTGAATATATTCATTATTTACACCACTCTGAATATATCATTATTTACACCACTCTGAAATATCATTATTTACACCACTCTGAATATATCATTATTATCACCACTCTGAAATATATCATTATTTACACCACTCTGAAAATATCATTATTTACACCACTCTGAATATATCATTATTTACACCACTCTGAAAATATCATTATTACACCACTCTGAATATATCATTATTTACACACTCTGAATATATCATTATTTATCACCACTCTGAAAATATCATTATTTACACCACTCTGAAAATATCATATTTACACCACTCTGAAATATCATTATTTACACCACTCTGAATATATTCATTATATTCACCACTCTGAATATATAATTATTTATCACCACTCTGAAAATATCATTATTTATCACCACTCTGAAAATATCATTATTTACACCACTCAATATATCATTATTTATCACCACTCTGAATATATAATATTTATCACCACTCTGAATATATCATTATTTATCACCACTCTGAATATATCATTATTATTACCACTCTGAATATATCATTATTTATCACTACTCTTAATATATCATTATTTATCACCACTCTGCCTCTGAATATATCATTATTTATCACCACTCTGAATATATCATTATTATCACCACTTGAATATATCATTATTTATCACCACTCTGAATATATCATTATTTATCACCACTCTGAAATATCATTATTATCACCCCTCTGTCTCTGAATATATCATTATTCATCACCACTCTGATGATATCATTATTTATCACCACTCTGAACATATCATTATTCAGCACCACTCTGATGATATCATATTATCACAACTGAATATATCATTATTCATCACCACTCTGAATATATCATATTTATCACCACTCTGGAAATATATCATTATTCAATCACCACTCTGAATATATCATTATTTATCACCACTTTGAATATATCATTATTTATCAGTACCAGTACTATCACAAGTACTCCAAACTATTACTGAAAGATTTAAAACCAATTTACTTACAGTTGTACCCTCTCTTTCTCTCTCTTTTTCACAGCTCTCTCTCTCCCTCCCCCCTTTAGCTCTCGCTCCTTCTCCTTCCCCCTCTCTCTCACCCCCCCTCCCACATCTTTCTCTTTCCCCTCTGGCCAGTTGGTGGATGGGACTTGTAAACAATGAGAGGACATTAAATATATATATCTTTTTTGGTTACTGTTTCTGTTGAACGAGATTAGCCCTCCGCCAGTCTTTCTGCTCGGAATTGACTCAGTATACTTATCAAATGCCACCCTATTCCCTATATAATGCACTATATTTTACCAGGGCCCTAGTCAAAAGTAATGCACTACATAGGGAATAGTGTGCCATTTGGGATGTAGACTCAGATACAGGGTTTGCTGAGCCGTTCTGTCAGTAGCAACATCTTTTGGACATGATGGGCACAAAACAAAAGGAATCATAACTGGAAGGAGGTAACTTTGTCATCGATGACGCACTGTGGTGAAACTTGTAAAACAAAATGAAAACAATTCAAGTAGACCTTTTCATGCTTTCGTCACAAAATAAGTTCTCTACAAAGAACTGAGTTTCAAAATGTGATTGCTGTTTGGACAATTGTAGTGTGAGTCCCTCCTCCCTTTCAGCGCCACAAATAACAGTCTACACTACAGTGATAGACAAGCTCAGCCACTGTTTCATCACCCTGATGTGGACAGTGTGTCCTTACACATTTTAATTGTGTCCCTACGATCCTTAAAACCAATTAATTCTCGATAAGCTTACATTTTTCAAAACCTGATTCATAAAGTAAGATATTGCAAGCTAATACTTTTACTGCCACATGCTGCTGTTAAGAGCTTTTTTGTGACCAAAATGTTATTGTTGTTTTATAAGTCTGCTGGCAAGGAACCATATTAGACAGGATTTCGTTACAATCGCCTCCTTTAGATTCCATATGCCATCAAAGCCAAGACCAACTACAGTTGCTAGGCAATACCTTATTAAGTTATAAACCAATATGTACATAACCCTTGCCAGCAATCTTGTCCTCAGCAAACCTTTTGATTAAATATGTGTTGAATACTACAAGTTAAACTAATAGTCACTCCTGAGTCCTGAAAATACAGGTAGCACATTAAAAAAGAAATGATTATAGCCATGGTTCAAGGCTGTTTCACTCTACTCAGATAGCCTACTGGATTTTGAGTCTGGATGTCCCTGTTCGAAAATAACAAATTATAGGGGCCAATCATCGTTCTCTGAGTCAATATGGGCAAAGTTAGCAATAAGAAAAATTAAACATCAGCTAGTTTAGTTGAGCGAGAGTTGCACCTATTTCTCTGCCAAGGTTAGCAATCCCATTGGACATTTTATATTTGTGTTTTTTTGATGCAGAAGTTTGATTAAGATCAACCAAATGCTTTTCTGTGCCAGTGCAGCATTCTCTAACAAGCTAACTATGGCACATACACTACCGGTCAACAGTTTTAGAACACCTACTCATTCAAGGGTTTTTCTTTATTTTTACTATTTTCTACATTGTAGAATAGTAGTGAAGACTTCAAAACTATTAAATAACACATGTGGAATCATGTAGTAACCAAAAAAGTGTTACAAAAATAAAAAATATATTTTATATTTGAGATTCTTCAAATAGCCACCCTTTGCCTTGATGACAGCTATGCACACTCTTGGCATTCTCCCAATAAGCTACACCTGGAATGCTTTTCCAACAGTCTTGAAGGAGTTCCCACATATGCTGAGCACTTGTTGGCTGCTTTTCCGTCACTCTGTTGTCCAACTCATCCCAAACCATCTCCATTTGGTTGACGTCAGGGGATTGTGGAGGCCAGGTCATCTGATGGAGCATTCTATCACTCTCCTTCTTGGACAAATAGCCCTTACACAGCCAGGAGGTGTGTTGGGTCATTGTCCTGTTGAAAAATAAATGATAGTCCCACAAAGCCCAAACCAGATGGGATGGCGTGTCACTGCAGAATGTTGTGGTAGCCATGCTGGTTAAGTGTGCCTTGAATTCTAAATAAATCACAGATAGTGTCACCAGCAAAGCACCCCAACACCATAACACCTCCTCCTCCATGCTTTACGGTGAGAAATACACATGCAGAGATCATCCGTTCACCCATAACGCGTTTCACAAAGACACAGTGGTTGGAACCAAAAATCTTCCATTTGGACTCCAGACCAAAGGACAAATTTGTCCATTGATCGTGATTCTTGGTCCATGAAAGTCTCTTCTTCTTATTGTTGTCCTTTAGTAGTGGTTTCTTTGCAGAAATTTGACCATGAAGGCCTGATTAACACAGTTTCCTCTGAACAGTTGATGTTGAGATGTGTCTGTTTCTTGAACTCTGTGAAACATTTATTTGGGCTGCAATTTTTGAGGCTGATAACTTTAATGAACATATCAAATCAAATCAAATCAAATGTTATTTGTCACATACACATGGTTAGCAGATGTTAATGCGAGTGTAGCGAAATGCTTGTGCTTCTAGTTCCGACAATGCAGTAATAACCAACAAGTAATCTAACCTAACAATTCCACAACTACTACCTTATACATACAAGTGTAAGGGATAAAGAATATGTACATAAAAATATATGAATGAGTAATGATACAGAACGGCATAGGCAAGATGCAGTAGATGGTATAGTGTACAGTCTATACATATGAGATGAGTAATGTAGGGTATGTAAACATAAAGTGGCATAGTTTAAAGTGGCTAGTGATACATGTATTACATAAAGATGGCAAGATGCAGTAGAGGATATACAGTACAGTATATACATATGAGATGAGTAATGTAGGGTATGTAAACATTATATTAAGTGGCATTGTTTAAGAGTTGACTAGTGATACATTTTTACATAATTTCCATCAATTCCCATTATTAAAGTGTGCTGGATTGAGTCAGTATGTTGGCAGCGGCCACTAAATGTTTAGTGGTGGCTGTTTAACAGTCCGATGGCCTTGAGATAGAAGCTGTTTTTCAGTCTCTCGGTCCCTGCTTTGATGCACCTGTACTGACCTCGCCTTCTGGATGATAGCGGGGTGAAACAGGCATGGCTCGGGTGGTTGTTGTCCTTGATGATCTTTATGGCCTTCCTGTGACATCGGGTGGTGTAGGTGTCCTGGAGGGCAGGTAGTTTGCCCCCGGTGATGCGTTGTGCAGACCTCACTACCCTCTGAGAGCCTTACGGTTTGTGGGCGAAGCAGTTGCCGTACCAGGCGGTGATACAGCCCGACAGGATGCTCTGATGCTCTCAGGATGCTCTCGACAGACACATCTGTAGAAGTTTGTGAGTGCTTTTGGTGACAAGCCGAATTTCTTCAGCCTCCTGAGGTTGAAAAGGCGCTGCTGCGCCTTCTTCACAACGCTGTCTGTGTGGGTGGACCAATTCAGTTTGTCCGTGATGTGTACACCGAGGAACTTAAAACTTTCCACCTTCTCCACTACTGTCCCTCGATGTGGATAGGGGGTGCTCCCTTGCTGTTTCTGAAGTCCACAATCATCTCCTTTGTTTTTGTTGCGTTGAGTGTGAGGTTATTTTCCTGACACCACACTCCGAGGCCCTCACCTCCTCCCTGTAGGCCGTCTCGTCGTTGTTGATAATCAAGCCTACCACTGTAGTGTCGTCCGCAAACTTGATGATTGAGTTGGAGGCGTGCATGGCACGCAGTGTGGGTGAACAGGGAGTACAGGAGAGGCTCAGAACGCACCCTTGTGGGGCCCCAGTGTTGAGGATCAGCGGGGTGGAGATGTTGTTACCTACCCTCACCACCTGGGGGCGGCCCGTCAGGAAGTCCAGACCCAGTTGCACAGGGCGGGGTCGAGACCAGGGTCTCGAGCTTGATGACGAGTTTGGAGGGTACTATGGTGTAAATGCTGAGGTGTAGTCGATGAACAGCATTCTCACATAGGTATTCCTCTTTGTCCAGATGGGTTAGGGCAGTGTGCAGTGTGGTTGCGATTGCGTCGTCTGTGGACCTATTGGGTCGGTAAGCAAATTGGAGTGGGTCTAGGGTGTCAGGTAGGGTGGAGGTGATATGGTCCTTGACTAGTCTCTCAAAGCACTTCATGATGACGGAAGTGAGTGCTACGGGGCGGTAGTCGTTTAGCTCATATCCTCTGCAGCAGAGGTAATTCTGAGTCTTCTTTCCTGGGCGGTCGTCATGAGAGCCAGTTTCCTCATAGAGCTTGATGGTTGTTCCGACTGCACTTAAAGAACTTTCAAAGTTCTTGAATTATCTGTATAGACTGACCTTCATGTCTTAAAGTAATGATGGACTGTCATTTATCTTTGCTTATTTGAGCTGTTGTTGCCATAATATGGACTTGGTATTTTACCAAATGGGGCTATCTTCTGTATACCCCCCCCCCCCCCCCCCCCCTCCGCTTGTCCGACACAACTGATTGGCTCAAAAGTATTAAGAAGGAATGAAATTCCGCAAATGAGCTTTTAAGAAGGCACACCTGTTAAATTAAATGCATTCCAGGTGACTACCTCATGAAGCTAGTTGATTCCAAGAGTGTGCAAAGCTGTCATCAAGGCAAAGGGTGGCTATTTGAAGAATCTCAAATATAAAATATATTTTTATTTTTGTAACACTTTTTTGGTTACTACATGATTCCACATGTGTTATTTCATAGTTTTAATGTCTTCACCATTATTCTACAATGTAGATAATAGTAAAAATAAAGAAAAACCCTTGAATGAGTAGGTGTTCTAAAACTTTTGACCAGTAGTGTATGTCTAACCGTTGAGTCGTTTAAGTAACTAGTGAGTGACGATTGCTGATGTTCAGTCTTGTTTCGATTTCTTACCCATATAAGTTGTAAGAGTTTGGTTCTTAGCTAACATGCATACTTTTGAGGGCTTCTGAGTGGCGCAGCAGTCTAAGCCACTGCATCGCAGTGCTAGAGGCATCACTACAGACCCTGGTTTGATTCCAGGCTGTATCACAGCCAGTCATGATTGGGAGTCCCATGGTGCAGGGCATCGTTAGGGTTTGGCCGGGGTAGGTCATTGTAAATAAGGATTTGTTCTTAACGGATTTGCCTGGTTAAATATGGAATTGTTTTGAGATGGTCATACCAAGGATTATGTATCTGTTTGATTTTTAATTATATATATCTATATATATATATTAAAACGTTTATACAAAAATTATTGTATGAAACATTGAATTTGGCAATACTGCTATTAGCCAATAGCAACGCATTGAATAAAATATTAAATACATTGAACAACAGATAGTTCCAAAAACAATCAAAAGGAAGTTTGTTCTGAAGTGTCTGTCCTCTATCTGAGAGATTTAAGAAAGATCAGGACACTATTTATATATATTTTTTACATGTATTTATCCCCTTATTTTAGGCCCTAAACTATCTCCATACATACTTCCATTCATTTTTTAAAACTGGTATCTGGGACCTTCAGACAAGTGAGGCTTGTGAGGCATGTGGAGCAGAGGGGTCATATTAGTGTGTAGCCCAAACCATTCGGACGCGACCGCCGTTTTCGTGAGAAGACCGATTTCTGGGATGTCTCATGGTCTGACAAACAATGATCTTGCTCTGCCACCTTTCACCGCATTTGCGGAAGTGCGGATGCGATGATTGAGATGCAGCCCGTGCAACAGATATCTCTAGATTAAACAGACGGATGTTTTTATTATGTTCATTCGATTTCCACAGGGGCGCAAAAATTGTAGACCAAGGGTTAACTAGAACTGATATCTACATGTATATTACAAGGATATATAAACCAGCTGTCGACACTGCCAACACCCTGCCTTCACATGAGCTAAAACATAATCATGCTTATTGTCACGCCCTGACCATAGTTTGCGTTGTATGTTTCTATGTTTTGTTTGGTCAGGGTGTGATATGAGTGGGCATTCTATGTTGTATGTCTAGTTTGTCTGTTTCTATGTGTTTGGCCTGATATGGTTCTCAATCAGAGGCAGGTGTTAGTCGTTGTCTCTGATTGGGAGCCATATTTAGGTAGCCTGTTTTGTCTTTGTGGGTTGTGGGTGATTGTTCCTGTTCCTGTGGTCACTATTACGGGACTGTTACATTTTCGTTCGTTTGTCGGTTTATTGTTTTGTTCGTTGTTTAACCTGTATTCTTATTAAAATGAATACTCACCACGCTGCATCTTGGTCCTCCTCTCTTTCGCCTGACGAAGAACGTTACACTTATAACTGAAGCTATGTCTCAAATGGCATTTATACCCTATATAGTGCACTACTTTAGACCAGAGCCCTATGGGCACTGCATAGGGAATAGGGTGAACGTTTCAGCATGCGTCTTCTTGAAACAGTAGGTCACCTATAGGATATCACTAACGAGCCTAGCTTCAAGCAACTGAAATCTGGGATGATGGTGACGTTTTCAAAAACAATATTAGACCTAGCAAATGTTCACTGTGCATAGTTTAGCAGAGATTTATATTGCTGTGCTTGGAAACAGTTCACATGGAGAACTGTTAAAGCTGCACTACAAAGTGTTTCCATAGACAGCAATGGAAGTGCTAGAACCATCACTGTCAAAATTGTACAAGGTTTCTCAAAATATACTGAACAAAATGTAAACGCATCATGCAACAATTTCAGCGATTTTACTGAGTTACAGTTCATGTAAGGAAATCAGTCAATTGAAATAAATTAATTAGGCCTTAATCTATGGATTTCACATGACTGGGCAGGGGTGCATCCATGGGTGGGCCTGGGAAGGCATAGGGCCACCCAGTTGGGAGCCAGGCCCAGCCAATCAGAATACGTTTTTCCCCACAGAAGCCGGATGTACAGTGGAGATCCTGGGCTGGCGTGGTTACACGTGGTCTGCGGTTGTGAGGCCGGTTGGACGTACTGCCAAATTCTCTAAAAAGATGTTGGAGGCAGCTTATAGTAGAGAAATTAACATTAAATTCTCTGGCAACAGCTCTGGTGGACAATCCTGCAGTCAGCACGCCAATTGCATGCTCCCTCAAAACTTGACACATTTGTGTTTTGTGACGAAATTTCACATTTTAGAGTGGCCTTTTATTGTTCCCAGCACAAGGTGCACAAGGTGCACTGTGTAATGATCATGCTGTTTAATCAGCTTCTTGATATGACACACCTGTCAGGTGGATGGTTTATCTTGGCAAAGGAGACATGCTCACTAACAGGGATGTAAACACATTTCTGCACAACATTTGAGAGAAACAAGCTTTTTGTGAATGTGGAAAACTTAATTTTTTGGGGATCTTTTATTTCAGTTCATGAAACATGGGACCAACACTTTACATGTTACGTTTATATTTTTGTTCAGTATATTTTGTGATTTCAGAGAAAATACAACATTTTCACTAAATCCTTTGAGTGCCGCACTGGTTAGTAATATTGTTGGTTCCGCAAAAGGTGTGTAACAATTCTCGTCCTCTTCGTCTGAGGAGTATGAAGGATAGGACCAATATGCAGCGTAGTAAGTGTTCGTAATATTTTAATAATAAACTGAACAATACAAAATACAAAAAATAACAAAGTGAATGATAACGAAAACCGAAACAGTCCTGAATGGTGACACAAACACAAAAACAGGAAACAACCACCCACAACCAAAATGGGGAAAACAGGCTACCTAAATATGATTCTCAATCAGAGACAACGATCGACAGCTGCCTCTGATTGAGAACCATATCAGGCCAGACATAGAAACACAACAACATAGAAAACAGAACATAGCCTACCCACCCCAACTCACGCCCTGACTAACCTAACACAAAGACATAAAAAGAAACTAAGGTCAGAAAGTGACAAGGTGTTTATTTCCAAAACCCCTCTCCTCAGCCCCTCAGGACTGAAGGCTTTTAAAAGGAGGCATCCTCTCAATTAGAACAGGAATGCACCGTTTCTGACCAGCCCTGAAGAACGTCTACATGTATCAGTCCTCCAACTCTTTTGCCCCTGAAGGATGTCTGAGGACCAAAGAGCATCCTCGGTCAGCTATGTATACCTCTTCCTCCTCCTCCTTTCCAGCACTTCAACACCCCCTTCTTCTCTGTCTGAAGTTTCATTCTTAACCATCCGTCCTCTTTACTCCTTACTTTTCATTTTTCTTAAGAGCCCATTATCACACTTTTACATGTCTATGTGCTCAATGGGGATGCCAATTTAATTTAAATCCGAATGGCATCCATGTACAAAACATCTCGTTTTGAAGTGACCTTCCTTTATTTACCATATTCATCCTCCCTCCTTACTTATCCCTATCTCACATCTTCTTCTGTGGTGCTCATGATGGTTTTTGTTGTGTTTGTCCTTCACAAGAGGGACTAACACTTTTTATGTATATATATATTTTTTGCTGAATGTCAAGAGCCTATTAGAACACTTTCCTTTGTGCTCAAAGGGGATGCCAATTGAACTGAAATCCCAGTCGCATCCATGCACAAAATATGTGCTAATTTGCTATATAGTGTGCCACCATCTTCTCTTCGCATTCAAGATGGGTGATAATTCATCTAAGTGATAGACCTACTTCATTTGCATGTGCTTGCCGTCTTTTCAAGTTGAAGTTAAGACACCGGCTACTTTTATGAATGTTCCTCAGTTACAGTGCGGTCCCACCCTCTCCTCTGATCCATGCAACCCCACCCAGTCCTTTCCCATGTTCCCGTACGTCTTCTCCTCCACAGCCACCCAGCCCTCTTAGCTCTGCACAGTCAGTTCAACGTAGGATCACACAGGCCTGTCGTTTTAACAACATCAAAGTGATCCTCTCCTCCACACTCCACCGGGTCCAGATGTACCAGCAACGCAAACAGCATATTCTGCATCCCTAATGGCACTCTATTCCCTTTATAGTGCACCATTTTTTTTACCAGAGTCCTATGGGTCCTGGTCAAAAGTTGTGCACTATATAGGGAAAAGGGAGTTTGGGAGGCAACAGATTCCTTTACTGTGACATTACAGGAAAAATAGTAAAAGGCAGACCTTGGTTGGTTACTGCTGAAGAATACTAACCAACTCTCTACTCATTTATAATGGATAGATCTCATAATTATTAGGAGCTGGCTGGTCTCCTGGACTGGATGCCGAATGGCACCCTATTCCCTATTTAGTGCACTACTTTTGATCTTGGATATGGTAAAATGTAGTGCACTAAATAGAGAATAGGATGCCATTTGGGATACAACCCTAGACTTTCAGGACAGAGCTAGCCAGAGTCAAAGGGCAATGATGATAAAACATAAATAATATACGTGGGAACACACATGATGTACAGTATGTCCATTATCTCACCTCGTGGGTGAGAGATACTGTACAGTTGAAGTCGGAAGTTTACATACACTTAGGTTGGAGTCCTTAAAACTTGTTTTTCAACCACCACAAATGTCTTGTTAACAAACTATAGTTTTGGCAAGTCGTTTAGGACATCTACTTTGTGCATGACACAAGTCATTTTTCCAACAATTGTTTACGGACATTATTTAACTTATAATTAACTGTATCACAATTCCAGTGGGTCAGAAGTTTACATACACTAAGTTGACTGTGCCTTTAAACAGCTTGGAAAATTCCAGAAAATTATGTCATGGCTTTAGAAGCTTCTGATAGGCTAATTGATATAATTTGAGTCAATTGGAGGTGTACCTGTGGATGTATTTCAAGGCCTACCTTCAAACTCAGTGCCTCTTTGCTTGACATCATGGGAAAATAAAAATAAATCAGCCAAGACCTCAGAAAAGGAATTGTAGACCTCCACAAGTCTGGTTCATCCTTGGGAGCAACTTCCAAATGCCTGAAGGTACCACGTTCATCTGTAGAAACAACAGTACACAAGTATGAACACCATGGGACCTCGCAGCCATCATATCGCAAAGGAAGGAGACGCGTACCTTCTCCTAGAGATGAACGTACTTTGGTGCGAAATGTGCACATCAATCCCAGAACAGCAGCAAAGGACCTTATGAAGATGCTGGGGGAAACAGGTACAAAAGTATCTATATCCACAGTAAAATGAGTCCTATATCGACATAACCTGAAACGCCGCTCAGCAAGGAAGAAGCCACTGCTCCAAAACCGCCATAAAAAAAACGACTACGGTTTGCAACTGCACATGGGGACAAAAATCGTACTTTTGGAGCAATGTCCTCTGGTCTGATGAAACAAAAAATAGAACTGTTTGGCAATAATGACCATCGTTATGTTTGGAGGAAAAAGGGGGAGGCTTGCAAGCCAAAGAACACCATCCCGACCGTGAAGCACGGGGGTGGCAGCATCATGTTGTGTGGGTGCTTTGCTGCAGGAGAGAGTGGTGCACTTCACAAAATAGATTATATCATGAGGAAAGACAATTATGTGGATATATTGAAGCAACATCTCAAGACATCAGTCAGGAAGTTAAAGCTTGGTCACGAATGGGTCTTCCAAATGGACAATGACCCGAAGCAAACTTCCAAAGTTGTGGCAAAATGGCTTAAGGACAACAAAGTCAAGTTATTGGAGTGGCCATCACAAAGCCCTGACCTCAAACCCTTAGAAAATTTGTGGGCAGAACTGAAAAAGCACGTGCAAGCAAGGAGACCTATAATCCTGACTCAGTTATACCAGCTCTGTCAGGAGGAATGGGCCAAAATTCACCCAACTTATTGTGGGAAGCTTGTGGAAGGCTACCCGAAACGTTGTGACCCAAGTTCAACAATTTAAAGGCAATGCTACCAAATACTAATTGTGTGTATGTAAACTTCTGACCCACTGGGAATGTGATGAAAGAAATAAAAGCTGAAATAAATAATTCTCTTCTCTATATTACTCTGACATTTCACATTCTTAAAATAAAGTGGTGATCCTAACTGACCTAAGACAGGGAATTTTTACAAGGGTTAAATGTCAGTAATTGTGAACTCAGTTAAATGTATTTGGCTAAGGTGTATTTAAAATTCAGACTTAAACTGTATATACACAAATAGATTATGATATTGGAAAACATGCATGCCATTTCACATTTCTGCAGTTTTCTTTATAACGTGCCAACAATCCAGTATCCATGAGGGAAGGTTTTCTCTATAACGTGTTAACGTTCCAGTATCCATGAGGGAAGGTTTTCTCTATAACGTGTTACAGTTCCAGTATCCATGAGGGAAGGTTTTCTCTATAACGTGTTAACGTTCCAGTATCCATGAGGGAAGGTTTTCTCTATAACGTGTTAACGTTCCAGTATCCATGAGGGAAGGTATTCTCTATAACGTGTTAACGTTCCAGTATCCATGAGGGAAGGTTTTCTCTATAACATGCCACACAATCCAGTATCCATGAGGGAAGGTTTTCTCTATAACGTGTTAACGTTCCAGTATCCATGAGGGAAGGTTTTCTCTATAACGTGTTAACGTTCCAGTATCTATGAGGGAAGGTTTTCTCTATAACGTGTTAACGTTCCAGTATCCATGAGTATCCATCATCAATAATCAATAAACCAATTTTCCTAAGTGCAACAGTAAGCTCTGCTGGATGCCTAAAATGATTCATAGAATAGTAGTATTCATCTGGATTGTGCAGGTGTAGTTTTACTCAAGGATTGAGATTAAAAGTACTATCTAGAACATTAAAGGTTCTATGGCTGTCCCATGGAGAACCCTTTGAGTAACCCTTTTTTTGGTTCCAGATTAACCCTTTGGGTTCCCATGTAGAACCTACATGGAAATGGTTCGACCTGGAACCAAAAGGGTTCTCCTATGGGACTGCCAAAGAACCCTTTTGGAACCCTTTTTCTAAAGAGTGTAGTCACTGGTCCACATCGAACATTAAAGTCCAGTAAATTATTTGTGCAAATCACTGCCTATAAAATCAAAACTAATAAAGCGAGCGCTTAGTGGAGCATGCTCTATTTTACAGAACATTACACCTTGAGACAGTGACAGAGAGACAGGGGGTACATTACACTGAGAGAGAGAGAGAGAGAGAGAGAGAGAGAGAGAGAGAGAGAGAGAGAGAGAGAGAGAGAGAGAGAGAGAGAGAGAGAGAGGAGAGAGAGAGAGAGAGAGAGAGAGAGAGAGAGAGAGGAGAGAGAGAGAGAGAGAGAGAGAGAGAGAGAGAGAGAGAGAAAGAGAGAGAGAGAGAGGAGAGAGAGAGAGAGAGAGAGAGAGAGAATTGTCTATAGCCTCAGCACACCTCATCGTAACCACAGCACCGTAGCTAAAAATCACCCACCACCATCTCAAACACAGAGAAAGACCTTGGGTTTCAGGAGGAAAGATCCAAATATATGTGCATATGTTTACATGGAAATTCTAACCCAACCAGCCAGTTGAAAGATGTAGGCGTGTATAAAATCTACACCCAATCCACTTTGCTAGCTGCTTTAAGTCTGCGTCCAAATGGTACCCTATTCCAATATGGTGCACTACTTTTGACCAGTACCCATAGAGCCCTGGTCTAAAGTAATGCACTTTGTAGGGAATATGGTGCTAATTTGGGATGCAACCTAACCCTGTCTGCTGATTAATGGAGGGAAGGTGACTTGGCCTCAGGTTGAGATAAGCAATGAATCCTGCATATAAAACCTTTTCTCTGTGACCTTGTGATGGGATTAGGACAGTGGGGAATAGACCCCAGGGCAGGCCGTCGTTGGCTTAGCCCTTTCCCCTCTGGGCGAGCTCTGCTCCTATAGACCCCTGCCCAGCCCGAGACCCAACTCTATGGCCACTGACCACCTTCATCAATGGAAGGTTGGAGTCACAAGTTTAAGTCATTGTCAGATTTCAATTATCTCATATACTGTACATCTCAAATATATATTCTGAAATATTTGTATTGTTGCTATGGCAGCAGGTAGCCTAGATGTTAAGAGCGTTAGGCAATAAGGTTACTGGTTTAATCCCCGAGCTGACTAGGGGAAAAATCTGTTGATGTGCCCTTTGA
>NC_036848.1:49466254-49477428 GCF_002910315.2 Salvelinus sp. IW2-2015
TTAAAAAACGACTACGGTTTGCAACTGCACATGGGACAAAAATCGTACTTTTGAGGCAATGTCCTCTGTCTGTCTGATGAAACAAAATAGACTGTTTGGCAATAATGACCATGTTATGTTTGAGAAAAAGGGGAGGCTGCAAGCCAAACACCATCCGACCGTGAAGCACGGAGGGGTGCAGCATCATGTTGTGGGTGCTTTGCTGCAGGAGAGAGGGTGCACTTCAAAAATAGATTATATCATGAGGAAAGAAATTATGTGGTATAATTGAAGCAACATCTCAAGACATCAGTCAGGAAGTTAAAGCTTGGTCACGAATGGGTCTTCCAAATGGACAATGACCCGAAGCAAACTTCCAAAGTTGTGGCAAATGGCTTAAGGACAACAAAGTCAAGTTATTGGAGTGGCATCACAAAGCCCTGACCTCAAACCTTAGAAAATTTGTGGGCAGAACTGAAAAAGCACGTGCAAGCAAGGAGACCTATAAACTGACTCTATTACAGCTGTCAGGAGGAATGGGCCAAAATTCACCCAACTTATTGTGGGAAGCTTGTGGAAGGGTACCGAAACGTTGTGACCCAAGTTCACAATTAAAGGCAATGCTACCAAATACTAATTGTGTGTATGTAAACTTCTGACCACTGAATGTGATGAAAGAAATAAAAGCTGAATAAATAATTCTCTCTACTATTACTCTGACATTTCACATTCTTAAAATAAAGTGGTATCCTAACTGACCTAAGACAGGGAATTTTTACAAGGGTTAATGTCAGTAATTGTGAACTCAGTTAAATGTATTTGGCTAAGGTGTATTTAAAATTCAGACTTTAAACTGTATATACACAAATAGATTATTGATATTGGAAAACATGCATGCCATTTCACATTTCTGCAGTTTTCTTATAACGTGCCAACAATCCAGTATCCATGAGGAAGGTTTTCCTAAACGTGTTAACTTCCAGTATCCATGAGGGAAGGTTTTCTCTATACGTGTTAACGTTCCAGTATCCATGAGGGAAGGTTTTCTCTATAACGTTTAACGTTCCAGTATCCATGAGGGAAGTTTTCTCTATAACTGTTAACGTTCCAGTATCCATGAGGGAAGGTATTCTCTATAACGTGTTAACGTCAGTATCCATGAGGGAAGGTTTTCTCTATAACATGCCAACAATCCAGTATCCATGAGGGAAGGTTTCTCTATAACGTGTTAACGTTCCAGTATCCATGAGGGAAGGTTTTCTCTATAAACGTGTTTACGTTCCAGTATTCTATGAGGGAAGGTTTCTCTATATACGGTGGTAACGTTCCAGTACCATGAGTATCCATCCATCAATAAATCAATAAACAAATTTCCTAAGTGCAACATGAAGCTCTTGCTTGATGCCAAAATGATTCATAGAATAGTAGTTTCATGGATTGTGCAGGTGTAGTATATCAAGGATTGAGAATTAAGTCTATCTAGAACATTAAAGGTTCTATGTGCTGTCCCATAGGGAACCCTTTGAGTAACCCCTTTTTTTGGTTCCAGATTAACCCTTTTGGTTCCAGTGTAGACCTACATGAAATGGTTCGAACCTGAAGCCAAAAGGTTCTCCTATGGGGACTGCCAAAGAACCTTTTGGAACCCTTTTTTTCTAAGAGATGTAGTCACTGGTCATCGAACAATATAAAGTCCATAAATAATTATTTGGGCAAATCACTGCCTATAAAAATCAAACTAATAAAGCGAGCGCCTTAGTGGAGCATGCTCTATTTTACAGAACATTACACCTTGAGACAGTGACAGAGAGACAGGGGGTACATTACACTGAGAGGGAGAGAGAGAGGAGAAGAAGAGGGGAGAGAGAGAGAGGAGGGAGAGAGAGAGAGAAGAGGAGAGAGAAGAGGAGAGAGAGAGAGAGAGAGAGAAGAGAGGAGAGAGAGAGAGAGAGAGAGAGAGAGAGAGAGAGAGAGAGAGAGAGAGAGAGAGAGAGAGAGAGAGAGAGAGAGAGAGAGAGAGATTGTCTATAGCCTCAGCACACCTCATCGTAACCACAGCAACCGTAGCTAAAATCACCCACCACCATCTCAAACACAGAGAAAGACCTTGGGTTTCAGGAGGAAAGATCCAATATATGTGCTATGTTTACATGGAAATTCTAACCCAACCAGCCAGTTGAAAGATGTAGGCGTGTATTTAAATCTACACCAATCCACTTTGCTAGCTGCTTTAAGTCTGCGTCCAAATGGTACCCTATTCCCATATGGTGCACTACTTTTGACCAGTTCCATAGAGCCCTGGTCTAAGTAATGCACTTTGTAGGGAATATGGTGCTATTTGGGATGCAACCTAACCCTGTCTGCTGATTATGGAGGAAGTGAACTTGGCCTCAGGTTGAGATAAGCAATGATCCTGCATAAAACCTTTTCTCTGGGACCTTGTGATGGGATAGGACAGTGGGGAATAGACCCAGGGCAGGGCCGTCGTTGGCTTAGCCTTTCCCCTCTGGGCGAGCTCTGCTCCTATAGACCCCTGCCCCGCCCGAGAACCCAACTCTATGGCCACTGACCACCTTCATCAATGGAGGTTGGAGTCACAAGTTAAGTCATTGTCAGATTTCAATATATCTAAATTACTGTACAATCTCAAATATATATTCTGAAATATTTGTATTGTTGCTATGGCAGCAGGTAGCCTAGATGTTAAGAGCGTTAGGCCAATAAGGTTACTGGTTTAATCCCCGAGCTGAACTAGGGGACAAATCTGTTGAATGTGCCCTTGAGCAAGGCTAACCTAATCTGCTCTGTATCTCGCTCTGGATAAGAGGTCTGCTAAATGACTAAAATGTAATATCTCCTTAAATGTTACTGTCCTAGGTCTAGGTTGCTGATTGGTCTGAACTCGTTCACCTGATTTTTCATATATTTTAACAGTAGCTCTCTACAGTCATTGCACAAGAAAGTGCGCAACACACACACCACAACACACACACACACACACACACACACACACACACACACACACACACACAACCACACACAACACAACACACACACACACACACAACAACACACCACACCACACACACACACACACACACCCACATAAACTGAGTTTATATTCATTCATTAAGGACCAACCACACACACACACACACACACACACCCACACACACACACACACACACACACACACACACACACACACACACACACACACACACACACAACACACACACCACACACACCAACACACACACACAAACCATACACTGGAGTATTATGTCATTTTAAAGGGACCAACCACACACACACACACACACCACACACACACCACACACACACACACAACACACACAACACACCACACACACAGCACACACACACACACAACACAACACCACAACAAAACACAACACACAAACCATACACTGAGTATTCCATGTCATTTAAAGGGAACCAACACACAACACACACACACAACACACAGCAAACCAATACTGAAGTAGTTCATGTTATTTAAAGGACCAAACACAACACACCACAACAACACAACACACACCACACACCACACAACACCACACCACACACACACACACCACAGCCACACACCACACATCACACACACACACACACACACACACACAACACAACACAACACACACACACAAACACAAACCATAACTGGTATTTTATTGCATTATGTCATTTAAAGGGACCAACCACACACACACACACACACACACACAACCCATACACTGAGTAGTTCATGTAATTTAAAGCGACCAACCACACACACCATACACTGAGTAGTTCATGTAATTTAAAAAGTACCAACCACACACAGCAGGAAGGCTAAGGCTGGTTCAGTCTTATCAAACCACTGAATTCAAATTCAAATGAGTTTGGGGCTGCAGGTATCCTAGTGGTGAGAGTGTAGGGCCAGTACCCGGAAGGTTGCTGTGTCAAATCCCAGAGCTGACAAGGTAAAAATCTGTCATTCTTCCCCTGAACAAGGCAGTTAACCAGCTGTCACTGTAAATAAGAGTTAGTTCTTAACTGACTTGCCTAGTTAAATAAAGGTTAAATAAAAATCTACTTTTCCATTGCACATTCTAACTGACTTATGCATAACCAAACCTATTCAACTTAGATGACAACTTGTGTGCATTGTAACTTGTTATCTGTCGCTCAAAGATTTCCAAAGGAGAAGTACTGTAGATAAATGACAAAAACGAGGGGAGAGAAATAAGCTAGTAGCCTCATTACCGTGTATGTAACTTACCTTCAAGGTTACACTACAAAAATATCAAGACCAGAGTGTTGGGAAAAGGATGTTTTTTTCCTGGTGTTATAATACCAACCTAGTATCTTACGTAATATAGTGTTCTGAGAAGACGCCAGGAGGGTATCCTATTCAATACTACTATTATTATTTAATGCTATTATTATTATTATTATTCTATACCATTATTATTTAATGCTCTTATTTAGCTGCTAGCTGCTGTGTACTGTTGGTTGGGCTGTACAAGGAAGCAAGGTGTCACGCCCTGACCTTAGTAATTCTTTGTTTTCTTTATTATTTGGTTAGGTCAGGGTGTGACAAGGGTGGTTTGTTTAGTTTTTGTATTGTCTATGGGTTTTGCATGTCTAGGGTTTTTCTAGTCTAGGTGTTTATATGTCTATGGTTGCCTAGATTGGTTCTCAATCAGAGGCAGCTGTTTATCGTTGTCTCTGATTGGGGACCATATTTAGGTAGCCATATTCCTTGGGTATTTTGTGGGTTGTTATTCTATGTTTAGTTGCCTGTTTTGCACTAGCCATATTGCTTCACAGTTCGTTTTGTTGTTTTGTTTAGTTCTGTTCAGTGTTCTCTCTTTTATTAAAGAGTTATGTTCGCTTCCAACGCTGCGTCTTGGTCTCCTCATTATGACGACCGTGACAGAACAACCCACCAAAAAAGGACCAAGCAGCGTGCTAAAGAGGAGTGGACATCTTGGACCTGGGAGAAAGAGGAGTGGAGGACATCCTGGACCTGGGAGGTAATGGCAGGGGACAAGACACTGCCATGGAAGTAGGTGGAGATAGCACAGGAGGAACGGCGACGATATGAGGGTACACGGCTGGCACGAAAGCCCGAGAGGCAGCCCCAAGATTTTTTTTGCAGGGCGAAAATAAACATCCAGCCAGGACGGGTTGTGTCAGCTCTATACTCCAGACCTCCAGTACGCCTCCACAGTCCAGTACGTCCTGTGCTTGCTCCCCGCACTCGCCCTGAGGTGTGTGTCACCAGCCCAGTACCACCAGTGCCGACACCACACACCAGGCCTCCAGTGCGCCACCAGGGTCCAGTAAGCCCTGTTCCTGCTCCTCGCACTCGCCCTGAGGTGCGTGTCCCCAGCCCGGTACCACCAGTTCCGGCACCACGCACCAGAGCCTCCGAGTGCGCTCCAGGGTCAGTACCCCTGTTCCTGCCTCCTCGCACTCGCCCGAGGTGTGTTTCCTCAGCACGGGTACCACCAGTTCCGGCACATGCCTACAGTGCGCCTCGGCAGTTCAGAAGTGTCCGCGATAGTACCCAGTCCAAGACGTCCGGCGACAGATACCCAGTCCAGAGCGTTCGGCGACATACCCAGTCCAGAGTGTCCGGCGACAGTACCCAGTCCAGAGAAGGTCCGAGGTTGACAGTACCCAGTCCAGGAGTCCGGTGACAGTACCCAGTCCAGAAGTCCGACGACAGTCCCAGTCCAGAGCGTTCCGCGACAGTACCCAGTCCAGAGCGTCAGGCGACAGTACCCAGTCCAGGACGTCCCGCGAAGTACACCAGTCCAGAGCGTCCGGCGCAGTACCCAGTCCAGAGCGTCGGACGACGTAAGACCTGGAACTCCTACACGGGCACAGTCTGTGCTTCCAGAGACATCTCCAGTCCGGACCCGTCCAGCGACGATCTCCAGTCCGGACCTCCAGCAACGATCTCCAGTCCGAGCCTCCAGCGACGATCCCAGTCCGGAGCCCAGCGACAATCCCCGTCCGGGGTCTCCAGCGATGGTCCCAGTCCGAGCCTCCAGAGAAGGTCCCAGCCGCAGTCTCCAGCGACAATCCCAGTCGGGTTCCAGCGATGGTCCCAGTCCGGGGTCTCACAGCGACGGTCCCAGCCCGGGTCTCCAGGCGACAGGTCCCAGCCGGGGTCTCCGGCGATGAGCCACAGTCAGAGCCTCCGGCGATGAGCCACGGTTACAGCTCAACAAAGCGGAGGACTAGGGTAAAGATGGGGAGCGGCGTCCAGAACCAGAGCCGCCACGAGGTTAGATTTTTATTTTTATTTATTTTATTATTTACGTTTATTTTTACCAGTAAAGTTGACTGAGAACACGTTCTCATTTGCGCAACGAACTGGGAATAGTACAGGGAGAGGAGGGAAGATGATCTGAGGCCACATTGTAAATGGGATTATTAGGACCGTGATGGTGAGGGCAGATTGGGAATTTAGCCAGACACCGGGTAATACACCCTACTCTTACGATAAGTGCAATGGATCTTTATGACCTCAGAGAGTCAGGACACCCGTTTAACGTCCCATCGAGAAAGACGGCACCCTACACAGAGCAGTGTCCCCAATCAGCCTCTGGGCATTGGGATCTTTGTTTTGACAGAGAAGAGTCCTCCTACTGGCTCAACCCACTTCCAGCAGCACCTGGTCTCCATCCAGGGACTGACGAGGACCAACCCTGCTTAGCATCAGAAGCAAGCCAGCAGTGGTATGCAGGTGGTATGCCACCCAGACCCTCCATATAGGTTAGGTTTGCGGACGGGAGTCCGCACTTTGGGAGGTACTGTCAGCCTGACCTAGTTATTCTTTGTTTTCTTTTATTATTTGGTTATGGTCAGGGATGTGACAAGGGTGTTGTTTTGTTTTTGTATTGTCTAGGGTTTTTGTGTATGTCTGGGTTTGTCTAGTACTAGGGGTTATATGTCTATGGTTGGCCTGATTTGGTTCTCAATCAGAGGCAGCTGTTTATCGTTGTCTCTGATTGGGGACCATATTTAGGTAGCCATATTCCTTGGGTATTTTGTGGGTTGTTTAGTTGCCTGTTTTGCACTAGCCATATTGCTTCACGGTTCGTTTTGTTGTTTTGTTTAGTTCTGTTCAGTGTTCGCTCTTTTATTAAAGAGTTATGTTCGCTTACCACGCTGCGCCTTGGTCTCCTCATTATGACGACCGTGACACAAGGTCTGTGCGTGCGTGTGTGTGTGTGTGTGTAAGGTCAAGTTCTCTGTTCCTCTGGCAGTGTCAAGGTACACTAAGAGGATGGAAACACATGGGTAGACACTCTGCTACATACAGACACATGTTGAGGCATACTAGAGCTGAGGTTAATTCCATTTCAATTGCTGTCAATTCAGAAAGTAAAGCAAATTCCAATTCCAAATGTTCCTCATAGAAAAGTATAGAAGATCATTGGAATTTCAGTGTACTTCCTGGATTGACTGATATTGAAATTGAATTGACCCCAACCCTGACAAACTGCACAAATACTGAAGAACAAGCTAATCAGATCATGTCATTATGACTTCAGTTTTTTCTTTTAACACTTTATTTAAACAGTTTGAAACAGAGGAAGAGAGGCAAGTGGGAGAACACTAGGAAGGGTGGACATGGGGAATGAACCCCAGTCTCCAGTGGGGACCAGCATGTGACTGGATGGGAGCACCACCACTAGAACATGGGCTCTGCATGTGTCTTCACTCTTAATAAAACCCTTCCTTTGTATACTATCCGATTCATATAACACATTTCACTGTTTCTTGAGTAAATTATATATATACTGTATATACAGTATACAGAACATGAATTACTATTAGGAGAATGATCTACATATCCTGTAGGTTTGTTAAAATATGAATTACACCAACGACTCTGACATGGAGAAAAATCCATACCATATTACCCATATTACATACTTTTAACGATTTCATTTCAAAGGAGCAGATCCCATCTAACAAAGCCATTACACTGTATTACCACTGGCACCTCTGTCTCAGGGATGGTCTTATCAGAGCACAGTGCGGGCCTCTCCTCAGAGAGGCTAGAGGAAGAGGAGGGTAGAGGAAGAGGAGGGTAGATGAAGAGGAGGGTAGAGGAAGAGATAGAGGAGGGTAGAGAACGAAGAGGGTAGAGGAAGAGAAGGGTAGAAGAGGGTAAAATAAGAAAAGGGTAGAGGGGGGTAGAGGAAGAGATATAGGAGGGTAGAGAACGAGGAGGGTAGAGGAAGGTAGAGGAAGAGGAGGATAGAATAGGGTAAAAGAAGAAAAGGGTAGAGGAGGGTAGAGGAAGAGGAGGGTAGAAGAAAAGGAATGGAAGATGGGGTAGAGGAAGATGAGGGTAAAGGTAGAGGAGGGTGAGGGTAGAGGAAGAGGAGGGAAGAGGAGGGGAAGGGTAGAGTAAGAGGAGGGTAGAGTAAGAGGAGGGTTGTAAAAGAGGACGGTAGAAGAAGAGGAGGGTAGAGAAAGATGAAGGTAGAGGAGGGGAGAGTAGTGGAAGAGCTTATAGGAAGAGGAGAGTAGAGGAAGATGAGGTTAGAATGAGAGGAGGGTAGAGAAAGAGGAGGGGAAATTAGTGTAGAGGAAGTGGAGAGTAGAGGAAGATGGACGTAGAAGAGGAGGGTCGAGGAACATTAGAGTAAACGAAGAAGAGGGAAGAGGAAGATCAGGGTAGAGGAGGCGAAGGGTAGAGGAAGATGAGGGTAGAAGAGGGTAAAGGAAGAAGAGGGTAGAGGAGGGTAGAGGAAGAAGAGGGTAGAAGAAGAGGAGTGGAAGAGGAGGTAGAGGAAGATGAGGGTAGAAGAGAGTAAAGGAAGAGGAGTGTAGTGGAAGAAGAGGGTAGTGGAAGATGAAGTTAAAGGAAGATAATCTAGGTAGAGGAGGTTAGAGGAGGGTAGAGGAAGAGGAGGGTAGAGGAAGGTAGAGGAAGAGGGGGTTAGTGGAAGATGAATGTAAAGGAAGGGGATGTAGAGGAAGATGAGGGTAGAAGAGGGTAAAGGAAGAGGAGAGTAGAGGAAGAGGAAGGAAGAGGAAGGTAAAGGAAGAGGAGAATAGAGGAAGGTAGAGGTAGATGAGGGTAGAGAAAGAGGAGGCTGATACTTCAGAAGTGGGTAGAGTAGGGTAGAGAAAGATGAAGGTAGAGGAAGAGGAGGGTAGAGTAGATGGAGGGTAGTTGAAGAGGAGGGTAAAGGAAGAGCAGGGTAGAGGAAGAGGAGGGTAAAGAAAGAGGAGGGTAAAGAAAGAGGAGGGTAGTAGAAGAGGAGGGTAGTGGAAGATGAGGGTAGAG
Source organism: Salvelinus sp. IW2-2015 (assembly GCF_002910315.2). Classification (NCBI taxonomy): domain Eukaryota; kingdom Metazoa; phylum Chordata; class Actinopteri; order Salmoniformes; family Salmonidae; genus Salvelinus; species Salvelinus sp. IW2-2015. The sequence continues at coordinate 49,475,562 of NC_036848.1, forward strand.
GAAGAGGAGGGTAGAGGAAGAGCAGGGTAGAGGAAGAGGAGGGTAAAGAAAGAGGAGGGTAAAGAAAGAGGAGGGTAGTAGAAGAGGAGGGTAGTGGAAGAAGAGGGTAGAGGAAGAGGAGGATAGAGGAGGGTATAGTAGGTGGAGGGTAGTTATAGAGGAGGGGTAAAGGAAGAGAAGGGAGTGGAAGAGGAGGGTAGAGGAAGGTAGAGGAAAAGGAGGATAGAGGAAGATGAAGGTTAAGGAAGAGGAGAATAGAGGTAGAGGAGGTTAGAGGAAGATGAAGGTAGAGAAAGAGGAGGGTAGTTGAAGAGGAGGTTAGAGTAAGTGGAGGGTAGTAAAAGAGGACAGTAGAAGAAGTGGAGGGTAGAGGAAGATGAAGGTAGAGGAGGGGAGGGTAGTGGAAGAGGAGCTTAGAGGAAGAGGATGATAGAGGAAGAGCAGTGTAAAGGAAGATGAGAGTAGAAGAGGGTAGAGGAAAAGGAGGGTAGAGGAAGATCAGTGTAGAGGAAGAGGAGGGTAGAGGAGGGTATAGGAAGAGGAGGGTAGAGGAAGCGGAGTGGAAGAGGAGGTAGAGGATTGAGTGGCGAAGAGGTTAAAGGAAGAGGAGGGTAGAGGAGGGTGCAGGAAGAGGAGGGTAGATGAAGAAGAGGGTGAAGGAAGAGGAAGGAATGGGAAGCGGCAGGGTAGAGGAAGAGGAAGGTAAAGGAAGAGGAGAATAGAAGAAGAGGAGGGTAGAGGAAGATGAGGGTAGAGGCAGAGGAGGGTGAAGGAAGAAGAGGTTAGAATAGGGTAGAGGAAGAGAAGGGTAGAGGAAGATGGGGTAGAGGAAGAGAAGGGTAGAGGAAGAGAAGGGTAGAGGAAGGGCAATGTTGTGGAAAAGGACGGTAAAGGAAGGAGAGGGTAGAGGAAGAGGAGTGTAAAGGAGGGTAGAGGAATAGAAGGGTAGAGAAAGATTAAGGTACAGTAAGTGGAGGGTAGTGAAAGAGGAGGGTAGAAGAAGAGGAGGGTAGAGGAAGATGAAGGTAGAGGAGGGGGAGGGGAGTGGAAAAGTAGCGTAGAGGAAGAGGAGAGTAAAGGAAGATGAAGGTAGAAGGAGAGGAGGGTAGAGGAAGTTCAGGGTAGAGAAAGAGGAGGGTAGTGGAAGAGGAGCTTAGATGAAGAGGACGGTAGAGGAAGGGCAGTGTAGAGGAAGATGAGGGTAGAGGAGGGTAGAGGAAAAGGAGGATAGAGGAAGAGGAGTGGAAGAGGAGGGTAGAGGTTTATGAGGGGCTAAGAGGGTAAAGGAAGAGGAGGATGAAGGAAGAGGAGGGTGAAGGAAGATGAAGGAAGGGGAAGAGGAGAATGGAAGGAGAGGAGGGTAGAGGAAGATGAGGGTAGAGGCAGAAGAGGGTAGAGGAAGGGAAATGTTGTGGAAAAGGACGGTAAAGGAAGGAGAGGGTAGAGGAAGAGGAGGGTAGAGGAGGGTAGAGGAAGATTAAGGTACAGTAAGTGGAGGGTAGTGAAAGAGGAGGGTAGAAGAAGAGGAAGGTAGAGGAAGGGGAGCGTAGAGGAAGAGGAAAGTAAAGGAAGATGAAGGTAGAAGGAGAGGAGGGTAGAGGAAGATCAGGGTAGAGAAAGAGGAGGGTAGAAGAAGAGGAGCGTAGAGGAAGAGGAGGGTAGAGAAAGATCAGGGTAGATGAAGAGGAGCGTAGAGGAAATGGAGGGTAGAGGAAGAGGAGGGTAGTGAAAGTGGAAGGTAAAGGAAGAGGTACAGTAGTAGAGGAAAATGAGGGTCGATGAAAAAAATAGTAAAGGAAGAGGATGGTAGAGGATGGTAGAGGAAGAGGAGGGTAGAGGATGGTAGAGGAAGAGGAGGGTAGAGGGA
>NC_036848.1:49478388-49497747 GCF_002910315.2 Salvelinus sp. IW2-2015
GGAGAGGAAGATGAGGTAAAGGAAGATGATGGTAGTGGAAGAGGAGGGTAGAGGAAGATGAGGATAGAGGAGGGTAGCGGTGGAGGTACATAGAGGAAGGGGAGGGAAGCGAAAGATGAGGGTATAGGAAGAGAACGGTAAAGGAAGGTAGAGGAAGATCAGTGTAGTAGAGGGTAGAGGAAGAGGAGGGTAAAGGAAGAGGAGGGTGGAGGAAGAGGAGGGTAGAGGAAGGTAAAGGAGGGTAAAAAGGGACAGAGGCTATCTTGGCACAGCAGTGGTATCAATAATTCAGTTCCATTCTGACCTCCCGACAGAGCTAGAAGAGGATTTCCTGATGACAGACACATCAGGTGCAAATTTTGACTTAATTTTTTCTCGTCTCTCTCTCTCTCTTTCTCTCTCTCTCTCTCTCTCTCTCGCTCTCTACCTGAATCTCTCAACCAGCTTCACCTGGAATGCTTTTCAAACAGTCTTGAAGGAGTTCCCATATATGCTGAGCACAAATAACACATAAGAAATCATGCAAATTTGATAAACTAATCAAAATATATTGTATATTTCAGATTCTTCAAAGTGCCACCTTTTGCCTTGATTGACAGCTTTGCACCCTCTTGGCATTCTCTCAACCAGATTCAGTTGGAATGTTTTTCCAACAGTCTTGAAGGAGTTCCCACATATGCTGAGCACTTGTTGGATGCTTTTCCTTCACTCTGCGGTGCATCTCATCCCAAACCATCTAAATTGGGTTGAGGTCAGGTGATTGTGGAGCTCTGTTTCTCTTTCAATGTTCTAAAAAGAGAGAGAGTGGTGAAGTTGTTGTGAATGTGTTTACCTAAGTAAAAGCATAGGGCTGCAGTCGGAGGCTGTTTAGCTGGCGATTAGATTCTGCCAGGGCGAATCAGACAACGTCGCGCTGTAAACAGTTTACTCCAGCTCCCATCCCACTGATGTCATTGCGCCACTGCTCGTCTTGCTATGCTCCCAATTGCTCAGCAGCCGGAGGAGATGCAGAGAGAATGTGTTCTCTGTTTTGCTGTGCTATTTCCTATCCTTTCCTTCAAACCCAGTTCTCTCGCTCTCTTTCTCACACTCTTTCTGTTTTTCTATTTCTCTCTCTCTCTCTACAACCCTATCTACCTCTATATATATATATATGCCTCTCTCTCTCTACAACCCTATCTACCTCTCCCTCTCTCTCTCTCTCTCTCTCTCTCTCTCTCTCTCTCTCTCTCTCTCTGTCTCTCTCTATCTGCTTCTCTCTCGCTCTCTGCAACTCCATCTGCTTCTCTCTCTCTCGCTCTCTGCAACTCTATCTGCCACTCTCTCTCTTTCGCTCTATCTCTCTCTCTCTCGCTCGCTCGCTATCTCTCTCTCTCTCTCTCTCTGCAACTATCTCCCTCTCACTCTCTCTCTCACACTCTAAAGGAGAGGACACTACCTAAGACTGGTAAGTGAAATACCAGTCTTAATATTTATATTATCTTATATTGCAAATCCGAACAAATGCAGTTGTTTCAATGGTTGCATGGTATTCATTTGAGAGATTTAAAAAAATATTTTCTTTGGTTGCTATATATTTATATACAGTTGAAGTTGGAAGTTTACATACACTTAGGTTGGAATCATTAAAACTCATTTTTCAAACACTCCATAAATTTCTTGTTAACAAACTATAGTTTTGGCAAGRCGGTTAGGATATCTACTTTGTGCATGTGTAACAGTATAACTTCACGTCCGTCCCCTCGCCCCGACCCGGGCGCGAACCAGGGACCCTCTGCACACAGACAACAACAGTCACCCACGAAGCATCGTTACCCATCGGTCCAGTACTTCAAGGTCTCAGAGCAAGTGACGTCACCGATTGAAAGGCTATTAGCGCGCACCACCGCTAACTAGCTAGCCATTTCACATCCGTTACACATGAAACAAGTCATTTTTCCAACAATTGTTAACAGTCAGACTATTTCACTTATAATTCACTGTATCACAATTCCAGTGGGTCAGAAGTTTACATACACTAAGTTGACTGTGCCTTTAAACAGCTTGGAAAATTTCAGAAAATAATGTCATGGCTTTAGAAGCTTCTGATAGGCTAATTGACATAATTTCAGTCAATTGGAAGTGTACCTGTGGATGTATATCAAGACCTACCTTCAAACTCAGTGTCTCCTTGCTTGACATCATGGGAAAATAAAAATAAATCAGCCAAGACCTCAGAAAAGGAATTGTAGACCTCCACAAGTCTGGTTCATCCTTGGGAGCAATTTCCAAATGCCTGAAGATACCACGTTCATCTGTAGAAACAACAGTACACAAGTATGAACACCATGGGACCACGCAGCCATCATATCGCAAAGGAAGGAGATGCGTTCTGTCTCCTAGAGATTAACGTACTTTGGTGCGAAAAGTGCAAATCAATCCCAGAACAGCAGCAAAGGACCTTGTGAAGATCCTGGAGGAAATGGGTACAAAAGTATCTATATCCACAGTAAAACGAGTCCTATACTGACATAACCTGAAAGGCCGCACAGCAAGGAAGAAGCCACTGCTCCAAAACCACCATAAAAAAAGCCAAACTACAGTTTGCAACTGCACGTGCGGACAAAGATCGTACATTTTGCAGAAATGTCCTCTGGACTGATGAAACAAAAATAGAACTGTTTGGCCATAATGACCATCGTTACGTTTGGAGGAAAAAGGGGGACGCTTGCAAGCCAAAGAACACCATCCCAACCGTGAAGCACGGGGGGGGGGGGGCAGGATCATGTTGTGGGGGTGCTTTGCTGCAGGAAGGATTGGTGCACTTCACAAAATAGATGGCATCATGAGGAAAGACAATTATGTGGATATATTGAAGCAACATCTCAAGACATCAGTCAGGAAGTTAAATCTTGGTCACAAATGGGTCTTCCAAATGGACAATGACCCCAAGCATACTTCCAAAGTTGTGGCAAAATGGCTTAAGGACACAAAAGTCAAGGTATTGGAGTGGCCATCACAAAGCCCTGACCTCAATCCCTTAGAAGGTTTGTGGCCAGAACTGAAAAAGTGTGTGCAAGCAAGGAGGCCTACAATCTTGACTCAGTTTCACCAGCTCTATCAGGAAGAATGGGCCAAAATTCACCCAACTTATTGTGGAAAGCTTGTAGAAGGCTAACCGAAACGTTTGACCCAAGTTAAACAATTTAAAGGCAATGCTACCAAACACTAATTGAGTGTATGTAAACTTCTGACCCACTGGGAATGTGATGAAAGAAATAAAAGCTGAAATAAATCAGTCGCTCTACTACTATTCTGACATTTCACATTTTAAAAATAAAGTGGTGATCCTAACTGACCTAAACCGTGAATTTTCACTCGGATTAAATGTCAGTAATTGTGAAAAACGGACTTTAAATGTGTTTGGCTAAGGTGTATGTAAACTTCTGACTTCAACTGTATATATATATATACGTATATATTTAATCCCTAATGAAATATGTCTATGAATAGCAAACAAGGCACTTTAAAGCCACATGTCAAAGTCAAAATACAATACACATTGGGCTCCCGACTGGTGCAGTGGTCTAACAAATTGCAGTACCTGGTTCGAATCCAGGCTGCATCACAGCTGGACATTTTCATTTTTTCCTTTTTTTTAACTTTGTGTGTAGTTTGTGGTGTGTTCACTTATGACATTGGATCAGTGTTGGCTGCTAACTTGGCCCTTATCTTAAGTATTTCACTTCTGTGTTTGGAGACATTGGACATTCTTGTCGCGTCTCCTGTTAGTACATTTTATGTAGGGAAGCTAATGATCCATAATGTATGACATTCCTGGGAGTGCGTAAACTTTTATTTTTTTATTAGAATAGCATTTTTTTATGTTTTCTATAGTTAGGTTCTTGAAAATGTATACATTTACCAATTCGGCCACTTGGAGGCACTTGGGCAAATCGTGAAGGACACCTGGGTGACTTTATACTAAATGTCATGTTGCTTGCTCATTCTTGCTCATTCTTGAAGTTATCGGTCTGAAACTTTGCACATACAATGTTGCCCTCTTGTGGACACCATTTAAATTACCTCCAGCTTCCTAGCTGAATGTGTGGCCTTTCTCTTGCATTTCAAAGACGATCGTACAAAAAAAAAAGATATAATGTGTTATATTCTCCTACATTCATTTCACATTTCCACAAACTTCAAAAGGGTTCCTTTCAAATGGTATCAAGAATATGCATATCCTTGCTTCAATGCCTAAGCTACAGGCAGTTAGATTTGGGTATGTCATTTTAGGCAAAAATGTATTATATTTTTGTTTTCTCATGATTTGGTTGATTCTAATTGTGTTTCTGTCCTGGGGCTCTGTTTATGTTTGTGAACTGAGCCCCAGGACCAGCTTGCTCAGGGGACTCTTCTCCAGGTTCATCTCTCTGTAGGTGATGGATTTGTTATGGAAGGTTTGGAAATCGCTTAATTTTAGCTGGTTGTAGAATTGAACGTCTCTTTTCTGGATTTAGATAATTAGCGAGTATCGTCCTAATTCGGCTCTGCTTGCATTATTTGGTGTTTTATTTTGTACACAGAAGACATTTTCGTGGAATTGTGCATGCAGAGTCTCAATTTGGTGTTTGTCCCACAACAATAAAGGTCAATGGGTTCTATAACCGATTCAAGTATTTTTTGCCAGATCTAAGTTGGTATGTCAAATGTTATGTTTCTTTTGATGGCGTAGAAGACCCTTCTTGCCTTGTCTCTCAGATCGTTCATAGCTTTGTGGAAGTTACCTGTGGTGCTGATGTTTAGGCTGAGTTATATATTTTTTGTGCTCTAGGGCAACGGTGTCTAGATGGAATTTGTATTTGTGGTCCTGGCAACTGGACCTTTTTTGGAACACCATTATTTTTGTCTTACTGAGATTTACTGTCAGGGCCCAGGTCTGACAGAATCTGTGCAGAAGATCTAGGTGCTACTGTAGGCCCTCCTTGGTTGGGGACAGATCTAGGTGCTGCTGTAGGCCCTCCTTGGTTGGGGACAGATCTAGGTGCTGCTGTAGGCTCTCCTTGGTTGGGGACAGATCTAGGTGCTGCTGTAGGCCCTCCTTGGTTGGGACAGATTCAGGTGCTGCTGTAGGCCCTCCTTGGTTGAGATACTAGGTGCTGCTGTAGGCCCTCCTTGGTGGGGCAGATCTAGGTGCTGCTAGGTAGGCCCTCCTTGGTTGGGACAGATCTAGGTGCTGCTGTAGGCCCTCCTTGGTTGGGACAGATCTAGGTGCTGCTGTAGGCCCTCCTTGGTTGGGGACAGAAGCACCAAATCATCAGCAAATAGTAGACATTTGACTTCAGATTATAGTAGGGTGAGGTCAGGTGCTGTAGACTGTTCTAGTGCCCTCGTCAATTTGTTTATTTATATGTTGAAGATGGGTGGGGCTCAAGCTGCATCCCTGTCTCACCCCATGTGGAAAGATAGGTGTTTTTTGCCAATTTTAACCGCGCACTTGTTTGTGTACATGGATTTCATAATGTCGTATGGTTTCCCCCAACATCACCTTGTATAGCATACCCTCATGCCAAATTGAGTCAAAGCTTTTTTGAAATCATCAAAGCATAAGAAGACTTTGCCTTTGTTTTGGGTTGTTTGTTTGTCAATTAGAGTGTGCAAGGTGAATACTTAGTCTGTTGTACGGTCATTTTGTAAAAAGCCAATTTGACATTTGCTCAGTTTATTGTTTTCACTGAAAAAATGTACGAGTCTGCTGTTAATGATAATGCAGAGATTTTCCAACGTTTGCTGTTAACACATATCACACGGTAGTTATTCGGGTCAAATTGTGACTGACCGGCTCAATTTAGTCTTAAGTAGCAAAATTTGAAATTGTGTTTTTGACATTGGATAAAAGTACAGACTCAGAGCTAGAAAATTGTATATCATACAAAACAGTTGGGAAAGTTGGGAATGTAATTCTGCTTTGAAAGTTGATAAACTTGTAACTCCACTTTTGAGAAAATAGACCTTGAATGTTTTAGTAAACCTACTGGAGAGCTCTTCCTAGTCTACACCCATTCAGCATCGTTCACACCCTCTTAAGCCTTAGCCCCACCCATCTCTTTTAGGATTCACACGTGAGGCCATGAACTTAAACAACCAAAGATTTGAAGACTAAAGGCTGGTTTATACTACGTCTATAGACAGTTGCCGCAGTGACATCATGAACATTATATTCTCGTCCGACAACAAACTTGTGGTTGTATTTATGAAAAAGTATGAACACAAAAACTACAGGCTGCATGACATCAGCAGCCTGGTGGTCCATAATAGCATAACTAGTGTATTTAACACCAATAAACCCAACCAATTTAGTATAGGTCAATCTAGCAAACCAGGCATCTAAAATAAACTTTCTAAAAAATGTTTTGGTTAGTTTCTAGCTTGTTAGCTAGCTAGCTAATGTTAAGTATAATATTTGAAGGTGTTGTATACAACAGTGTGTTCTCTTTTCGACTCCCTCTTCACTATTTGCAATCAAACGCCCGAATTATCAGAGCTGCAAGAGTTGTGACCCGTTTTTGTTAGTTGTTTTGTCATAGTTGTGTCTACTGTGGGCATATTTGGGTGGGAATGCTGTCACCTCCAGGTAGGTGTTTGTTCCACTGTGTGCTAAGATTGTCAGGTTCTTGTCAAGTTGTAGCATTTAGGGTCGCCACAGACTAGTACATGTCCCTGGGCCTTGAAATGGTTGATCTCCCTGTCTAGGATGGAGAAGCTGTCATCACATGGAGAATTTAGACCCCATGACTTTTTCTACATTTCGTTATGTTACATCATTATTCAGAAATGTATTACATAGTTTTTCCACCTCTTCAATCTATATGCAATATCATGTAATAACAAAGCAAAAAAAGGTTTTTAGAAATTATTGTACATTTATTAAAGATAAAAAACTGAAATATTACATTTACAGCCTTGAGTCTTCTTGGGTATGGCACACCAGTATTTGGGGAGTTTCTCCCATTCTTCTCTACAGATCCTCTCAAGCTCTGTCAGGTTGGATGGGGAGTGTCGCAGCAAAGCTATTTTCAAGTCTCTCCAGAGATGTTTGATTGGGTTCAAGTCTGGGCTCTTGCTGGGACACTCAAGGACATTCAGACACTTATCCCGAAGCCACTCCTGCGTTGTCTTGGCTGTGTGCTTAGGGTCGTAGTCCTGTTGGAAGGTGAACCTTCACTTCAGTCTGAGGTTTGAGCGCTCTGGAGCAGGTTTTCATCAAGGATCTCGCTGTACTTTACGCCGTTCATCTTTCCCTCGATCCTGACTAGTCTCCCAGTCCCTTCCACTGAAAAACATCCCCACAGCTTGATGCTGCCACCACCTACAAGCATTTCGCAACACTCGCAATAACGTCTGCTAATCATGTGTATGTGATGAATAAAATTTGATGAATAAAATTTGATTTGATCTAACCATGCTTCACCGTAGGGATGATGCCAGGTTTCCTCCAGATGTGACGCTTGGCATTCAGGCCAAAGAGATCAATCTTGGTATCATCAGATCAGATAATCTTGTTTCTCATGATCTGAGAGTCCTTTGGGTCCTTTTGGCAAACTCGAAGCAGGCTGTCATGTGCCTTTTACTGAGGAGTGACATCCGTCTGGCCACTCTACCATAAAGGCCTGATTGGTGGAGTGCTGCAGAGACGGTAGTCCTTCTGGAAGGTTCTCCCTTCTCCACAGAGGAACTCTGGAGCTCTGTCAGAGTGACCATTGGGTTGTTGGTCACCTCCCTGACCTAGGCCCTTCTCACCCGATTGCTCAGTTTGGCCGGGCAGCCAGCTCTAGGAAGAGTCTTAATGGTTCTTCCATTTAAGAATGATGGAGGCCACTGTTTTCTTGTGGACCTTCAATGCTACCGACATTTTTTGGTACCCTTCCCCAGATCTGTGCCTCGACACAATCCTGTCTCTGTACTCTGCGGACATTTCCTTTGACCTCATGGCTTGGTTTTTGCTCTGTCATGCACTGTCAACTGTGGGACGTTATATAGACAGTTGTGTCCCTTTCCAAATCATATCCAATCAATTGAATTTACCACAGGTGGACTCTAATCAAGTTGTATAAACATCTGAAGGATGATAAATGGAAACAGGATGCACCTGATCTCAATTTCGAGTCTCATATCAAAGGGTCTGAATACTTATGTAAGAGTTTTAATTTTAATTTTATACATTTGCAAAAAATTCTAAAAACCAGTTTTCTCTTTGTTATTATGTGGTATTGTGTGTAGATTGATAAGAAAAAAACATATTTAATCCATTTTAGACTAAGGCTGTAAAGTAACAAAATGTGGAAAAGTAAAGGGGTCTGAATACTTTCCGAATGTAAAAGCTTTGTGTTCCATAGTGTCTAGTGTTGTTTTTGTGTGGTTTAGGCCTGGACCATTACAGTCAGTGTGAGCAGAGCATGTTAAACATCTGCTATATACCTCTTAGGTCACAGGATGGGGCTTGGTTGGGTGTATTAGTGGGGGTTGGGCCTGTTGCTCTGCCCACGGCCTGGGCATACAGTAGTAGTCAACAGTTTGGACACACCTACTCATTCAAGGGTTTTTCTTTATTTTTACTATTTTCTACATTGTAGAATAATAGTGAAGACATCAAAACTATGAAATAACACATATGGAATCATGTAGTAACCAAAAAAGTGTTAAACAAATCAAAATATATTTGAGATTTGAGATTATTCAAAGTTGCCACCCTTTGCCTTGATGACAGCTTTGCACACTCTTGTAGAAAATAGTACTAATATAGAAAAACCCTTGAATGAGTAGGTGTGTCCAAACTTTTGACTGGTATTGTACGTAGCAGACACTTTCATCCAAAGTGACAACATTCCACATATTTTGGCATGTGAACCCAGTGGGAATCAAACCCACAACTCTGGTCTTGCTGGTGCCATGCTCTTACTAACTGAGTCATGTACAGGACCACTACAATAGATAAGTACAATACTGTACAATACTGTACAATACAATACACGATTACAATGCAAGTGGAAGATGTATGATTTCCATCTCCATGAACTCCTGAGTGGTGCAGCGGTCTAAGGCACTGCATCTCAGTGCTAGAGGAGTCTCTACACACCCTGGCTCAATTCCACGCTGTATTACAACTGGCCGTGATTAGGAGTCCCATAGGGCAGCGCACAATAGGCCCAGCATCGTCCGGGTTAGGGTTTGACCGGGGTAGGTCGTCATTGTAAATATGACTTGCGCAGTTAAATAAAGGTTAAATAAATAAATACAAATAAATGAGCATACCACCCTCCTTCAGACCATGGATCAGACCTATGTCGGGCTTGGATTCGCCATGCCAAAATGTTTTTCCCCAGGTGCATGAACAATTAACATATTTACTGCGATTTTGATGAGAACCTATGGCGAAATGCTCAAAACAGGCTTGATGCAAACTAGTGCTGCTAAACATTATGTTTCTTTAATTTATTTCATTTGATTACATGATGAAAGATGTTTCCAATGATCACACCTTTGATCACACGTGGGATAGAAATGATGGAAATGTGATGTTTAGTCAATGTTAATAGGTAGTGCAAGTGTTGCCTAATGTAAAACACAGTGTAATGTACTGTTATTTTTGTGATGTAGCATACTACATTCAAAGTGCAATTTTTAAACATATATCATTTGAAAAATGTTGCTATTGAATTAACTGGTTGTTAAAATGACTAAATTGAGAAAATACTGTATCATTATGTTGTGTTTTGGTGATTAAACCAATGTACTCATTATATTTCACTGCAAACATATTTTGGATCAAAAATATGAATGCACAATGAAAGGTTTTGAATGTAAGACTGGCTGCGTTACAAATGTTACCAGTTGGAAGTTTTGTACTAAGAGTTTTCAAAATTCACCACACACTTGTGAAAATAGTACCGAAGCGTTAAAATTAAAACTACAGTAGGCCCTATTTTCTTCCCGGGGGGAAAATAGAGACCCCCGAATGTACAGGGTATAATTCTTCACTCTGATAGCAGTAAATACAGTAGTAATGCAATACACCTCCTCTACAGCACTCTTCTGAATAAAAAGCTACAGATAAGATGAAGCACATTAAAAAAGCCTTTCACTAAATGTAAAATTGGCATTTGACAGCATTTATGCAAGATAATTATTTTAATCGACTTACAGATTTATATTAATTGTTTACAAGAAATCTTATTCTATACTGAGCTAAACTGTGCTTACAAAAACATGTTATTCCAGTAGATGAATCATCCTGTTTTCCCCTAGCGGAACTCACAAGGCTACACTTACTCCTTCAATGCCGGCAACACATAGAAAACCTTGGGTCTGTCCCAAATAGCACTCTATTCACTATATAGTGCACTACTTTTGACCACAGGGCTCTGGTAAAAAGTAGTGCATCATGTAGGGAATAAGGTGCAATTTGGGACACAGACCTTGCTTCAATGCTATTCAAATTCCTCCCTGCAATAAACAACAAAGCTGCTCGTGTCAATACACTGTCAGCAATCACAGAACTTGAGTCATGCATGGTTGGAAAAACACGCACTTAACTGTTTGTACTGAGAAAAGTGTTCTGCAAAATAATAGCATTGTTTCTACCATTTCACTCAAGTAATTGTCAAGTAATTGTCCCTACCCATCATACAAATTGTTATAATTGTCATAAGCCATCACAGAAATGACCAATTGTCAAGTGTTATAACTCAATTAAAATGGTTAATTCATTTTCAAACCATTTACTATGTGAAAATGACACCCCTGCTCCAATGACAAAAATAGACTATTTCATCATCAGATCAGATCCTGGAACACTAAGAAGAGGGGAGGTTTTGTGACTGTGTGTTTCTTTCTGTGTGCATTAATCATGATTAGCCAGGGAGTGAACCGAGTCCTGCAGCACCAAATTGTTTGAGATGTCTGGGAGGGTAGGAGGAGCAGGAGCTGAGTGAGAGGGAAGTGGTGCAGAAGGAGAGGAGGAGGAGGAAGGTGGAGGAGGAAGGTGGAGGAGGAGGATGTGGTAGGTGGTGAAGGAGGAGAAGAGGGAGGGTGCCGCAGCCTCAAGTCAGACGTGTTTACTGCTGCGTCACACACACACACAAACACACACACGTCACTGCAGCTCTGTCCTGTCTGCCATGCCTAACGGAGTTGTACATCTCTCAGCCAGCCAGTCAAGCAGTGACCCGTCCAGCACCCACTCTCCCCCTGCCTCCTAATGATAGCCTTCCCCTGAGGTACCAGGGGGGATTTTTTTTTTAAAGAGATGCAGGTGGAGGAAAAAAGAAGGTTGAGGAAAAGAAGGAAGAAAGGAGGCTCACACACTCTCCTCTCCTGCTCCCCTAATGATCGCTTCCCCCTGCGTTTCTAGGAAAAGGAGGGAGGGGGGAGGTGGGAGGAAGAGGTGGTGGTGCTGGGGGGGTGGTGGAATAGGGAGGAGTAGGGGAGGACGCAGAGGTGGATGAGGAGGAGGAGGATGTGAAGTGGGTGGAAGAGAGGATAAGGAAGAGGTAGAAGTGGATGAGAGGATGAGTAGAGGGAGGTAGGGTGGAGGAGGGGATGAGAAGAGGGAGGTAGGGTGGAGGAGGGGATGAGGAGAGGGAGGTAGGGTGGAGGAGGGGATGAGGAGAGGGAGGTAGGGTGGAGGAGGGGATGAGGAGAGGGAGGCAGGGTGGAGGAGGAGGAGGAGGAGGAGGTAGAAAATACGGTGGAGGAGGTGATATAGGAGGAGAAGGAGGAGGAGGAGGTGATCTGCATCGCTTCTCGCTCACCCTCTCACACTTAAGCCCTGTGTATACCTGGTTCTAACATGCATCTTTTGTCCTGATCCTGTCCAAATTTTGATTGTACCCACATTTTTTGAAAGGTGTAGACAATCAAAAGACACATTGTGATCCGATGATCAGATCATCCTGCCCACCTATGGAGTGTAGTCAGACGCATTGTGTTCGGCTATCTTACAAGTGATGACAGATCTGGACAGAGAAACCATTGAAATAATAAATATTCTGCCCTCTAAAATCATCAACAGGTGGCACCATTGACTGATTACATCAATATGTGTCTTATAATAAATAAAAACATATATATTTTAAAGAATAGCTGTGATCTAATTTGCATAAAGGAAGAGACAAGGTAATCTGGTCACAATGCAGACACAGTGGACAAATAAGAGAAACATTTTAATACCATTTCTGGAAATTTGGGCACAATCAGAATGTGGACAAGATCATGAAAAAAGACAAATGTTTGCATCAGGTATAAACAGGGCTAGAATGTCTGGCACCTTTCTGCTGTCCTATGATGTGGATCCTCTCGAAACATGTAGGCGCTTCATCGGTAATGACATCAGTGTTGTTGAATCACATACTTGTGGTAATTCATGATTGAAACAATTAATATATATTAATGTTTGTTATTTTCGTAAATTAGGACCTAGAAAAATTATTAACTGTGCATTGGACAAAAAACATTATTATTCAAGTGGAATTGATAGTGTTTTAGCAACATGAAATCTTAATAAAATCTGTTCATATACACCCCCAGGAAGAATATGACACCTTTTTTTCTGACAAGCAAGCACCTAGATATGGTCATTTTCACGTTTTCATATGACATATAGTAAGACATTTGTGAAGATTCTATAGCATCGGAAAGCCGGTGTGTGTTTGTTTTCAGCAAACTTAAATATTTAAATAAATATTTTTGTATGAACAAAACAAGAATCAACAACTGAGACATAAACTGAACAAGTTCCACAGACATGTGATAAACAGAAATGGAATAATGTGTCCCTGAGCAAAGGGAGGGTCAAAATCAAAAGTAACAGTCAGTATATGGTGTGGCCACCAGCTGCATTAAGTACTGCAGTGGATCTCCTCCTCATGGACTGCACCAGATTTGCCAGTTCTTGCTGTGAGATGTTACCCCACTCTTCCACCAAGGCACCTGCAAGTTCCCGGACATTTCTGGGGGGAATGGCCCTAGCCCTCACCCTTTGATCCAACAGGTCCCAGACGTTCTCAATGGGATTGAGATCCGGGCTCATCGCTGGCCATGTTGCAGGAAATCACACACAGAACGAGCAGTATGGCTGGTGGCATTATCATGCTGGAGGGTCATGTCAGGATGAGCCTGCAGGAAGGGTACCATATGAGGGAGGAGGACGTCTTCCCTGTAACGCACAGCGTTGAGATTGCCTGCAATGACAACAAGCTCAGTCCGATGATGCTGTGACACACCGCCCCAGACCATGACGGACCCTACACCTCCAAATCGATTCCGCTCCAGAGTACAGGCCTCGGTGTAACGCTCATTCCTTTGACGATAAATGTGAATCCGACCATCCGACAAAACCATGACTCGTCAGTGAAGAGCACTTTTTGCCAGTCCTGTCTGGTCCAGCAACGGTGGGTTTGTGCCCATAGGCGACGTTGTTGCTGGTGATGTCTGGTGAGGACCTGCCTTARAACAGGCCTACAAGCCCTCAGTCCAGCCTCTCTCAGCCTATTGTGGACAGTCTGAGCACTGATGGAGGGATTGTGCGTTCCTGGTGTAACTCGGGCAGTTGTTGTTGCCATCCTGTACCTGTCCCACAGGTGTGATGTTTGGATGTACCGATCCTATGCAGGTGTTGATACATGTGGTCTGCCACTGCGAGGACGATCAGCTGTCCGTCCTGTCTCCCTGTAGCGCTGTCTTAGGTGTCTCACAGTACGGATATTGCAATTGATTGCCCTGGTAAATGTGGAGGCCAAGTCATCTGATACAGCACTCTTCTTGGTCAAATAGCTCTTACACAGCCTGGAGGTGTGTTTTGGGTAATTGTCCTGTTGAAAAACAAATGATAGTCCCACTAAGCGCAAACCAGATGGGATGGCTTAACGCTGCAGAATGCTGTGGTAGCCAAGCTGGTTAAGTGTGCCTTGAATTCTAATTAAATCATAGACAGTGTCAACAGCAAAACACCCCAACACCATCACACCTCTTCCTCCATTCTTCATAGTGGGAACCACACATGCGGAGATCATCCATTCACCTACTCTCTGTCTCACAAAGACACAGCGGTTGGAATCAAAAATCTCACATTTGGACTCATCAGACCAAAGGACAGATTTCCACTGCTCTAATGTCCATTGCTCGTGTTTCTTGGCCCAAGCAAGTCTCTTCTTCTTATTGATGTCCTTTAGTAATGGTTTCTTTGCAGCAATTCAACCATGAAGGCCTGATTCACGCAGTCTCGCAGTTGATGTTGAGATGTGTCTGTTACTTTGGGCAGCAATCTGAGGCTGGTAACTCTAATGAACGTATCCTCTGCAGCAGAGGTAACTCTGGGTTCTCCTTTTCTGTGGCAGTCCTCATGAGAAACATTTTCATGATAGCGCTTGATGGTTTTTGCAACTGCACTTAAAGAAATTTTCAAAGTTTTTGAAATTTTCCGCATTGACTGACCTTCATGTCTTAAAGTAATGATGGACTGTCGTTTCTCTTTGCTTATTTGTTATATTTGTTCTTGCTATAATATGAACTTGGTCTTCACCAAGTAGGGCTATCATCTGTATTCCATCCCTACCTTGTCACAACACAACTGATTGGCTCAAACGCATTAAGAAGGAAAGAAATTCCACAAACTAACTTTTAACAAGGCACATTAATTGGAAGCATTCCAGGTGACTACCTCATGAAGCTGGTTGAGAGAATGCCAAGAGTGTGCAAAGCTGTCATCAAGGCAAATGGTGGCTTCTTTGAAGAATCCAAAATCTAAAATATATTTTGATTTGTTTATCACTTTCTTGGTTACTACATGATTCCATATGTGTTAGAGTTTTGATGCCTTCGCTAGTATTCTACGATGTAGAAAATTGTAAAAATAAAGAAAAACCCTTGAATGAGTAGGTGTGTCTAAACCTTTGACTTGTACTGTATATACATATATATATGCACATTCATAAATGGTAAAAAAGACAGGAATAAGGTTTTGAAGTGTTTGTCCTATATCTAGGAGATATAAGAAAGATCAGGAAATATATATATATATTCTACAATGTAGAAAACGTTGACTGTTACTGTATATACATATATATATATACAGTAACAGTCAAAGTTTTCTACATTGTATATATATATATATATATATATATATATATATATAGTAACAGTCAAAGTTTTCTACATTGTAGAATATATATATATATTTCCTGAGCTTTCTTATATCTCCTAGATATAGGACAAACACTTCAAAACCGTATTCCTGTCTTTTTTACCATTTATGAATGTGTTATTCACATGTTCCTATGGGCTGTAGCTGTAAAGGCCAAATTCAATATTTGATGAATATTTTTTAAATATATTTGTTTGATACCTAAAGGGGTCCTAAAATTGCAAATCAAATAGCTAAATGATCCATGCTATGACCTTCTTAAATCAATTCCATATCAGCTTAGAAGGAAGTAATTGAAGTGAAAGAGAAAGGAAATAGAGCACACACACAGTGACTCTGAGACCCTTGAGTGTTCCAGGTCGTCTGCAATGCCTGCTTTTTCTCTCACCACTCGGCTGCACAGCCCCAGGCTTTACTGAAAACACTTGTGATAGTCTCCCTGTTATGTCTATTGATTTCTATGTCTCTCTCTCATACTACTTTTTCTTCTACTACCACTTTCTTCTCTTTGTTATCCTTTCCCTTTCTCTGTTTTCAAGTGTGTGTGTGTGTGTGTGTGTGTGTGTGTGTGTGTGTGTGTGTGTGTGTGTGTGTGTGTGTGCGTGCGTGTGTGTGCGTGCATGTGTGTGCACCCTTTTGTGCTAAAATAAAGGTGGCATCTGCGGTTCTGATGCCATGTCCCTCTGACTGCATTGTGGTGAGGAGCACAGTCACCTTGGCTTGGAGTTGGCGGCAGTTGTATATCAGTCGGTCATCAGGGGTGAGTGTGTTGAATTTTAAGTTTCCTCCTCTTGCTTGCTAAATAAATACAATTTAAAATGAAATGCCGTCTGGTACAGGGAGGATATTTTAGCTGGTCCAGGATATCAGCTGGCCCACTTATCAGGAGTATGGTGCACATTTTAGGACACCCTCAAGAGACTTAATTTGATACGTGGTCAAGGTAAACCAATAGTGTGGTCCTGGAAGAATTAATTCACACCAAAATTGATATATTTGGTCATTTGCAGTAGTTTACTGTAGACACTAGCTAAACAAGCATTAACAACAATGCAAACCCTCAGAAGACTTGGAAACCATAGGGGAGATTGCATGTCTTCAAATAAAGTTTTTCATCTGACTCGTGAATGTGACTTTGTTTTGTTTCAGCCAGCTGTTCTTCAGGCCTCCCATGCTCCCCTGGTTGTTCCACCCATCTGCCCCCCTGAAGGGGAACATCCACGGCTTCTTTAAAAACACACAAATACACAACAACTAAGTAAACACCATCTGAGAGAATACCTGATTGGCTCCCTGGGCATTTGGAGCTGCTTGATTTGATTGGCTGCTTATTACATTTTGGTGAATTATACAGTGAAATACTGTTTATTGTTCTGTAAATGCACCTAAAGATGTAAACTAATTAGTTATCGATATGGTATTGTAGGTACAATCTTTAATGCTGTAAAATTTTAATGATATATACCCATTGATTTTTGGAAGAATATAACTTAGAAATGCCTTGTAAGGGTCTGCCTTTGGCTGAAAAACCTATTACAGATGGTGCCTTTAATGTTGTGTAAAACTCCTCATTCTTTCACAGTTTTTTTCGTCATATTGTCTGGTTAGGAGCAGCAGACGATCGACCTGTATCCCTTGCAATATATACTGTATTCTTCACTGCCATGAATATTAATGGTTTTGTGGCTTCGAAGAATTCCTCCAGTACTGACATGGCATTAATATGTGCAGTGACATGTAATCCATACAGCCAGGTCACCTGTGATATAAACTAGTATTTGACATCCATCCATGTTTGAGTGCGTCGGGAGATTAAATGGAAACCGGCCACTAGGGGCTACAGTGAGCGCTGCTACTTTTCATGTAAGCATCTGCCTCTGGTGCCAAAGGTTGAACGTTCGAATCCAGTGATAGAAAATGTTTTTAAGATTTTTGTTTTAAGCCTATACCAAACCCTTACCTTAAGCATTCCGAGTTAATGCCTAACCTTAAGATTTCAGAGTTAATGCCTAAACTTAAGATTTCAGAGTTAATGCCTAAACTTAACCCTATCTTTAAAAATTCAGAGTTAATGCCTAAACATAACCCTATCATTAAAAATTCAGAGTTAATGCCTAAACTTAACCTTAAACACTTTGACCTTTTACGTTTGTAACAACTTTGAAATTTGACGTTTGAGAAACATGGATGAATGTCTAATTCTGACGTGAGACTGTGGGAGCTTGTTGATCCATAAGTTGCTATTGCCTTTCCTTGACAGGCTGAGAAAGAATATTAAATACAATATGATGATAAAACACAGCAATGGAGAGTAGAGATGTGCCTCTTTCTATACAATGAGGTAATTTCTGGAGGTCCATTTAGGGGACCCCTTTTGGCTCAAAGCACCCCCAATGGAGGGTACTGAGAATCTACACAATGTAACGTGAAGAAAGGCACCATATGAAAATAATTTGTACTGTTACAAAACCAATAACTAGCCTGCTAATATTGCTGCACTCGCTAAACTCTAGGCGTCTTAGGCCTAAATGACTGGTCTGATCTTAGAAAACAGGGCTCCAAAAGGGTTCTTTGGCTGTCCCCACAGGGGACCCCGCTTTGGTTCCAGGTAGAAACCTTTTTGTTTCCAGGGAGAACACTTTTGGGTTCCATGTAGAACACTCTGGGGAAAGGGTTCTACATGGAACCCAATTGAGTTCTATGTGGAACCAATGAGGGTTCTTCAAAGGGTTCTCATATGGGGACAGCCAAAGAACCCTTTTAGATTCTAGATAGCAATTTTTTTTCTAACCTGATTTAAGATGTACATCTATGTGAGAAATCAGCGTTTGCACATTTATCCGAATGTTGGCTAAAGCGGATCTGATTGAATAGAGCCCTACTTGACTACTCATCCATGAAGCTTGACATTAGAGTAATTGTCCAGGAAAAATGTTCCATACCATAATGTAAATGATTAGCCAAAGTACTGTATATTACTGTAACTCATTTAACGGATACACCTCCAGATGTCTTTAGTCTTGCTGGTAGTCCATTACTGAACGTAGTATACCATAACCCATCAGCTTCAAATCTTGACTATATATGATGTGAGGGTTAAACTGAGATTATTGAGACCTATTCAGATTCACTGTGAGGGGTTAAACTGAGATTATTGAGACCCATTCAGATTTACTCTGGGGGTTAAACTGAGATTATTGAGACCATTCAGATTTACTCTGAGGGTTAAACTGAGATATTGAGACCCATTCAGATTCACTGTGAGGGGTTAAACTGAGATTATTGAGACCCATTCAGATTCACTGTGAGGGGTTAAACTGAGATTATTGGAGACCCATTCAGATTCACTGCTGAGGGGTAAACTAGATAATTGAGACCCATTCAGATTCACTGTGAGGGGTTAAACTGAGATTATTGAGACCCATTCAGATTCACTGTGAGGGGTTGAACTGAGTTATTGGACCCATTCAGATTACTTGAGGGTTTATACAGCATATTATTGAGATCCATTCAGATTCACTGTGAGGGGTTAAACTGAGATATTGAGACCCATTCAGATTCACTGTGAGGGGTTAAAACTGAGATTATTGAGACCCATTCAGATTCACTGTGAGGGCTTAAACTGAGATCTATTGAGACCCATTCAGATTCACTGTGAGGGTTTATACACTAGATTAATTGAGATCCCATTCTGATTCACTGTGAGGGGTTGAACTGAGATTATTGAGACCCATCTCGATTCATTGTGAGGGGTTAAACTGAGAAATAATTGCAGAACCCATTCAGATTCACTGTGAGGGGTTTAAACGAGCCTAATGTGTGGTCCCAAATGGCACCCTAGTCCCTATATAGTGCATTACTTTTGACCAGGGCCCATAGGGAAGTGCCAAGCGTAGGGAATTGTGTGCCATTTGGTGACTGAGCCTCCACACTGTGGAGCACATACACACACACACACACACACACACACACACACACACACACACAACACACACACACACACACACACACACACCACCACACACACACACACACAACACACACACACACAACAACATTCTCAGCCCAGGGTCTTATGTGTAGAGAGCCGTCTTATCTGCTCCTATCTGTGCGCTCAGATGGTCCATAATTGGGGTTAAGTTTCAAAAAGAAACCCCCTTGGGAGCCCCAGCACAAAGAAA
>NC_036848.1:49498000-49500657 GCF_002910315.2 Salvelinus sp. IW2-2015
AAGCTAGCGTAGACGGTTGTCAGCTTGGCGCTGACTGCTACCCTTTGGAAGGAGGCGTTGTAGAGGAGATACCCGGCCAGGAGGATCTGAACCAAAGACATCGGGTAATTCCAATTAACACATTCTCCTCTTGTTTACCACACACACACACACACACATCACACACCGATATATATTGATAATATATACTATATAATCTCACATACAGACAAGTATATTACGATACACCACACACATATCTCCCCCGGCGCCACAACACAACACACACACACACACACACACACACACACACACACACACACACACACACACCACACCACACACACACACACACACACACCACACACACACACAACACACACACACACACACCACACACACACCAGCATCATATCTGCTCCTCTTCTCTAGCTAAAACACACACCACACAACACACTGCCACGACACGCACGCAAAGACCTTTATTTATTTATTAATTAATTCACCTTTATTTAACCAGGTAGGCCAGTTGAGAACAAGTTCTCATTTACAACTGCAACCTGGCCCAGATAAAGCAAATCAGTGCGACACAAACAACAACACAGAGTTACACATGGGATAAACAAACGTACAGTCAATAACACAATAGAAAATAGAAAGTCTATATACAGTGTGTGCAAATGGCGTGAGGAGGTAAGGCAATATATAGGCCATAGTAGCAAGTAATTACAATTTTGCAAATTAACACTGGAGTGATAGATATGCAGATGATGATGTGCAAGTAGAAATACTGGTGTGCAAAAGAGCAGAAAATAAAATAAAAACAATATGGGGATGAGGTAGGTAGATTGGATGGGCTATTTACAGAGGGGCTATGTACAGCTGCAGCGATCGGTTAGCTGTTTGGATAGCTGATGTTTAAAGTTAGTGAGGGAAATATAAGTCTCCAGCTTAAGCGATTTTTGCAATTCATTCCAGTCATTGGCAGCAGAGAACTGGACGGAAAGGCGGCCAAGGGAGGTGTTGGCTTTGGGGATGACCAGTGAGATATACCTGCTGGGGCGCATGCTACGGGTGGGTGTTGTTATCGTGACCAGTGAGCTGAGATAAGGCGGAGGTTTACCTAGCAAAAACGTATAGATGACGTGGAGCCAGTGGGTCTGGCGACGAATATGTAGCGAGGGCCAGCCGATTATAGCATACAGGTCGCAGTGGTGGGTGGTATACCCTCTGCCCCCAGCTGTGCCCTAGACACCATGTGTGAATTGATTGCCCCCCATCTGTCTTCTGAGCTCGTGCTGCTAGGTGACCTAAACTGAGACATGCTTAACACCCCGGCCATCCTACAATCTAAACTTGATGCCCTCAATCTCATACAAATTATCAATGAACCTACCAGGTACAACCCCAAATCCGTAAACACGGGCACCCTCATAGATATCATCCTAACTAACTCGCCCTCCAAATACACCTCTGCTGTTTTCAACCAAGATCTCATCAATCACTGCCTCATTGCCTGCATCCGTAATGGGTCTGCGGTCAAATGACCACCCCTCATCACTGTCAAACACTCCCTAAAACACTTCTGCGAACAGGCCTTTCTAATTGACCTAGCCGGGGTATCCTGGAATGACATTGACCTCATCTCGTCAGTAGAGGATGCCTGGTTATTCTTTAAAAGTGCCTTCCTCACCATCTTAAATAAGCATGCTCCATAAAAAAAAATTGAACTAGGAATAGATATAGCCCTTGGTTCACTCCAGACCTGTCTGCCCTTGGCCAGCACAAAACATCCTGTGGCGTTCTGCATTAGCATCGAATAGCCCCCGTGATATGCAACTTTTTAGCGAAGTTAGGAACCAATATACACAGGCAGTTAGGAAAGCTAAGGCTAGCTTTTTCAAACAGAAATTTGCAACCTGTAGTACAAACTAAAAAAAGTTCTGGGACACTGTAAAGTCCATGGAGAATAAGAGCACCTCCTCCCAGCTGCCCACTGCTCTGAGGCTAGGAAACACTGTCACTATTTATAAATCCACAATAATTGAGAATTTCAATAAGCATTTTTCTACAGCTGGCCATGCTTTCCACCTGGCTACCCCTACCCATGCGCTCCCCGCAGCAACTCGCCCAAACCTCCCCCACTTCTCCTTCACCCAAATCCAGATAGCTGATGTTCTGAAAGAGCTGCAAAATCTGGACCCCTACAAATCGTCCGGGCTAGATAATCTGGACCCTCTCTTTCTAAAATTATCTGCCTATATTATTGCAACCCCTATTACTAGCCTGTTCAACCTCTCTTTCAAATCATCTGAGATTCCCATAGATTGGAAAGCTGCTGCGGTCATCCCCCTCTTCAAAGCGGGAGACACTCTAGACCCAAACTGCTACAGACGTATATCTATTCTACCCTGCCTTTCTAAAGTCTTTGAAAGCCAAGTTAACAAACAGATTACCGACCATTTCGAATCCCACCGTACCTTCTCCGCTATGCAATCTGGTTTCAGAGCTGGTCATGGGTGCACCTCAGCCACGCTCAAGGTCCTAAACGATATCATAACCGCCATCGATAAGAGACATTACTGTGCAGCCGTATTCATCGACCTGGCCAAGGCTTTCGACTCTGTCAATCACAACATTCTTATTGGCAGACTCAACAGCCTTGGTTTCTCAAATGA
>NC_036848.1:49505552-49516366 GCF_002910315.2 Salvelinus sp. IW2-2015
CCGAAACCCAACCCAACCAAGCCGCACTGCTTCTTAACACAGCGCGCCTCCAACCCGGAAGCCAGCCGCACCAATGTGTCGGAGGAAACACCGTGCACCTGGCTACCTTGGTTAGCGTGCACTGCGCCCGGCCCGCCACAGGAGTTGCTGGTGTGCAATGAGACAAGGATATCAATACCGGCCAAGTCCTCCCTAACCCGGACGACGCTAGGCCAATTGTGCGTCGCCCCACGGACCTCCTGGTCGCGGCCGGCTGCGACAGAGCGCGAACCCAGAGTCTCTGGTGGCGCAGCTAGCGCTGCGATGCAGTGCCCTAGACCACTGCGCCACCCGGGAGGCCATACTGTATTTATTTATTTATTTATCTTGCTCCTTTGCACCCCAGTATCTCTACTTGCACATTCATCTTCTGCACAACCCACCATTCCAGTGTTTAATTGCTATATTGTAATTACTTTGCCACCATGGCCTATTTATTGCCTTACCTCTCTTATCATACCTCATTTGCACATGTTGTATATAGATTTTTCTACTGTATTATTGATTGTATGTTTGCTTATTCCATGTGTAACTCTGTGTTGTTGTATGTGTCGAACTGCTTTGCTTTATCTTGGCCAGGTCGCAGTTGCAAATGAGAACTTGTTCTCAACTAGCCTACCTGGTTAAATAAAGGTGAAATAAAATGTGTTGCTTTGTTGACAAAACGGATGGCACTGTGACAGACTGCATCCAGTTTGCTGAGTAGAGTGTTGGAGGCTATTTTGTAAATGACATCGCTGAAGTCGAGGATCGGTAGGATAGTTCGTTTTACGAGGGTATGTTTGGCTGCGTAAGTGAAGGAGGCTTTGTTGCGGAATAGAACGCCGATTCTAGATTTAATTTTGGATTGGAGATGTTTAATATGAGTCTGGAAGGAGAGTTTACAGTCTAGCCAGACACCTAGTTATTTGTAGTTGTCCACATATTCTAAGTCAGAACCGTCCAGAGTAGTGATGCTAGTCAGGTGGGCGGTTGAAAAGCATGCATTTAGTTTTACTAGAGTTTAAGAGCAGTTAGAGGCCACGGAAGGAGTGTTGTATGGCATCGAAGCTCGTTTGAAGGTTTGTTAACACAGTGCCCAAAGAAGGGCCAGATGTATACAGAATGGTGTTGTCTGTGGGGGTGGATCAGGGAATCACACGCAGCAAGAGCGACATTGTTGACATATACAGAGAAGAGAGTCGGCCCGAGAATTGAACCCTGTGGCACCCCCATAGAGACTGCCAGTGGTCCGGACAACAGGCCCTCCGATTTGAGACACTGAACTCTGTCTGAGAAGTAGTTGGTGAACCAAGCGAGGCAATCATTTGAGAAACCAAGGCTGTTGAGTCTGCCGATAAGAATACGGTGATTGACAGAGTCGAAAGCCTTGGCCAGGTCGATGAATACGGCTGCACAGTAATGTCTCTTATTGATGGCAGTTAGGATATCGTTTAGGACCTTGAGCGTTGCTGAGATGCACCCTTGACTAGCTCTGAAACCGGATTGCACAGCGGAGAAGGTACAGTGGGATTCGAAATGGTCAGTGATCTGTTTATTAACTTGGCTTTCGAAGACTAGAAAGGCAGGGCAGGATGGATATAGGTCTATAACAGTCTGGGTCTAGAGTGTTACCCCCTTTGAAGAGGGGGATGACTACGACAGCTTTCCAATCTTTAGGGATCTCGGACAATACGAAAGAGAGGTTGAACAGACTGGTAATAGGGGTTGCAACAATGGCGGCGGATAATTTTAGAAAGAGAGGGTCCAGATTGTCTAGCCCAGCTGATTTGTACGGGTCCAGGTTTTGCAGCTCTTTCAGAACATCTGCTATCTGGATTTTGGTGAAGGAGAAGCTGGGGAGGCTTGGGCAAGTAGCCTTGGGGGGTGCGGAGTTGTTGGCCGGGTTTGGGTTGGCCAGGAAGAAAGCTTGGCCAGCCATAGGGAAATGCTTATTGAAATTCTTGATTATCATGGATTTATCAGTGGTGACAGTGTTACCTAGCCTCAGTGCAGTGGGCAGCTGGGAGGAGGTGCTCTTGTTCTCCATGGACTTTACAGTGTCCCAAATATTTTTGCAGTTAGAGCTACAGGATGCAAATTTCTGTTTGAAAAAGCTAGCCTTTGCATTCCTGACTGACTGTGTGTATTGGTTCCTGACTTCCCTGAACAGTTGCATATCGCAGGGACTATTCGATGCTATTGCAGTCCGCCACAGGATGTTTTGTGCTGGTCGAGGGCAGTCAGGTCTGGAGTGAATCAAGGGCTATATCTGCTCTTAGTTTTAAAAAAATTGAAAGGGGTATGCTTATTTAAGATGGTGAGGAAATTACTTTTAAAGAACAACCAGGCATCCTCGACTGACGGGATGAGGTCAATATCCTTCCAGGATACCCGGGCCAGGTCGATTAGAAAGGCCTTGTCGCAGAAGTGTTTTAGGGAGCGTTTGACAGTGATGAGGGGTGGTCGTTTGACCCTTGGCGGATGTAGGCAATGAGGCAGTGATAACTGAGATCCTGATTGAAAACAGAGGAGGTGTATTTGGAGGGCAAGTTGGTCAGAATAATATCTATGAGGGTGCCCATGTTTACAGATTTTGGGTTGTACCTGGTGGGTTCCTTGATAATTTGTGTGAGATTGAGGGCATCTAGCTTAG
The DNA here is from genome assembly GCF_002910315.2 of Salvelinus sp. IW2-2015. NCBI lineage: Eukaryota > Metazoa > Chordata > Actinopteri > Salmoniformes > Salmonidae > Salvelinus > Salvelinus sp. IW2-2015. The sequence goes on from NC_036848.1 coordinate 49,508,227, forward strand.
ATTGTAGGACTGCNAGGGTGCCCATGTTTACAGATTTTGGGTTGTACCTGGTGGGTTCCTTGATAATTTGTGTGAGATTGAGGGCATCTAGCTTAGATTGTAGGACTGCTGGGGTGTTAAGCAAATCCCAGTTTAGGTCACCTAACAGAACGAACTCTGAAGATAGATAAGGGGCAATCAATTCACATATGGTGTCCAGGGCACAGCTGGGAGCTGAGGGGGGTCTATAACAGGCGGCAATAGTGAGAGACTTTATTCATGGATAGATACATTTTTAAAATTAGAAGCTTGAACTGTTTGGGCATAGACCTGGAAAGTATGACAGAACTTTGCAGGCTATCTCTGCAGTAGATTGCAACTCCTCCCCCTTTGGCAGTTCTATCTTGACAGAAAATATTGTAGTTGGGGATGGAAATCTCAGAATTTTTGGTGGCCTTCCTAAGCCAGGATTCGGACATGGCAAGGACATCAGGGTTGGCGGAGTGTGCTAAAGCAGTGACTAAAACAAACTTAGGGAGAAGGCTTCTGATGTTAACATGCATGAAACCAATGTTTTTTTGGTTACAGAAGTCAACAAATGAGAGTGCCCGGGGAAACGCAGGGCCTGGGTTAATCTCCATCTCCACATCACCTGAGGAACAGAGGAGGAGTAGGATGAGGGTACCGCTAAAGGCTATCAAAACTGGTTGTCTAGTGTATTGGGGACAGAGAATAAAAGGAGAAGATTTCTGGGCGTGGTAGAATAGATTCAGGGCATAATGTACAGACAGGGGTATGGTGAGGTGCGGGTACAGTGGAGATTAACCCAGGCATTTTGTGACGATAAGAGAGATTGCATCTCTGGACGTACTAGTTATGCTGGGTGAGGTCACCACATGTGTGGGAGGTGGGACAAAGGAGGTATCTGAGGCATGTTGAGTGGGACTAGGGGCTCCGCAGTAAACTAAAACAATGATAACTATCCTTAACAACAATATACAAGGCATATTGACATTTGAGAGAGACATAAAGCGAGGCATAAAGCAATCACAGGTGTATAGTATTGAATAATAATAATAATAGTATTGAATAATAATAAGAGCATTAAATAATAATAATAGTATTGAATAATAATAATAGTATTGAATAATAATAAAAGCATTAAATAATTATTATAATATTGAAAAATAATTATAATAGCAACACGCATGTTATAAAACTAAAAAACATAATTGTACAAAAAAAACTCGGAATATACCTTTTATAACAAAACAACATATCCTTTGAAATTTAACTAAGTTAATTACTAAAAACAAAGGGACCATACTATTGGATCTTTTTGTTGTAGGAGACATATAAAAGCGCGTGAGGCATAAAAAAGAAGCATACCCCATCAGGTGTTTATATGGTAAAATATTTGGGGAAATATCCAATAATCTTTCAATAAGTGATATGAATTAATATGATTGCCAAAGCCTTGGAGTCTTATTTATAAATACACTCCACCATATAAGAAACCCCCACGTCAAATACATTTTTGAAAGGAAAGAAGAATATTGAAGAATATTACACACCTTAATACACATAAACTAATAGTTATTGTACACAAGAAATAATAAATAAAAGCAATATTAAGGAAGAGTCCCCTATAACCGTTTGGAGAGAAATTAAAAATAATAAATAAGATTCATTTTGATCCTACTAAAAGACTTGAAAATTTCGGACATTGGAAAATTGGGGAACATAAGTGCTCTCAGCCCAACAACAAGCAACAACACAACACAACAACAACCAAACCCACCACACATCTCGTATCCTCACACTAATCAAAAAGGGTCCCACCAGCATAGCTACATCAACACACAGTTAGGTGGATGTTTCAATGAAGCCAAAAAAACCAAGACTTTATAGGGTCGAAAGGGGAAAAAATCTGTCCCGCCAAATCAGAGCCCCTTTTCCGAGACAGGAAAACCATCTGGGAGATATTTCATCAGGGCCCCTGACGAGCCACCAAGCAACAATTTCTATGGGGAAGGGTCCAACCAAAAACATTTCCTGGCAAAGCCAAATTGAAAAGGTCCCCCCTAAGGAAACAGATGGGGGCCCCCCCCCTCCATTCCATTTTCTTCTAAAAGTCGCAGCAACAAGAATTTTTGGAAAAATACGCCAGAGGAACTTTTTCCCCCTAAAGAAGCCCCTGGGCCCGGCCGCGCCAAACTGAGCTTCGTGGGGGCAAAGGGCCGCTTGGTTTTGTTTTTCTACTACCAACAAGCACAGCGCAGGTGATCAAGAGCCCCGATGGTTCCACTTTACACACACACACCATTCTCTGCCAAAGAAGCTCCTCCCACACAGGCAAGCGGGACTCTACATTCAGTCCGCACATAATTTCCTCAACATTTCTCATTCTTACCCCATACTTACAGATAGAACAGCCAGCTAACTTGGCTTTGGCTTGGAAAGGAAAGAAAGATTAGACACTGATTCTAGTTTTGGAGGAAAAGGAAAATGACCCCGGCCGGAAAGCCTCACTGAAGTTCAGTTTCCAGACCTGGGTTATGTGGTGTCTTCCCTTTCTAACCCAAGAAACAGCAACACAAATGCTCATTAAGCGCGTGAAAACAGAGTGTAATGGCAGTTTCCTCAGTGGAGGGAAAAGGCTGAAAATAGTCCCGATTTGTCTTTTTGAAATGGTTCCCTTGAGGCTTGGGGGCCCGAGCCATCGCCAGAAGCCCCCCCAGCAGGCAAATATTTGAAACACAACCCAGGCAATGGGGAAGTGAAAGAAAACACATAAGTGAGAATCATCACTTACTAAGATAGAGATCGCCCCCGAGACTGGTACATTTGGCAGATGGACAAACAAGACTCCATTAGCAAGTTCGCTGCTTGTTTATTCTCCAGTGCCTCAGATTCATATAGAAATAACATATAGTTTTTATGTTCGTCACGCCATATATATCACAATTGTGCATACAAGCACGCAAACACCGATTGTGAGTTAATAGACCGCGCTAGATTGGCTTGGTGAATGACAGGGAATAATGCAGGAGAGAATAGGAAAAGAAACTCCCGAAAATCGCAAGGGTAGGTGTCCCATATGGAGAAAAATTCGAAAAAGTCCACTCAACCATATTTTAAAGTGTTATGGAAAGGCAATAGTTTTTGTCTTGTTTTTTAATTTGAGGACCCTCCAAATCAACTCTCCAAAGAGCGAGATTGAAAGTTACTGTGCTCGTAGGGCTTGCCTTCTTGTAGAGAGTTGCTGATCGGACTCACCAATTTTGTCGTCTCATTACAAAAAACATATATGTAAATTCTTGAAGGATATATAAGCCGAGTAAAGGGTCTCTGTCATTATTCATCTATTAAGTACACCAAACCTTTGGTAACTTTGAAAAATAATTTTTGGTTGTTAAGCTCTTTTTTGTGGCTTTAATTTTTTTTATTTCTACTACAATTAAGACAATATGGTAGAAGGTTATTAAGAAATTCTCTGTTGATGAAATGTCCTCGTTTTCCCTTTGCTCCGATCTGCATCCACCATATTTACATGGGGGAAATATTGTGGTAGGCGCAGAGTACATGGATTGTAGACATATAACTGGTTTGGAAAGGCGCACTCCTATCAAAATACCTTATTTTATCTTTAGTTGTTTAACGACTTGTCTCATGGAGCATTAATATAGGAAAGAATATAACTTCTAGCAAATAGACGTATTTGACAACAAAGAGAACATGGCACCCTGCGCGCACATATAAAAAGGCGTGGTACTTCCCACAAGGCAAGGGGCCCCTGGGAGCAAAACGTCTCATTAATTGCCATTATATGTGACAAAAAGATATTTGAGTACGTATGATAATCATGAAACAGATGAGGTCTCTAAGTTCTCGACTAAGAATCAGGATCATTTTTCCAATTAACCTTACACCAGATATACTGGGTGTTAAGAGTACTATTGCTTGTTTAAGTCCCCTCAGCCTATCTTTAATCCTCCGTTTGGACAATTTACTCTGAGATCCTTTACAACGCTGGTGAGAGAGGAAGATATTATCTTCTCTCTCTCTTCTCTCTCCTCCCTCAATAAGTTCCCTCTCTCCCAGTCATCACCTTCCTCTAGTTCTAAACTTCTCTCTCTCTCTCTCCTCTCTTCTCTCTTCTCTCTCTCTCTCCTCTTCCACTCAAATCTCAGCATACAAAAAACATTTTTTTCTCTTGGTTCTCTTTCTCGGTAGCTCTCTCTGCGATCAACCATCCCTAACTCATCAACATTGTACTATCGAAAAATTCTTCCATCACCCTTCTCTTGGCTCCCTACGTCTCTTCTGGTTTTTTTCTTTTGTTTGCGATTTCTAGTCTGACAAGTACATTCCAGGTTGGTCTCGTGCTTGGCTTTCCGAGTCGCGTGGCACCACTACAAATATTGGAAAAAATATCTTGGTTAAACTGTTTTGGGCGTCTTAGTCGTCACGGTTACCGAGATGGCGGATCACATTCCACGCCTCTACTCTCTCTCGGTGCTCTCGCATATACTCATTCATTTCATCACTCTCAATCTGGGTGTATCTCTCACATCAACAAATACAGACACTCGAACTACAGATAAATGATTACTTGGCATTAATGATTCCGGACTCATGTCACGCCTCTGGATAACGCTTAAACCCATTACTCTTTTTTAAAATTTCCAATACCTCCTATCTGTTTATGTACGTCGCTCACTCGACAAAGTGGGTGGGATCAAACATCTCTCTCTCTGCTACTTTGCAACATCTCTCTGCCTGTTTTGGGGCAAGAGAAATTAAGGGTAGCGACTGTGACACATTAACTAATTAAGAGCAAGGCAACAGGTCAGCTTAAATTTTGAATCTTTCCGGTGTTATTTCAACCCATAACTCCCCTCTCTAATTTTTTTCATTTTTCTTTCTAGTTATCACCACTTCTCTTTTTCACTTTCCAATGGTGCTGGGTTTTCTATAGATGTTTAGCTGCTAGTGGTTAACAGCGTTGACCAGTAACTCAATGTGCTGGTTCGTAAGCCACAATGACAACTGAGCTGGATAGGTGGAAAATACTGTCGATAGATATGGCAAACACTTTAGGATGTTTTCAATTGTGTGCCATCTCTACCCTCTAACTGGACCATGCGCGCTGGGGATACTGGAGACTACTGTGCATTGTTTATACCATAGATTAGTTGCAAATGGTTTTAGTTTTGTCATCTCTCTCAACCACGCCAGCCGTTCAGTGGGGGCTGTTTGGTGAGTTTTTGGTGTTTAGTTCTCCTGTTGTGTGGTTTGTGTGAGTCGATTGGGATGTGTAAGTCAACTATACAGTACGTTGAGCGCTTTCCACATAGCTAGAGTTTGCTCTCACGTTAATTTTGCCCTGGCGCCTTCTACAAAAGCACCAACACAAACAGGAACAGTACACGACTTTTCACAGGGACAAAGATATCTCAAGAACCAAGGAAGAATTAGATCCCAGACAAGGAAATGAGACAGACAGACCCACTGGATCAAAGAAGCAAGAGAAGGACTAACAACACTGTTATCTAGAATCTCATGGACGCAGCAAGAACACCCTGACATGATGGGGTAGGAGCTTATGGACGATCAGACACTCGAGGGCAAAAACAGAACAAGAAAGCAGGAGAGAGAACAGACAAAGACAGAGGAAGACAGAACACGTTTGGAGGAAATAAGGACTGAAACAAGCTGCGTTCGATGAAGCTGATTAAGACGAGAGGGTGGTGGAATGTGCCTAAGGATAGAGGAAAAGTAGTAGAGATTTGAGGAAGAGGAACAAAATTGAGAAATCCCAAGGAATCAGCAGATTCCTAGGTGGTGGGCGCTTTGGAAGCATGGGGGGCCAAAGAAGAAATTAGAAAATCCAGAAAACAAGAGAAGGGCCCCTTCCATGGAAAAAATAGGGAGAAAGACAATAAATAATGGAAAATCAGAAAAAACAAAGAGAAAGAAGTTGGCGAACCCTCTTGAAAATTACCAAAAATTAGGGAGAACGAAATATAGAGTAATCAAAATCCAGTACCGAAAATGGGTTGGTGGCTTTTGACATGGGGGCCAAGAAAAATTGGCAATTTCCAGAATGAAAACCAGATGAGGAAACGGGGTCTTGGAAAACATGGGGAAAAAGTGTAAAATAGGAATCATAGCCACAACAAAAAACAGAGAGGGAACTTTCATTGTTTTGGAAAATGGGCAGAGAAAAAATATAGAAGATCAAACAAAATAGGGGGGAAACCTTGAACAAACAATGGAGGGGACATTAGTGGTGAGGCAGCTTCATATAAAAATTACTCCACAAGAAAAGAAATGGGAGGGGCTTGGGAACACATGGAAAAATTTGGTTTGCTCGGTGGTTTTTCTTGAGTTGGGTTGGAGCAATGGGGGCCAAACATGTTATGGTTTTCCTCATGGGGTTGTTTAATCCTCCTTCCCCCATTCATCACTCATTTCGTTCTCGCTCATAACCCAGATTCCTGCAGAGAATCTTCAATCATTGGATGGTTGGTCTCTCACAATAATACTGCAAGGAAGCACAGTCAAGGAGTCCAACCTCATAAACATATACTAATGCAAGACAGCCAGATTGTCTAGTCAACATCATAACAAACAATAATACTATTGGGCAAAGACAAGACAAGTCAACTCATAACACCTATACTAATGCAACAGAACACAGTCAAGCTCAACAACTAAATAATATCTGAATGTCCAGTATAAAGCAACGTCGAACTCATATATGACCAATCATATCTACACTGGAGTGCCCCCCCCTCTTTGCCCTCAGAACGCCTCAATTCGTCGGGGAATAGACTCGACAAGTTGTTGAAAGTGTTCTAACAGGGATTTCTGGCCACTGTTTTGACTCGATGTTCCCCCAGTTGGTCAAGTTGCTAGATGGCATTCTATGACATAACGGGAAATTGATGAGCGTGGGAAAATCCAGCAAGCGTTGCAGTTCTTGACAAGCCTCAAACAGGTGCGGCGTCACACTCACAGCAGGAACCAATGCATTAATTAATTGTTTTTATTCTTGTTTATGAAGAATTTATGTGGAAGGCAAAACCTCAATGAACCACAGTGGTATTTCAAATGATAATATATGACTAGTTTGTTTTCTTCCTATATGTTTGAAGTTGGAAGTTGTTTTTCCTATAAAGTTTGAGTTGGAAGTTGTTTTTCCTCCTATATGTTTGAGTTGGAAGTTGTTTCCTCCTATATGTGAGTTGGAAGTTGTTTTTTCCTATATGTTTGGTGGAATTGGTTTTTCTTCCTTATATGGTCTTGAGTTGAAGTCGTTGTTCTCCTATATGTTTGAGTTGGGAAGTTGGTGTTTCTTCTATTGCTATATGTTTGTAGAGTTGGTAGTGTGTTTTGATCCGTATTGTTTGAAGTTTGAAGTTGTTTGCTCTATGTTATTATGTTTGAGTGGAAGGTAGTGTGTGTTGTGCTTCCTATATGTGGTGGTGGGGAGATGTGTGTGTTGTTTTCCCTATATTTTTGAGAGTTGAAGTTGTGTCTACGTCTATATGTTTGAGTTTGAGTTGTTTCTCCTCTATATGTTTGAGTTGTGAATGTTGTTTCCTACCCTTATTGTTTGATTGGAAGTGTTTGTCCTCTCTATTTATGTTGAGTTGGAATTTAGTTCTTCCCAATATGTTGAGTCTTGGAGAGTTGTTTTCCTCCAAAATAATTGTTTGAGTTGAAGATTTGTTTTCCTTCGTCTTTTCCTCTTATATGGTTTGAGTTGGGGAATGATGTTGTTCCTCCTATGATGTTTGAGTTGGAAGTTGTTTTCTTCCTATATGTTTGGTTGAAGTTGTTATCCTCCTATGTTGAGTTGGAAGTTTGTTTTTCTTCCTATATGTTGAAGTGGAAGTTGTTTTCCTCTATATGTTGAGTTGGAAGTTTAGTTTTCTCCTATATGTTTGAGTTGGAATTGTTTTCTTTCCTATATGTTGTTTTGAGTGAATAGTTGTTTCTCTTCCCTATTGTTTGAAGTTGGGAAGTTGTTTTCCTCCTATATGTTTTGAAGTTGGACGAGTTGTTTCTTCCTATATTGTTTGAGTTGGAAGTTGTTTTCCCCTCCATATTGTTTGAGTTGAAGTTGTTTTCTCCTATCTGTTGAGTTGGA
>NC_036848.1:49516391-49608427 GCF_002910315.2 Salvelinus sp. IW2-2015
GAGTTGGAAGTTGTTTTCCTCCTATATGTTTGAGTTGGAAGTTGTTTTCCTCCTATATGTTTGAGTTGGAAGTTGTTTTCCTCCTATATGTTTGACTCTTATATTAGAATGTAATCCTATTTTAGTACTCACATTGTCTGTTTTTCTTAGAGGCAACACAATAGGACTGTTAGAACTTTCTTGTGTCTGTGTGAAGAGAGAGAAGCCTGAGATTTAACGCTGACAAGTAGATTTACGATGGCTCGGTGATAACCTGAAGACTGCATTGCATTCCAATCCATGATTAGTGTCTGTGTGCCTGTCTGTCGTTAACAGGGAGAAACAACGACCAGTTTATTTAAGGAAAGGATGTAGTATTCTAGGTTGCATTAGTATTTTTGTTTAAGAAAGCAGTAAATGAACTAGAGACAGATATTTGGCGCCATGTAAATCTTGATATCTGTTGCATGAGAGCACAATGTACCTTTTGTATAATTTCAACGTACAGTATCTCTTCTTCATCACAAGGACTCAGGAAGACTATAAAGAGTTGTAACCAAATCCTGTTTTTTGGGCTTTAACTCTATACCATTGGGTGATTGTTAACGTTCCATTACTGCAGTAATTACTAATAAAGTTTGATTGTTTTGAAGAAATCTGAACGTCTTTCCTTTGATTACAATAATTCCACGACACCTACTACCATACCCCGCTAAAAGACACTTCAATATTTTATCTTGCCCATTCCACTCTGAATGGCACACATACACAATCCATGTCTCAATTGTGTCAAGGCATAAAAATCCTTCCTTAACCTGTCTCCTCCCGTCATCTACCCTGATTGAAGTGGATTTAACAAGTGACATCAATAAGGGATCATAGGTTTGACCTGGATTCAGCTGGTCAGTCTGTGTCATGGATAGAGCAGATGTTCTTAATGTTTAGTCTGCTTTGTGTATGTAATTTCACTCAGCCTATTTTAGAATACCACTGCAAGCCAAGCACAGTCAACTACTGACAAACATACTACTTTGTGTGCATGAGGTACACTTATATATCAGTTATGTGAAAACATAACCTCACAGGTAGTGAAGCTAAGTGTTGAGGCGTGAAGAACAGATAATAGCAAGTTGTAATGTAGCTGTATGTAGAATGCAAAGTAGCCAAGAAGGACATTAGGTTGGCAGCTCTCTGTACAACTGTGCGAGAACGTGTTGAACGTGTTGTCTTCACTTCCAGGGTATTCTAATTTCCATACATTTATTTTCTCCTTAAGCCCCTTATGATTATTAATTAGCCCAATTTATTCAGTAGTAATGAACAGTTTATAATTCTCGTCCCTATCTGTAATTTTATTCAGCTTCCCAGTGCCTATTCTAAGAGGTACAGGGTTATTCATCGCTTGAAGGCGCTGCGATACAGATTTGCATTAGCACATGCACACACACACACGAAACCACATGCACCACATGAACGCACACCCACACATACACACATACACACACCCACATGCATGCACGCGCACACACACACATGCAAACATAAAATAATTAAATATCCTCAAAATTTCTCCAAAACAATATCCTTCGAGTGCTGAAAAGAAACGATGTCTACGGAGTAATGATAACCAGTGCCAAGAACAGGCCAGGGACATATGAATTTCAGAAGGGACACATAAGTAAGCAAGGTAATGTCAATGTAAATGTGTAACGATCATGAGAGTGGGAACTTCTGTGCAGGTAAGACAAAATAAATTAGACCTTGATCTAAACAAACTGTCCTTTATTTTCACATTTAAAGTGCCTTCAGACCGTGTGTGTGTGTGTGTGTGTGTGTGTGTGTGTGTGTGTGTGTGTGTGTTGTTGTGTGTGTGTGTTGTGTTGTGTGTGTGTGTGTGTGTGTGTGTGTGTGTGTGTGTGTTTCATCAAAAGTAGCCTCATTCCAACTCACAGAGAAGCTGCTTTAATCTCTGTCCTTGAGAGTAATCTTGCCGGTGTGCAAAATGGCTCACTTTATCAACTGGAAGGCAGCCTGTCGCCTCAGCCTGCCTGCAGGAGTCTGGGAAAAGCAGCAGCAGTGATGCCTTCCTCACGACAACTCAGCTCCCAACCAGCCTCTGTAAGATCACCTAGTTCACAGCCACTATCTCTGTCTGTACCAGGGTAAATAACAAAGAAGGGGAGGAAAAAAGTGATAAGAAAGCATGCCTAGAGTTGTACTATATTTTACTATGTTACTACAACGCTAGCACCACCTAATACTAGCTGCTACTTCTACTACCATTACTACTGCTATCACATCAACACCTATTATTTTAGTTAACTTAACGGCTTTGTCCACTGCAGTATTGACAGCAAAACCAAGCTAGTTCAATGACCTCAATATGGGTAGGTCAACTTGGTGGCTGCAGTTAGACATATTTTATACGGACATTGGCGGATATTGGCTCCCTCTTCCCCTGGCATATGGGGATGACACAGGAAGTCAGTGGATTGATTACAGACCTGTTGCCCATCAGAGAGACATTCATGTGCCAAGCCCCATCTTCTATTTTCGGCCCATGTCAAGTCCCTATTTCTGTTTTTGATTATATTCTCTGCCCATGTCAAGTCCCTTCTCTGTTTCTGATTCTATTCTCTCCCCATGTCAAGACCCGTCTCTGTTTCTGATTCTATTCTCTGCCCATGTCAAGCACCATCTCTGTTTCTGATTCTATTCTCTCCCTATGTCAAGGCCCTTCTCTGTTTCTGATTCTATTCTCTCCCTATGTCAAGGCCCTTCTCTGTTTCTGATTCTATTCTCTGCCCATGTCAAGCACCATCTCTGTTTCTGATTCTATTCTCTCCTCATCTCTCTGACTCTCACCTGCACTCCACCTCTCTCTCTGTTTCTATTCTCCCTCTTTTCTCTCCCATGCCATAGTCCAACCCAAAGTCTTCCATAAAGTAGTCCTCCTCTCCAGTCTGACTGATCTATCTTCCTTTAATACTTCCTAAAGCTATCTTTGTAGAGCGCAGGGCAACATAACTTAGTGAAGCAGACAGACACACATACACACAAACACACACAGGGCAACATAACTTATTGAAGCAGCCAGCCAGGCAGCCAGGAGAGGCAACTTGTTTTATAGGGTGTCTGCTTGGCGAGCTAATAGAAAACAACAAGGAGAAGGAAAATAGGGGAGATCAAATACTTGCTCTCTATGTCTCCACTTTCTCTTCCCACAGCATCATGTGATCACCCACTGTGATGCCGTACATAACATAGTAGATAAATATGCTACAGCTCTATCCGCTTCATCTTTTCAGTGTATTTTGTTGTATTAATTATTCCATATGGCAGTGTTTCCCATCTCCGGTCCTCGACTAACCCCAACAGTACATATTTTCATTGTGGCCTCGGACAAGCACACCTGATTGTACTTGTCAACTAATCAAAAAGCCCTTGACAGGTTGAATCAGGTATTTTTGTCCGGGGCTACAACAAAAATGTTTGCTGTTGGGAGTACTAGAGGACTGGAGTTGGGAAACACTGCCATATGGCGAGATGCTTGAGACTAAATAACCTTTAAGGTTAATGAATATATCCAATGCATGTACAGTGCATTTAGAAAGTAATCAGACCCCTTGACTTTTTCCACATTTTGTTACGTTAGACTTATTCTAAAATTGATTAAATAGTTTTTGCCCTAATCAATCTACACACAATATCCCATAATGACAAAGGAAAAACAGGTATTTAGATTTTTTTGCAAATGTATTAAAATAAAAAGCTGAAATATCACATTTACATAAGTATTCAGACCCTTTACTCAGTACTTTGTTGAAGCAACTTTGGCAGTAATTACAGCCTCGAGTCTTCTTGGGTATAACACTACAAGCTTGGCACACCTGTATTTGGGGAGTTTCTCCTATTCTTCTCTGCATATCCTCTCAAGCTCCGTCAGGTTGGATGGGAAGCGTCGCTGCACAGCTATTTTCAGGTCTCTCTAGAGATGTTCACTCGGGTTCAAATCTGGGCTCTGGCTGGGCCACTCAAGGACATTCAGAGACTTGTTCCGAAGCCACTCCTGCATTGTTTTGGCTGTGTGCTTCGGGTCATGTCCTTCTAGAAGGTTCTCCCATCTCCACAGAGGAACTCTGGAGCTCTGTCAGAGTGACCATCGGCTTCTTGATCACCTCCTTGAACAAGGCCCTTTGCCCCCGATTGCTCAGTTTGGCCGGGCGGCCAGCTCTAGGAAAAGTCTTGGTAGTTCCAAAATTCTTCCATTTAAGAATGATGGAGGCCACTGTTCTTGGGGACCTTCAATGCTGCAGAAATGTTTTGGTACCCTTCCCCAGATCTGTGCCCAGCACATTTCTGTCTCGGAGCTCTATGGACAATTCCTTCGACCTCATAGCTTGGTTTTTGCTCTGACATCCACTAACAGCTGTGGGACCTTATATAGACAGGTGTGTGCCTTTCCAATTCATGTCCAATCAATTGAATTTACCACAGGTGGACTCCATTCAAGTTGTAGAATCATCTCAAGGATGGTCAATGGAAACAGGGTGCATCTGAGCCCAATTTCAAGTCTCATATCAAAGGGTCTGAATACTTATGTAAATAAGGTATTTCAGTTTTGATATTTTTATACATTTGCAAAAATGTCTACAAACCTGTTTTCACTTTGTCATTATGTGGTATTGTGTGTAGATGAATTTGGAAAAACATTTATTTAATCCATTTTAGAAGAAGACTGTAACGTAGCAAAATGTGGAAAAAGTCAAGGGGTCTGAATCCTTTTCGAATGCACTGTATGACGTGTTTTAATGTCGCACATGGATGGATGCTGTAGCCTACCATGCTTTCACAGATGTATGATGATATAGATAGCTCTACATCTCTTTACTATTACACTACTGTATATTGTGATGAAGTGCAATCTCCCTCCAGGGGCCATTGGGCATTACTCAGTAAATAGTTTCTTCTCCTGAGATTGTGCAGATATAGAGAGGTCATATATGGTTTCTGTCACCCCAAAGATGAATACTGTTTAATATTGCAGGGCAGCAGAGAGAGAGAGAGAGAGAGGGGGAGAGAGGGAGAGAGAGGGAGAAAGAACATCCTAACCCTTTGCCTCTATAAATCTTAACCATGGATTTCTATAAAAACATCCAGAGACTGCGAGACAAAGCGTAATGTAGGAACAGCTCATGCCTCACTTTAGTTTGTTTCTTGATTTAAACAAACAAAAGTAACTCTGTTAAAGTCATTTGTGTGGGTGTCAATAAGAACACATAATGCAACACCAGCAGATCGCATTACTTCTGAGTCATTGGTCTATATTTGACACCATTGTTTCCACGCTCCATAAAATAGTGTTATGGTCATTTCATCAATATGTATGTCCAAAGTGGTAATTAATCATATGCAGTATGCTTAAGTAGTGTATTCATTCAAATGAATTCACAATATTACTGTATAACTCACTCTGTGGTCACCATGAGACAGAGATTATACAGTACATTGCTGTAATTTTTACAGTAAATGTTTGTCAAAGTCTTCTGTATGAATGTGTATATTAACACTTATGTTTAACTTGGTCTCTGTAGAATACGTTGAAATAGTGACATCGAACCATTTTATTCTTACAGTATGTCAACTAAACGGACATATTAGTTGCATGTTATTTATGATGACATATTACTTATATGTCACTATCTGGTATTTTAACACTTTATTAACATTGAAGAGCATGGATGTATTTTAATACTATGGTTCTCTACTCACGTCATCTAAGGTTAACCCTGTCTCAGGTCATGTCTTTTAATTCTAATATGAAAGGAAAGGTGTGCGCCATGATATAGCACATTTTAAATGTGTCTGACTGAATAGTAAATTAACCACATCCATCTAGGTGACACTGAATTGCCGTATTAAACTTACAGTTCCACATCCCTCCCTCCCAGCTTCATCTAAATGACCTTAGTTCTGAAGTTTCTGTCTAAAACCTCACTTTGTTCAGGTTATGCCTACTAGTGTATTACCACTAACGACACCAACACTGAGTACAACACCTTGTTGTGGCAGTTATTTTGGGGAGATGTTATCACCTTTCATTTTTTGGAATGCCAAGGATGTACAATGATGATACTCAAATATGCTTGTTGCACAGCCATCAGTAGCCGGCTACCTGCCCGGTACCCAGCCCTGCACCTTGAGACTAATGCCCCATGTATATAGAGTCATTGAACACTGCTCACCTCATATTCTTTCTATATACTGTTGTTACTAACTGTGCATGTATATACTTTATTCTCGACATAGCTCATCCTAATATACCTACTACTGTACATGCCATTTTCATTTCCAAATGATATACTGTCTATGCACACCACATGTTTATATTCTAGATTCTCACACATGCTCACTCTAATATATCTATCTACTTTGGATTGCTATTTCTTGATTTCTTGTTTAGATTATTTGTGTATTGTATTGTATTTGCGAGACATTCTACTGCACTGTTGGAGCATTCCTTTGAAACCGTTGGTATTTCTGGTATACTTACATACTACTTACTACAAAAAAGTATGTATACTTTAACCGTAAGGTGAAAATATGTGACTTGATTGAAGGTGTAGGTGAATACCGTATGCATGATATATAGCCTGGTGGAATATGTTACTATGTTACAAATAGCAGTCACTAGTTTCAAAATGATTACCCTTTAATTGTTATATGTGTCTGTAACTAATCTTAAAATACTGTATCACATTTGTGACCGACTGGCTCGATTCAGTCTTATGAGCAAAATTTGAAAGTGTATTTTAAATTGGATAAAAGTAGAGACTCAGATCTACAAAAGTATATATCATACAGTACAGTTGAGGAACAATGGGAAAGTTATTCTGCTTTGAAAGTTGATACATTTGTAACCTCCCTTTTGAGAAAATGCCCCTGAATGTTTTGGTACACCTACTGGATAACTCTTCTTTGTCTACACCCATTCAGCATTGTTCACACCCTCTGAAGCCTGAGCCCCACCCATCTCTTTAAGGATTCACATTTGAGGCCATGTACTAAACAACCAAAGATTATACAATGGGTGTGTTTGTAAAATTAAAGTGCTCAGAGTGCACTTTGGCCGTTCGTAAACTCAGAGCGTTGTCAGATTGTCTGTTTGTAAATTCAGAGGTTTCGCTCTTGGCACGTTCGGAGTGCACACTGGACGCTCTGGCCGAGGAGTACGGTTGATCCGAGCGTTCTGACCTAACAACAGCAGTCAAGCACCCAAGCTAACCGGCTAACGTTGGCTAGCTTGCTGGCTACTTTCAGACACAAATGAGAGAACAGCTCACTCTGACCATTTTACTCACCCTAGCAGAGCTGGTTAGACTGATTTTATGATATCCAGAGCGTTGGTGACTGCAACTGTGCTGCTGGCAAAATGTTAATTACGCTTTTTTTGCGGTTATTCTGCGCGGTTATTCTGCACTCTGGCACACTCAGACGAGAGTGCTCTGAAATCGGAGTAGATAGCCAGAGCGATTTTAACAGCTACGTCTATCAACAGTAGTCGCAGTGACATCATAAACATTTTATTGAAGTAGTTACTTGCATAGTGAAGTCTTTGTAGCTAGCTAGCTAGCTAAATAATTAACCATAATCCCAACGCATAGCGTTACTACCCTGCATGAATCTGCAGGTAGCTAACCAACCAGTTTCAATGTTAGCTAGCTACACACATAAATAGCAACGCAAATGGCTCTGAGATATGAAAATTCGTAACGTGTAATATCTGAAAACATAGCTAGGTAGACTCTCTTACCCGTATACATGGATGGACACCTCTCCCTCTCTCTCACAGATGCCATATTTGACCTTAGTTTGAAGATGTAATCCGGAGACAGGTGTTTTATACAACAGCCTTCTGTGTGTTCTTTTTTCAACTCCATCTGCGGGAAGGTTGCTGACTTTTCCATGGCTAAACCAACTAGGCTCGTAATTTAACAATTGTATTTGTATTTACAGATGGCATACAAGATTGTTATTAGGTTAAAGCACATGAACAATCACATGTTCCAGAATAAAAGTTCAAATGGCACTCCTGTGAAGTAGTGACTTGTGACATAGGCCTAGTTTCCTGAAACGAGTCACATTTGCCTCCAACATTTTCATCTGGCAGTTAATGAGCTATAAAACGTATTTTGTTTGTTTGTTTAAAGTTATGAAGCATTCAAATCTGCTCTTAGAACCTGTTGCCTTGTAAAAGGTGATTTAAGGTAAGGGAAATCATACCAAAGCATTTTATGAATGTTGAAAGAATTCCAGTTGAATAATTAGTTCAGATTGTCTCCCTGGCCTGAATGTTGTTTCTTAGCTATGTATCTGGTTCTAGTCAAAGGACACGCTTGACAAGAACACAGGGACTGACTAAAGTTCATTGTGAATCAAATTATTAGTCTCTCTCTCTTTCTCTCTCTCTATGCATGTTTTTCTAATTAAAATTCCTCTATTTAACAAACACCATTGCAAACAAGCGCAACTAACAAATGAAGAGAAGAGCTCTCTACTCGACACTCCAAAAAGCACAGCGTAGTGTTTTACCACCAGAAATAATCAGTGACTGTGTCCCAAATGGCACCCTACAGATGTAGGATCTTCATTTGATCTTCATTTTGTTGCTGAGAATTTTCCAGCACAGCAGGAAACGCAAACGTGTAATGTATTTGAGGTTTAAAAAGGCTAAAATGTCAGACTTAATTTTCCATTATGAAATATGTATCAACCCCTACAAAAATGTAAGTTAATAATAGTCCACATAATAATTCACATTTCCTGTTGCAGTAGGATTATTTTCCAGCTGTAGCAAACTGGTTCAAATTAAGATCCTATATTTGCAGTGACTATAAGGACATACAGCCAGGGAGGCTTACATCTTTTGATTACTTTCAGATCAAAATCATTAAAGCATCAAAGGAGTTCAATGTATTGACAAATTGTGTCAGAATTCGAAGAATCAAAGACAGACAGACATCAGTAAGATCTTAGGATTCATCTTACCTTGGATTCAGTGCAAACAGAGCAAGATTTATGATCTGTCATTTAATTTGGTTCACCTTCATTATAGTGTAATTATTCTCTATTGCCATGATGTAAATGAACCCTTTTACATCATGTGGGTCTATGCCAACCATTGCTACCCCCACTTGAACACAAACCTGTCTAACAAACATTTGCCTTTATTAGTTTGCTTGCTTCTCTTTGGTGAAGTGTATTATCATTACCTTTGTGTCTGTAACGAGCAACATGTGGAGGCAGTCGACCCAGCACTAAACTGAACAGTAAACTAAACACGCACACTTGCTGCTCCATCTTCTCAAATTCAGTTGTCTTTCTATTCTCTCATTAACAGAAGGATGTGGGGTCCCATCCAGATGCTCCAACAACACCATAATTAGTCTGCCGTGTTACTTTACCACAGTTCCCAGTTTTCTTTTAACTGTGCTACCATGGCATTATGGTTGCACAGTTTACTTTTCCTAAATTCCCAGGTTTTCCAGAAATCCTGTTTAGTGTATTCCYGATTTCTTGCTTATTCCCTAATGATTCAGGGAATCTTCCAACAGGATGTCTTGCTTATTCCCTAATGATTCAGGGAATCTTCCAACAGGATTTCTGGAAAACCTCTTGAACACAAACCTCACTAACCAACATTTGTCTTTGTATCTGTAGTGTAATAACATGAGGTTGGCACAGCATAATGAACAGTAAACCAAAAGCACCCTGACATATGTCTCGCCTCTCCATCTCAACTGCCTTTGTCTTTTCATCGCTCATTATCAGACGGATGTGAGATGCCATCCAGATGCTTGTCCTCTTCAATGGCGCCGCTGGAAGCCTGCTAACCCCACTCCAACATCACTATAATTAGTCTGCTGTGTAATGCCAGATCACTCTGGGGATGATGCTGACTTTCAATCACAGACAGGAAAACCTGCAGACAGTCCCAGTGTGCAAGATGTGTTTTCTGGCCTGGTTAGCATTTTTGTCTTTTTTTTGTGTGTTTTTTGTCTTTTTTGTCTGTATTTTCTTCCTATCCTATTTTTTCATAGTGACATTTAACCATTAACGTTTATGTCAGCAAAAGCCGAGATATTAGCAGTCAGTGAAGGTGACATGTTAGTTATGTGTCACTTAGGGTAAGACTCAGTCAGCATCGAAGGAATGTCCACGTTATAGCAAAATTGAAAATTAAAGCAAATTTCCGATTGAGCCGACATATGCAGAGTTTACCGTGTTTATCGTCTTCGCGAACACGGTAACAATGCCTCTTAATTTCAATCACGCTATAGCGCGGCTCTTCCAGAAAACGGATTTCATCTAGGCCTTATGGTTAGGGTTACGGACAGGTTATAACTAGTGAGATAGGAATAGTGTTAAGATGTGTTTAATGAGACGGTATCTTTGTAACACAGGAAATAATGGCATATATAAAAAGTTGCCTCACACAACATTTTCCTTCAGTACTAATAGGGGGCAGCAATCTAAATTAGAATGCTGAATATTTCTCCACCCACCTTTGTTGCTTCCACCATATCCAAATGGCTACACACGGTTTTTATATTTGTCAAAATAGCCAGGAGGTCTTTGTGAAATCTTTGTTTGTTTTTGCAAACATTAACAGATTTGTCTGAATCTGTCAACTGCAATTCAGTGTTGTCCCTTCTCCTCCTTGTTACTGAGTTATGTCAACACTGCGTTGCGAGAACACAGTCATAAGTTCAGAGGATATGTTCACAATAAATGTATTATACTGCAGTCTGTGCACATCACAACACCTCCTACACAATATAAATAACACACTCTGAAAAGTTTTCTGTATAAGGGAATTACTCTCTTTGCAATATGAAAGATCCATTCCAACCCCATTATATGAATGTCTTGATTGATATTTCTGTCTTTCTGTTATCAGTTCTGGCTTTCAAAAGGACTTCAATCTGGTACTGATGTAACGGATGGGCAGCTGGGGGAAGGGGAAGGAGGGACAAGAGGAGGAGGGGTTATAGCAGCACATCATTGTCTTCCAAAAAGACCTTGAAAACTCCTGGCCTTGCCTCTCCTTTTTCCCTCTCATCCCCCTCTCTCCTCCTCCTCCTCCTCCTCCTTAGTTCAGTTCTGTGCTGCTGTCTCTCAATCAAATGAAACTCAATCCGCATTCAGGTCCTGGAAGAGGCGTAACTTTGGAATAATCAAAGTTCCCAGAGGACGGGGAGGTCACTGCTAGCTCAAACACAGCACAGCTAGCAATGCAGGAAAAATAAAAGCTATGGAAATGTACCCAGGTTCTGAGGGAAGACCTGAAGCTAATGTCCACATGGAATTCTACCCGTGTGCTGCTGCATGCTAGCCCTTATCTGTGTAACATTTTAACAATAAACTGCCTCCAACAGAAGTCTCTCTGCATTATCACATGGCCTGCATCCCAAATGACACCCTATTTCCTATATAGTCCCCTACTTTTGACCAGAGTCCATAGGGCTCTGGTCAAAAGTACAGATGGAGGATCTTAATTTGACCAGTATTGTCTCAGCAAAATATCCCTGCATCAACAGGATTTGAAATGTTTGTTGCTTGATCAATGGTTAGGCTATTAGCTGGCATAAATTAAGCTACATGAAAAGTGCGTTGCTGTTTTTATAACCATGTGTTAGTGCAGGTTTTCAGTGAAGCTTATCTGCAGGAAAATTCTCAACAACAAACGAGTAATCAAATTAAGATCCTACACCCGCAGTGCGTTATGCAGGAAATAATGTGCCATTTGGAACGCGCTCATGGGGAGCTAAATCTGCCCACATGCTCTACATGAAACTGTAGATAATTAGAACTGTGAATGAGTCAATGTGAGCTCAATATTAATTTCAGCCACAGCATGTCATTTTGTAATTTCAGGATCCTGCTAGGTTGGGAAATCATAAGAGATTTGTCTATTCAGCTTATCTGAATTATTGTAGCTTGTACAATCACTAAATTCTGTGAAAGTAAATCAATACACAATACTACTATTACTGTAATACAGTAATAACTGTAGTAACAACATTGTACTAACATGTAGTTACATAGTAACATATTTGAAATAGCATAGTGTTACCGGGAGAAAAAAACCCTGTGAAATAGGAATTAATTCAATTCATCAGGCATTCAACATCCCAGCGACAGTGGTGCTATTGCTACAGCTTCAGGTCTTTCCTGCCAGCCACCACACTACTACAGTTGTTTAATGACATTAAAAGCACAGTAGGGAAAACATTCACCTTCTCTCACATTCTCAGAAAGGTCAGGCAACCACAGTTCCTGCCAAAGCCAGGATTAAAGGAACCGTTCTGATACATAAGAAAGAGGGGGGTATGAGAGAGAGAAATTTAAATACAATTTTGAGAGAGAGAGAGATAAAGAGAGAAAAAGAGAAAGAGAGATAAAGAGAGAGAGAAAAAGAGAGATAAAGATAAAGAGAGAGATAAAGAGAGAAAAAAGAGCAGATAAAGAGAGAGAGAGATATAAAAGAGAGAGAGAGAGAGAGAGAGAGAGAGAGAGAGAGATATGGCATGATAAAGATGTGAGCAGCAGAGACCATCTTTTCAGCATTTAATAATATCACTGGTGATCTCAGGCTATAATGGTGTGTGTTGTGTGTGTGTGGTGGTGTTGTGGTGTGTGTGTGTGTGTGTGTGTGTGTGTGTGTGGTGTGTGTGTGTGTGTGTGTGTGTGTGTTGTGTGTGTGTGTGTGTGTGTGTGTGTGTGGTGTGTGTGTGTGTGTGTGTGTGTGTGTGTGTGTGTGTGTGTGTGTGTGTGTGTGTGTGTGTGTGTGTGTGTGTGTGTGTGTGTGTGTGTGCATGCATTCGCATTCAGACATCTCTGGATGTTAATATTGTGACACCTAGTGGTTGGCAGGTGATGGACATCAACATGTTCCGTTTCTAATTTAATGTGATAATTGCCCATCTGACCCTAATACAATAAAACAGCACGTGCTTCACATAGCCTTATGTATAATGTATTGGAGCCAGTATGTGTCTTGTGTTTTCAGCATGTATAATGTGCTATTTCAAGCCCTGACTATACAGTAGGTTCTTTGAGAAAAAAAATGTATCTAGGTCTACTTGTTATTTTCAGACTCACTCACGATGTCCTAAAATGGACACCACACAAACAGCCAAACAAGCAGGTGAGTCAGGCAGGTCTGCTTTTGTAGCATGACATCACCGACCCTGGCATAGCAGAAAGATGTGTCTGTAAATGTGAAGGAAAGGCCCAATAAAAGAAGAGCTTAGCCCGTCAGTGCATTTAAATGTTAATTATTCATATTCCCTCCCTCATCAATTTTAACGGCAAGCCTTTGTGATTAAAACAAAATATCTTCACCAGAAATATCCGCCGGGAGCAAGCATCCTTTAAGCCCTGTAAAATAATAGAGGAATAATGATGGAGATTCCAAATGGCACCCTATTCCCTACCAGGGTCAAAAGTAGTGCACTGTGTAAGGAATAGGGTGCCATTTAGGACTGAGACAATGCCTGAGCTCTCATAAAAACGATCCCTTGAGGATCCCTGTCTATTTTTCACACCTCACTACTCCATTCTTTGGATTAAGGTCCATTTATGTCCCAACTTGTCTCGGAGCCGCCAGAGACAGTAACATTCACAAGGCCCATAAACACACAATAAAGCGTGTTGCTATTAAATGTTACCATAGATACCTAATTACCTAATGATCAAGGTACATTATATATAATATGAATTTACTGATATAAAATGTAGACAGGGTTATTTCATTGTAATTCGTTTTGAAGGATGTTGAAGCGTATTTCTATCAAACATAAATCAACATCTATCAACATAGAAAAGCAACCCAATTAGTACCAAACTCAAGGTGATTTTCAGCAGTGGACGAAGAAGGTCCTAAAATGGACACTATACACACCACACATACAAGGCTTATGGACTCCATACATATCCTGATTGGCAAAACTTTCTCTTTCCTCTTCCATTGAGTCAAAGTAAACAGGACCACAACATGGTGTGATGCCACAAACCCCATTGAGCCTCATACTGAGAATTGTGCTGCTAAAAGTGAAAACAGGGTCATCACAAATGAGATCACTGCACATTGGCGTTTACAGGCACAGCCTGAAGGGACAAACCACATTCCACTGCCCATGTAGATCAGCCTTTCCAACTCTCCTGGTGTGACTGCTTGCTTCATACAAGCTTCTTTGGTACAGCAGCTTGTCAAATCCCTAGCCTCCACTCTTTTGCCTGAAATAGTGCACATAGAATAGATGTATTGATCACCGTTTGAATCCCCTTCTCCATTTCTGTTACATTATTTACGTTATTTTTTTACAGAAGGTCTTTCAGAATATGTTGTGAATCTTATTTACTGAATAGTTTTAACTGTGGGGTTTTCCGGAGACCAGATAAAGCGGGATTTTGATAAATGCAGTGTATATCATTCTGGTTTAATGCACAGCAGCGATGTTGTCACAAAGCATTTTGTGTTCCAAACACCAAAACTCCGGACATCTACCCATAAAACTCTCATATCATTGAAAGATTAGAATTCAGTATACTCCGTGATACGGTTTGGAATAAAAGTATAAACATTGCAATAACAGAAAGCAGCAGTCATTTCTCATACAAACAGGCTCTAATAAATTCAGCGACAAATTAAATTCCAGTCTCCCCTTGCTTTCAGAAACGACTTCTCAACACATTATCTCTCTGCTTTGAACCCGCTATTTCCTTTATTTTAATTTGTAATAAAGAGAGACAGAAGAAGAGAGGGAAGAAATGAAGGAGAAGAGAAAAGAAGAAGCGGTCTGTTTCTCTATTTATTTTCCTGGGCTAATTAAGTCATTGTTGTTCCAACTTTAAAGCCCAAAGCTTTTTAATTAATATCCTGACATATAAGAAAGGAGAAAAAACGGACAAACCTGGGTTAAAATCCTATATGAAATCATTCAAGATACTTTGAGTGCTTTCAGCAGATAAACCTAGCTGTCTGTCTCTCCGACATTTGCAACATTGTTTCAATATTCAAATTCGATCTCCGGCTGTCCCATAGTAATGAACGTGTCGGAACGAGACAGACAGGCAGGCAGCGTTTCTCAGCCAGTCGAAATCATTAATCAGCTGGCTTCATTTCTATGGATCTATACAAAGAAATTCCAATTGAAAAAAGGTCAAACGAAACAAAGTGCAGCTAGTTTGCAGTCTTTCCAGCTTCAGTGTCAGAACTAGCATGAAATAGTCAATTCATCAAAATATATTTTTAAATTAAAATATGTCAACCATTATTTGAATATGTTGGTAACCCGTTGTATGAAAGTGATAATGCCCTCGATGCTGGTGTTTGGAGGATATACTGGTACGGTTTGCTGGCACTCGACTTCGTCTCGGGCCTAACACCCGTGACAATATATCCTTCAAACACCGGCTTCTCTGGCATTATCACTTAATTAGAACACTTAAAACTGCATTGACACAAGTACAATAGACCAACCTGAAAGTAGCAGGGTCATATAACCTTCAGAGAGGCTGTAATCAGAAGCACTCTACATGGTGTTCAAGTGTGTAATAGTCTGTCTTTAAGAGGTTAAATGTATTTGGCTAAGGTGTATGTAAACTTCCGACTTCAACTGTATATAACTATATTTGTGTGTGTGGATACATTTTCTGTACTTCTGCGTAGATGCCTTTTATGATGTTTTTGTGCTGAAGACCATTGCGCTGTATTTTTGCCCATTGAATACCACTCAAATAGCATACAAAAGTACAAAAATAAACAACAAGGCTCCTGGAAAACACCACAACACTTGCATGTTGATCATCATATTGACATTTAATGAGTTTGGGGTTTGCTCAATTGTTTTTAATGGCATGAAAACAATAAAACATTATTATATATTTTTTTTAACTAGGCAAGTCAATTAAGAACAAATACTTATTTACAATGACGGCCTACCAAAAGGCAAAAGGCCTCCTGCGGGGGACAGGGGCAAGAAAAAACTAAAGTAGGATAAAACACACACCACGACAAGTGAGACACCACAACACTACATAAAGAGAGACCTAAGACAACAACACAGCATGGCAGCAACACAACATGACAACAACACGGTAGCAAAACAACCTGGCAGAAGTACAACATGGTAGCAGCACAAACATGGATCAAACATTGTTAGGCATACACAAACAGTACAATGGGCAAAAAGGTAGAGACAACAATACATCATGGGAAGCAGCCATAATTTGCCATGATTGAGTCTTTGAATGTAGAGATAGAGAGTAGTAGCTGTAAAAGGGGATGAAGAGTGAACATTTTGCCCTGTCTTTTGGTGTATTATTGCCCCTGCCCCTATTAAACTCAGTTTTTCACAATTCCTGACATTTAATCCGAGTAAAAATTCCCTGTCTTAGGTCAGTTAAGATCACCACTTTATTTTAAGAATGTGAAATGTCAGAATAATAGTAGAGAGAATTATTTATTTCAGCTTTTATTTCTTTCATCACATTCCCAGTGGGTCAGAAGTTTACATACACTCAATTAGTATTTGGTAGCATTGCCTTTAAATTGTTGAACTTGGGTCAAACGTTTTGGGAAGTCTTCCATAAGCTTCCCAACATAAGTTGGGTGAATTTTGGCCCATTCCTCCTGACAGAGCTGGTGTAACTGAGTCAGGTTTGTAGGCCTCCTTGCTCGCACACGCTTTTTCAGTTCTGCCCACACATTTTTTATAGGCTTGAGGTCAGGGCTTTGTGATGGCCACCCCAATTACCATGACTTTTTTGTCCTTAAGCCATTTTTTCACAACTTTGGAAGGTATGCTTGGGGTCATTGTCCATTTGGAAGACCAATTTGTGACCAAGCTTTAACATCCTGACTGATGTCTTGAGATGTTGCTTCAATATATCCACATATTTTCCCTTCCTCATGATGCCACTATTTGTGAAGTGCACCAATTCCTTCTGCAGCAAAGCACCCGACAACATGATGCTGCCACCCCGGTGCTTCACGGTTGGGATGATGTTCTTGGCTTGCAGGCTCCCCGTTCCTCCAAACGTAACGATGGTCAATGACCAAACAGTCTCTATTTTTGTTTCATAAGACCAGAGGACATTTCTCCAAAACCATCAGTTGGCTCTTTTTTATGGCGGTTTTGGAGCAGTGCGCTTCTTCCTTGCTGAGTGGCCTTTCAGGTTGTCAATATAGGACTCATTTTACTGTGGATATAGACACTTTATGTACCTGTTTCTCCAGCATCTTCACAAGGTCTTTGCTGATGTTCTTGCACTTTCGCACAAAGTACGTTCATCTCTAGGAGACAGAACGCGTCTCCTTCCTGAGCGGTATGACGGCTGATGGTCCCATGGTGTTATTACTTGCATACTATTGTTTGTACAGGGAACGTGGTACATTCAGGCATTTTGGAAATTGCTCTAATGGAATGAACCAGACTTGTGAAGTCTATCACATTTATTTCTGAGGTCTTGGATTTCTTTTGATTTTCCCATGATGTCAAGCAAAAGTTTGAAGTAGGACCTTGAAATACATCCACAGGTACACCCCAATGACTCACAATGTGTCAATTAGCCTATAAGGAGCTTCT
Organism: Salvelinus sp. IW2-2015; assembly: GCF_002910315.2. Classification (NCBI taxonomy): domain Eukaryota; kingdom Metazoa; phylum Chordata; class Actinopteri; order Salmoniformes; family Salmonidae; genus Salvelinus; species Salvelinus sp. IW2-2015. The sequence continues at coordinate 49,534,025 of NC_036848.1, forward strand.
AAAGCCATGACATAATTTTCTGGAATTTTCTTCTGACTTCTGACCCACTGGATTGTGATGTCTTGTAAAACAATTGTTGGAAAAATTACTTGTGTCATGCGCAATAGTCTCAACCAACTTGCCAATCTATAGTTTGTTACAACATTTGTGGAGTGGTTGAAAAACAAGTTTTAATGACTCCAACCTAAGTGTATGTAAACTTCCGACTTCAACTGTATATATACATATTAAATGACAGTGTTCTCACGAATTTGATAATAACTGTTAGGCCCATTCAAACGAGTAGGGGACATGATATGGACGTAAAGCAGAAAGGGGTTACTTTCACAGGGTACAGTCATCATAAGAGACATAACATGAAAATGCCTTCCAATGTACAGTCAGTGAGCTCTCAGTCTCTTTCAAACGTATGCTGCTGTTGGAACGTAGATTAAAAAAAAGTGCTAGGGGTAGGGGGGAAGGAAGAGAGAGAGGGAAAGAGCGAGAGAGGTGAGAGAGAAAGAAAGAAAGAGAGATCTAAAAGACGTAGAATCCTGCTGGGAGAGGACAGGAGAGGTGATGGTGTGATGTGGAGGAGGAGAGGAGTTTGTATTTTTAGAGGATTCCCCCGGAGGCAGGAGGGAGGGGAACATACTGTGTACTGTGTCTGAACATTAGGGTGGCTATGAGGGGACCGGCAGGGTTGCGTCCCAAATTGCAATCTATTACTGTTTATAGTGCACTACTTTTGACCTGGGCCCTGGGCAAATGTAGTGCACTAAATAGGGAAGAGGGTGCCATTTGGGATGCAGAAAGCACTACAGCGATCACTGCAGGCTCACAGTGAGACAGAGACCTCTACTCTTCCCTAACAATCAAATCTGACACCTGATATCTGCAGGGGCTTCCTTCTGCACAGCAGACCCAGGGAGGGGGCGAGGGAGGGAGGGGGGGTTGAGTGTTTTACTGGAACCTCTCAGCTAGGGGAGAGACATGGAGGAAGGGACGGCGAGAGGGAGGGAGGAAAAGAAGGAGGGAGAGGAGGGAAAGATGGGGGAGCAAGAGAGATAGAGGTTTAGAGATTATAGATGGAATCCGCAGTAGTGCAAAACAGCGCCATAGACTGGGTGGTTAACATTGGCTAGCTGGCTAACATTAGCTAAGCTAGGGGTTAGGGTTAGGAGTTGGGATAAGGTTAGGGTTAAGTTTAGGAGTTAGGTTAAAGGGTTATGGTTAAGGTTAGCTAAAAGGATTAGGGTTAGCTAAAAGAGTTCAGGTTAGGCTTAGGGGAAAGGTTAGTTGATATGCTAAGAAGTTGCAAAGTAGTTAAACAGTAGTAAGTAGTTGAAAAGTTGCTAATTAGCTAAAACGCTAAAGTTAACCTTGATGAGAAATGAACTTGCAACTTATGGATTACTAGATGTTCGCGTTATACGCCCACCCCACTTTCATTTTTGCCTAAGTACCCACTCTCTTATGTAACCATATCAAACGTAACATATCATACTAATTTGACTGTCTTGGATTTACATTTACATTTACCATGTTACGTCTAGTCTATGAGATCAGGCTGAGTATAGTGATGCAGGTCTTTAGATGTTGTCGACATGAAATTGTGTTCCAAACTTTATCCACAAAGTTATATTTTATTTTTACAACATACAAAAAACATACATAGACAAAAACAATAAATAACTGAACGTTCACATACAACATTTCCACAAACATTAATGACATCACATTTGCTCAGACCCACATGTTCCCACCGTATCCACACCCAATGTTTCTAATAGTTCTAAGACTCTATGACATCAAATTGTGACATCAAACAGTTTTCTAACTCTGCCCATAACTTTTGGACTTTGTAGCACTCCCAGAAGCCATGAATTATTGAGTCATTGTTAGTTTTACACTTAAGATATGATTCTAGCATTGCTTTAGAATTTGTGAATTTTGTCTCCTGTATATTAAATAATTTAGTTTTTTATGTATTATTTCTTACACTGTTACACCAGGAAATCTTAAGTCTTATTACATACAGCCGGGAGGAACTATTGGATATAAGAGCAATGTCAACTTACCAACATTACGACCAGGAATACGACTTTCCCGAAGCGGATCCTCTGTTTGGTCCACCACCCAGGACAATGGATCGGATCCTAGCAGGTGACCCAAAACAAGGGCGTCGCAGAAGAGGCCGACAGAGCGGTCTTCTGGTCAGGCTCCGTAGACGGGCACATCGCTCACAAGTATACTACTCGCCAATGTCCAGTCTCTTGACAATAAGGTAGATGAAATTCGAGCAAGAGAGAGAGACATCAGAGATTGGAACATTCTCTGTTTAACGGAAACATGGCTCACGCGGGATACGTTATGAATCGGTACAGCCACCCGGTTTCTTCACGCATCGCGCCGACAGAAACAAACATCTCTCTGGTAAGAAGAAGGGCAGGGGTGTATGCCTTATGATTAACAAATCGTGGTGTGATCATAACAACATACAGGAACTCAAGTTCTTTTATTCACCTGAGCTAGAATTCCTTACAATCAAATGCCGACCGCATTATTTACCAAGAGAATTCTCTTCGATTATAATCACAGTCGTGTATATCCCCCCCAAGCAGACACCTCGACAGCCCTGAAAGAACTGCCTTAGACTCTAACTTCCGCGACGCATATAAAGCCCTCCCTCGCCCTCCTTTCGGCAAATGTGACAACGTCTCCATTTTGTTGCTCTTAGCCTATAGACAGAAACTAAAACAGGAAACGCCCGTGCTCAGGTCTGTTCAATGCTGGTCCGACCAATTTGATTCCACGCTTCAAGATTGCTTCGATCACGTGGACTGGGATATGTTCCGGATAGCGTCGGACAACAACATTGATGAATACACTGATTCGGTGAGCGAGTTTATTAGCAAGTGCATCGGTGATGTTGTACCCACKGCGACTATTAAAACCTTCCCCAACCAGAAACCATGGATTGATGGCAGCATTCGCGCAAAACTGAAAGCACGACCCACTACTTTTAATCATGGCAAGGTGACCGGGAACATGACCAAATACAAGCAGTGTAGCTATTCCCTCCGCAAGGCAATCAAACAAGCTAAGCGTCAGTATAGAGACAAAGTAGAGTCACAATTCAACGGCTCAGACACGAGAGGTATGTGGCAGGGTCTACAGTCAATCACGGACTACAAAAGAAAACCAGCCCCGTCGCGGACCCCGATGTCTTGCTCCCAGACAAACTAAACAACTTCTTTGCTCGCTTTGAGGACAATACAGTGCCACCAACACGGCCCGCTACCAAAACCTGCGGGCTCTCCTTCACCGCAGCCAACATGAGTAAAACAGACCAGCTGGCTGGTGTGTTTAAGAACATATTCAATCAAACCCTATCCCAGTCTGCTGTTCCCACATGCTTCAAGAGGGCCACCATTGTTCCTGTTCCCAAGAAAGCTAAGGTAACTGAGCTAAACGACTTTCGCCCCATAGCACTCACTTCCGTCATCATGAAGTGCTTTGAGAGACTAGTCAAGGATCAAATCACCTCCACCCTACCTGACACCCTAGACCCACTCCAATTTTCTTACCGCCCCAATAGGTCCACAGACGACGCAATCGCAATCACACTGCACACTGCCCTAACCCATCTGGACAAGAAGAATACCTATGTAAGAATGCTGTTCATCGACTACAGCTCAGCATTTAACACCATAGTAGCCTCCAAACTCGCCATTAAGCAGGGTCTCGACCCTGCCCTGTGCAACTGGGTCCTGGACTTTCTGACGGGACGCACCCAGGTGGTGAAGGTAGGAAACAACATCTCCACCCCGCTGATCCTCAACACTGGGACCCCCTGTTCACCCATGACTGCGTGGCCATGCACGCCTCCAACTCAATTATCAAGTTTGCAGACGACACTACAGTGGTAGGCTTGATTACCAACAACAACGAGACGGCCTACAGAGAGGAGGTGAAGGCCCTCGGAGTGTGGTGTCAAGAAAATAACCTCACACTCAACGTCAACAAAACAAAGGAGATGATCGTGGACTTCAGGAAACAGCAGAGAGAGCACCCCCCTATCCACATCTACGGGACAGTAGTGGAGAAGGTGGAACATTTTAAGTTCCTCGGCGTATACATCACAGACAAACGGAAATGGTCCACCCACACAGTGTGCGTGGTGAAGAAGGCGCAACAGCGCCTCTTCAACCTCACCAAAAACACTCACAAACTTTTACAMATGCACAATCGAGAGCATCCTGTCGGGCTGTATCACCGCCTGGTACGGCAACTGCTCCGCCCATAACCGTAAGGCTCTCCAGAGGGTAGTGAGGTCTGCACAACACATCACCGGGGGCAAACTACCTTAAAATTGGATGTAATAAATGTATCACTAGTCACTTTAAACAATGCCACTTTATATAATGTTTACATACCCTACATTACTCATCTCATATGTATATACTGTACTCTATATCATCTACTGCATCTTGCCTATGCCGTTCGGCCATTGCTCAACCATATATTTATATGTACATATTCTTATTCGTTCCTTTACACTTGTGTGTATAAGGTAGTTGTTGTGAAATTGTTAGATTACTTGTTAGATATTACTGCATGGTCGGAACTAGAAGCACAAGCATTTTGCTACACTTGCATTAGCATCTGCTGACCATGTGTATGTGACCAATAAAATTTGATTTGAATTTGATTTGATTTMAACCTTTTCTCAATACAGGGGGTGCTGTTTCGACTTTGGAAAATATCGTCTCCAAATTAAACTGCCTCATACTCAATTCTTGCTCGTACAATATGCATATTATTATTACTATTGGATAGAAAACAATCTCTAGTTTCTAAAACCGTTTGAATTATGTCTGTGGGTGAACCAGAACTCTTTCTACAGCGAAAATCATGACAGGACATGCGAAGGTCAGAAAAATAGTCTCTGTTCTCAGATCAGTTTAAAGCTCTGTGTGTGCCCTATGGATCGAAATGAACTGCACCCGCCTTCCCCTGGATGTCAGTAACCAATGAGAAGTGAATGGAGTCTCTACGTATTTCTCAGAGTTTATAAAACGCCATGGAGTGACATGTACGTTCTTTTGGACGCTCGTCAAGGCGCAAGAGAGGACATCAGAATGGCATGCTCAAAAGCTCTCGTTATCGGGCTAAGATATATCCGTCTGTGATTTAATTCGATATAGGTGTTAGAAACATCATAACGAAGTTATTTTAAACCGATTTATATCAGTTTATGCGAGTATATTGCTATTTTCGGAATTTTCGTAGTATTGCGCTTTGAGGATTTGGACATGTGTGTGCCACGTAGCTATTGTTAGCTGCTAGTTCCGAAGTTGAAGAGGACGTTTTACAACAAAGCAACGATTCTTTTGGACAAAGGACACCTTGCCCAAGATACTGATGGAAGCTCGTCCAAAAGTAAGAGCTATTTATGATTTTATTCCGTATTTATGTGGAAAAATGTAAACGCATTTGTCGGCCATTGTTGCGGCACTAGTCTGGGTAACGCACACTGTATGTCTAGTAACGTTAATTTTAAAAATCTAACTCAGCGGTTGCATTAATAAATAATGCATCTTTCATTAGCTGTCCAACCTGTATTTTTTAGTCAATCTAATCGATAAATAATCGTAAACTTAGGTGCCTTTCCAAGATGGCGCCGGCCAGAATGAATGCCATGTTTTGACAGATTACATTGCATAACCACGATTTGTGATGCTAAATATGCACATTTTCGAACAAACTCTATATGCATTGTGTAATATGATGTTACAGGACTGTCATCTGAAGAATTCTGAGAAGGTTAGTGAAAAAATTAAATATTTTGGTGGTGATAACGTTATCGCGCTTTTTGCCTTGAATCAATGCTGGGGTGATGTTAGCTCATGTGGTATGCTAATATAACGATATATTGTGTTTTCGCTGTAAAACACTTAGAAAATCTGAATAATTGTCTGGATTCACAAGATCTGTGTCTTTCAATTGCTGTACGCTGTGTATTTTTAAGAAATGTTTTTGATGAGTAATTAGGTAATACACGTTGCTCTCTGTAGTTATTCTAGTCGCTTTGTGAGTTTTGATAGTGGCTGCAATGGTAAACTATGATTTATACCTGAAAAATGCACATTTTTCTAAAAAACATATGCTATACCACAAATATGTTATCTTATGAAGTTGTTTCTTGGTTAGTGGCTATATATCTTTATTATTCGAATTAGTGATAGCTACTGATGGAGTAAAAAACTGGTGGGAAAAAAAAGTGGTGTCTTTTGCTAACGTGGTTAGCTAATAGATTTACATATTGTGTCTTCCCTGTAAAACATTTTAAAAATCAGAAATGATGGCTGGATTCACAAGATGTTGGTCTTTCATTTGCTGTATGCTGTGTATTTTTCAGAAATGTTTTAGGATGAGTATTTTGGTAATTGACGTCGGTCTCTGTAATTATTCCGGCTGCTTCCAACGCTATTTCAGATTGCAGCTGCAATGTAGAACTGTGATTTATACCTGAAATATGCAKATTTTTCAAAAAAGAACATATGCTATACCATAAATATGTTATCAGACTGTCATCTTATGAAGTTGTTTCTTGGTTAGTGGCTATATATATCTTTATTTAGTCGAAATTGTGATAGCTGCCCATGCAGGAAAAAAATGGTGGAGAAAAAAAAGTTGTGTCTTTTGCTATCATGGTTAGCTAATAGATTTACATATTGTGTCTTCCCTGTAAAACATTTTAAAAATCAGAAATGATGGCTGGATTCACAAGATCTGTATCTTTCATCTGGTGTCTTGGACTTGTGATTTAATGATATTTAGATGCTAGTATTTACTTGTGACGCTATGCTAGGCTATGCTAGTCAGCTTTTTTACTGTGGGGGGTGCTCCCGGATCCGGGWTTGGGAGGAACTAGAAGTTAATAAATTATATACATTACTTTACTCTGGATTCAACATATATTTCAGTTAACTGCAACATAGTTTGTTATGTTCCACACTCCCTCCATCTTGGACCAATATCAGTTATGTTTAAGTCTTGGTTCTAATCATTTATATTTTTTCTCAGAGATTGTCAGTTTGTGTCACACCCTGATCTGTTTCAACTGTCTTTGTGATTGTCTCCACCCCCCTCCAGGTGTTGCCCATCTTCCCCATTATCCCCTGTGTATTTATACCTGTGTTATCTGTTTGTCTGTTGCCAGTTCGTCTTGTTTGTCAAGCCAACCAGCATTTTTTGTGTCAGCTCCTGCTTTTCCCTAGTCTCTCTTTTCTCGTCCTCCTGGTTTTTGACCCTTGCCTGTCCTGACCCGGGAACCCACCCGCCTGACCACTCTGCCTGCCCCTTACCCTGAGCCTGCCTGCTGTTCTGTACCTTTGCCCCACCTCTGGATTACTGACCTCTGCCTGACCTGACCCTGAGACTGCCTGCCACCCTGTCCCTTTGCCCCTGTTGCTGTAATAAACATTGTTACTTCGACACGGTCTGCATCTGGTTCTTACCTTGATTCTTGATAGATGGATAGGCTCTCTGTAATGTTTTATATATCTTACCTATCATATGAGCATCTTTTTCTGGCAGAAATAGGATTCCTTCAACATTGCTATGATGTCCAAAATCTTTCAGGTCAAAATTTCGTGATACAAAATGTTTAAGTTGCATATATTTGAAAATGTCTACATTGGTCAGTCCACAATTGCTTTTTAATTCTGTCATGGAAATAATTGTGTTTCCTATTACCATGTCATTTATGGTTTCTATGCCTTTTGTTTTCCATGTTGCCAATTAACTGTATCTGTGAATTCTGAAAAGCTATTCAAGGATTGTTACATATGGGTGTGTTTTTAGGGAGTGATATTGGTTCTTATAGAATCCGTTACATTTTCTTCCATATTGTTATAGTGTTCTTAACTATGAAGTTGTTAATGTTCTTAGCTCCATCCTTTGAAGTCTCAAGCTATTTCTCGTTATTTGTCAATAACTGCTGGTGTCCGATGTTTAATAATGAAGAAGTCTTGAATTATTGCTCGCCTGAAGTAGAATACCTCATGTTAAGCTGTAGACCACACTATCTACCAAGAGAGTTTGTATTGGTAGCCGTCGATTTTCCATCACAAACCGATGCTGGCACTAGGACTGCACTCAACCAGCTGTATAAGGCCATAAGCAAACAAGAAAATGCTCATCCAGAAGCGGCGCTCGCAGTGGCCGGGGACTTTAATGCAGGCAAACTTAAATCCGTTTTACCTCATGTGCAACCAGAGGGAAAAAAACTCTAGACCTAGAGTTTAGACATCCACATACAGAGACGCATTAAAATCACTCCCTCGCCCTCGATTTGGCAAATTTGACCATAATTCTATTCTCCTGACTCCTGACAAGCAAAAACTAAAGCAGGAAGTACCAGTGACTCACTCAATACCGAAGTGATCAGATGAAGCGGATGCTGCGCTACAGGACTGTTTTTCTGGCACAGACTGGAATATGTTCCGGTATTCATCCAATGGCATTGAGGAGTATACCACCTCAGTCACCGGCTTCACCAATAAGTTCATCAACGACGTCGTCCCCACAGTGACCGTACGTACATATCCCAACCAGAAGCCATTAATTACAAGCAACATCCACACCGAGCWAAAGGCTAGAGCTGCCGCTTTCAAGGAGTGGGACACTAATCCAAACACATAACAAATCCCGCTATGCCCTCAGACAGGCAAAGAGTCAATACAGGACTAATATTGAATCCTACTACACCGGTTCTGACGCTCGTCGGATGTGGCAGGGATTGAAAACTATTACAGACTACAAAAGAAAACCCAGCCATGAGCTGTCCAGTGACGCGACCCTACCAGACGAGCTAAATGCCTTTTATGCTCGCTTCGAAGTAAGCAACATTGAAGCATGCATGAGAGCATCAGCTGTTCCGGACAACTATGTGATAACGCTCTCCGTAGCGGATGTGAGCAAGACCTTTAAATAGGTCAACATTCACAAAGCCGCGGGGCCAGAAGGATTACCAGAACGTGTACTCAAAGTATGGCCAACTGGCAAGTGTCTTCACTACATATTTCAAACAGACCACCATAGTCCATGTGCCTAAGAAAGCAAAGGTAACATGCCTAAATTATTACCGCCCCGTAGCACTCACGTCGGTAGCCATGAAGTGCTTTGAAAGGTTGGTTGTGGCTCACATCAACACCATAATGCCGGAAACCTTAGACCCACTCCAATTCGCATACCGCCCCAACAGATCCACAGATGACGCAATCTCAATAGCACTCCACACTGCTTTTTCCCACCTGGACAAAAGGAACACATATGTGAGAATGATTTTCATTGACTACAGCTCAGTGTTCAACACCATAGTACGCACAAAGCTCATCACTAAGCTAAGGACCCTGGGACTAAACACCTCCCTCTGCAACTGGATCCTGGACTTCCTGACTGGCTGCCCCCAGGTAGTAAGAGTAGGCAACAACACATCTGCCACACTGATCCACAACACTGGGGCCCCTCAGGGGTGCGTGCTTAGTCCCCTCCTGTACTCCCTGTTCACCCACGACTGCGTGGCCAAGCACGACTCCAACACCATAATTAAGTTTGCTGATGACACAGCAGTGGTAGGCCTGATCACAGACAACGAAGAGACAGCCTATATGGAGGAGGTCAGAGACCTGGCTGTGGTGCCAGGACAACAACCTCTCCTTCAATGTGAGCAAGGCAATGGAGCTGATCGTGGACTATAGGAAAAGGAGGGCCGAACAGGCCCCCATTAACATCGACAGGGCTGAAGTGGAGCGGGTCGAGAGATTCAAGTTCTTGGGGGTCCACATCACCAACGATCTATCATGGTCCAAACACACCAAGACAGTTGTGAAGAGGGCACTACAACACATTTTCCCCCTCAGAAGACTGAAAATGTTTTGCATTGGTCCCCAGATCCTCAAAAAGTTKTACTGCTGCACCATCGAGAGCATCCTGACCGTTTGCATCACCGCCTGGTATGTTAACTGCTCGGCATCTAACCATAAGGCACTACAGAGGGTAGTGCGTATGGCCCAGTATATCACTGGGGCCAAGCTTCCTGGCATCCAGGATCTATATACTAGGCGGTGTCAGAGGAAGGCCCAAAAAATTGTCATAGACTGTTTTCTCGCCACCGCACGGCAAGCGGTACCAGAGCACCAATTCTAGGACCAAAAGGCTCCTTAACAGCTTCTACCGCCAAGCCATAAGACTGCTAAACAATGAATCAAATGGCCACCCAGACTATTTACATTGACACCCACCTTTGTTTTTACACTGCTGCTACTCGCTGTTTATTATCTATGCATAGTCACTGTACAAATTACCTTGACTACCCACATTGACTCGGTACCGGTACCCTCTGTATATAGTCTCATTATTGTTATGTAATTTTCTTGTGTTAATTCTTTTTTTAAACTTTAGTTTATTTAGTAAGTATTTTCTTGACTCTATTTCTTGAACTGGATTATTGGCTAAGGGCTTATAATTAACCATTTCACAGTAAGGTTGTACTCGGCACATATGACAAATAAAATGTTTGTTTTATTTGAAAACAATTAATCTGTTTTATGTWACTATACAAAAGTAACATATCACACTAATTTGACTGTCCTGGATTTACATTTACTATGTTATGTCTAATCTATGAGACCAAGCTGAGTAAAAGATTATGAGGATGAGCATGCGTACTCATTGTTCCTCTTTAGTGTATTTAACTATATGTCATAAGCAGTGCTTGACTTGAAAGAAGTGCAGGAACTGTCCTTTTCCAAGTCGGGCCATTAAACAATGTTCACCAAAATTCACAAATTGGATTATGTTATAGAGACCTCGGATTATTCACTGTTTACGGTTTATACACATTTCCTTGCCGTTGTGCCCTTAATCAAGGCACTTAACCCCCCACAAAGTAGAACTGTACTGTTAGTCACATGTTGTCAATCCTCCATCTGGAGAACTCCTGGGTGTGCAGGCTTTTGATCCAGTCCTGTTGAGCAGCTGATGTTTAGGCTACAATGTGGTTAGACCAGGGTTTTAACCATAGCCTGCAAGCAGTAGCTATCCTGGAAGATGGTTGACACCCTTGATATAAAAAATTGCAACATTACAACCAAATACTTTTGAACTTTATAAAATGATTCCCTCATTAAATGCATCAGGGATCAAATGGATAAGGTAGGCTACTTTAAAGCAAGGTATCTAACTACACATGTTTATACATAAGGATGAAATATTCCTTTTTCAGGGGAGATCTACGCACAGCAAGTTATTTGTCATTTAGGCTATTAGAATATTTTTTGCTTTTTCGCAATTACAGTACATGGCTAATCTTTAATAGAGGGGAATTCCAGTTTTCCAACGGTGAAGATTTATTTAGGCTCTACAGTGTCAGTGGAAAGGTGACAACCACGGATGCTTAGTTAGCTATAGTTAACTAGCGAGATAACTGCTACACATTATGTTTTAAATTGGCCATCTAGTTAGTCTGTTGTCTGTCATTATTTTATACCTGCTGCTGAAATGTCCTGCTTTCTATCCTTGGGCAAAGGCCCACTCGCAATGGCACACACCCAGCACAAACAGACATGCACTGAAAGGTCATTCCTATAATTGCTGATATGTAGATTTTGAAGTGATTGATCATATTTAAAGTGTGCTTTCATGAATTACATTAACAAAAATGATGAAATAAATGTCCATGACTTTTCATGACCTTACAAACCCTCATTTGACAACTTGGAACAGCGCATCGTGTGCATTCAAGTTGGCACATTTTCAATCTGCGCAATCTCGAACAGCCTACTGTCATTAACAAACCGGCATCAGGAAATGAATGCCCACTCCCCATTGCTATTCAATACAGATCCCGCCTTCCTATTTGATCAACCTTTTTTGCCTCGGTGTGTGAATCTGGGCCGACAATAGGCTACTATGTAAAAGCTTCTAAACCCAGAGGCGCAACATCGCAAGACTTCCGGGAACGCTTGCGAAACAGACCAAGCAGAGCAGGCGGGGACTTGGGGTTTAAGAAGTCAATGAGAGAAGTGAAAAATTCTTACTTAGTTGTTAATTTTCTCGAAATCTAAAAGGCACAGCCTAGATTCAAGTGAATGTCTTAAGTAGTTGAACATGGTGTTACTCCAACCTCGTGAAAGTGACAAACTGATACGTTAACATTTTTGTCAAAAACAACTATATATTGAAGGAGTGCCTTTGATTTGACGGCCTGCACATGCAAAGTTCGSCGCAAGACGACTGTTACATGCTGACTAGACCGGTCGCTCGCATGTGTGCGTCCGCATGGGCCATCACACGCATGTAGATTTTGTCCACCTACACCAGACGCGATCAGGACATGCAGGTTGAAATATTGTAAGGACCGACACCGGGGATGAGAAGCATTTACGGGAGTCAAACATTTAATAGGAACAGACAGATAACAGTACAGAAACATCGTCAGCACACGGGTATACAAGGACATATGAACATGAATGCAGAAGCAGGGAACAGAGTGGGGAACCAGACAGATATAGGGAAGGTAATAGGGAAGGTAAGGACAGAGGTGATTGAGTCCAGGTGAGTACAATCATCGCTGATGCGTGTGARGGGGGGGAAGACAGGTGTGCATAATGATGAGGGCAGGAGTGTGCAATGCTMGGGAGCCTGGCGCCCTCGAACACCAGGGGGGAAGAGCGGGAGCAGGCATGACAAATATCAAAACAAACTCTGAACCAACTATATTAACTTGGGGACAGATCAAAAAAGCATTAAACATTTATGGCAATTTAGCTAGCTAGCACACTGTTGCTAGTTCATTTGTCCTGGGATAAAAACTTTGAGTTGTTATTTTACCTGAAATGCACAAGGTTCTCTACTCCGACAATTAATCCACAGATAAAAGTGTAAACCAACTTTGTTTCTAGTAATCTCTCCTCCTTCAGGCTTATTCTTCTTCTTTGGACTTTATGTGGAGGTTGGCAACCAACTTTAAGGTGCATTACCACTACCAACTGGACTGGTGTATGGACCTCAGTTCATCTTTCAATCGCACACGCTGGTATATGCTCCTAAAAACCAATGACGAGATGGGAGAGGCGGGACTTGCAGTGCGTCAAGCATCACAAATAGAATCAAGTTCTATTTTAGCTCCTGCCTATGCAGACGCTCGTTGACGTGCGGAAGCAGTGTGGGTGCAATGATTGAATAACATGTATGTGTACATTTATTTTGCCAAACATGCAATGTGAGCAATGTGGTCAGCATGTTAAAACCACCCTCAGATTTATGGACATATAAAACGTTCCTATTTATTCTGAGTTGTATTTGCCCATATTAAGTCTGTTATGGCCAAGTATACTTTTTCAAAGAATGTCTGCGGTAGGGTAAGTGGTATTACTGAAAATAAATGTAAAACCTTTGGGAGCCATGCCATTCTGAAAATATTTATTCTACCTGAAAGATTTATGGGGAGATTGTTCCATTTAATTAGATCTGCTTTCAAGTTGTTGAGTAATGCGGTAAAGTTATTTTTATATATATGTATTTGTATCTATTAAGGATCCCCATTAGCTACTGCCAAGGCAGCAGCTACTCTTCCTGAGGTCCAGCAACATTAATGCAGTTATGTACAATACAAAATATTACATGACATTACATTTCCCAACACTTTTCACAACACATTAAGTGTGTGGCCTCAGGCCACTACTCTACTACCACATATCTACAATACACACATGTGTGTAGAGTGCATGTGTCATCACGTGTAGAGTGCATTCGGAAAGTATTCAGACCCCTTGACTTTTTCCATATTTTGTTACGTTACAGCCTTTCCTCATCAATCTACACACAATGTCCATAATGACAAAGCCAATACAGGTTTTTAGAAATGTTTGCAAATTTACAACAATAAAAACTACTGAAATACCTTATTTACATAAGTATCATGCCCTTTGCTATGAGACTTGAAATTGAGCTCAGGTGCATCCTGTTTCCATTGATCATCCTTGAGATGTTTCTACAACTTGATTAGAGTCCACCTGTGGTAGATTCAATTGATTGGCCATGATTTGGAAAGGCACATACCTGTCTATATAAGGTCCCACAGTTGACAGTGCATGTCAGAGCAAAAACCAAGCCATGAGGCTTAGAGCTCCGAGACAGGATTGTGTCGAAGCACAGATCTATAGAAGGGTACCAAAACATTTCTGCATCATTGAAGGTCCCCAAGAACACAGCTGCCTCCATCATTCTTAAATGGAAGAAGTTTGGAACTGTAACGGATTTCGTCCTCTTCGTCTGAGGAGGAGTAGCAAGGATTGGACCAATATGCAGCGTGGTAAGTGTCCATAATGATATATTTAATAAATCAAACAGAACACTGAACTAAATAACAAAAGTACAAACAACCCGAAACAGTCCCGTATGGTGAAAACACTAACACAGGATACAACCACCCACAAAACACAAATGAAAACAGGCTACCTAAATATGGCTCCCAATCAGAGACAACGACTGACACCTGCCTCTGATTGAGAACCATACTAGGCCAAACACATAGAAAATCACCTACAGAACAAAACATAGAAAAACAACATAGAATGCCCACCCCAACTCACGCCCTGACCAAACTAAAAATAAAGACATAAAAAAGGAACTTAGGTCAGAACGTGACAGGAACCACCAAGACACTTCCTAGAGCTGGCCGCCCGACCAAACTGAACAATCGGGGAAGAAGGGCCTTGGTCAGGGAGGTGACCCAGAACCCAATGGTCACTCTGACAGTACTTTAGAGTTCCACTTTGTAGATGGAAGAACCTTCCAGAAGGACAGCCATCTCTACAGCACTCCACCAATAAGGCCTTTATGGCAGAGACGGAAGCCACTACTGAATAAAAGGCACATGACAGCCCGCTTGGAATTTGCCAAAAGGTACCTAAACGACTCTCAGACCATGAGAAACAATATTCTCTGTCCTGATGAAACCTAGATTAAATTATTTGGCCTGAATGTCAAGCYTCACATCTGAAGGAAACCTGACACCATCCCTACGGTGAAGAATGGTGGTGGCAGCATCATGCTATGGGGATGTTTTTCAACAACGGGGACTGAGAGACTAGTCAGGATTGAAGGAAAGAACGGAGCAAAGTACAGCAAGATCATTGATGAAATCCTGCCCCAAAGTGCTCATGACCTTAAACTGGGGCGAAGGTTCACAGAACAATGACTCCAAGCATACAGCCAAGACAACAAAGGAGTGGCTTTGGGACAAGTCTCTGAATGTCCTTGAGTGGCCCGATCGAACATCTCTGGAGAGACCTGAAAATAGCTGTGCAGCGACACTCCCTTCCAACCTGTCAGAGCTTCAGAGGATCTGTACTGTAGACAAGAATGGAAGAAACTCTTCAAATACTGCTGTCCCAAGCTTGTAGCATCATACCCAATAAGACTCGAGGCTGCAATTGCTGCCAAAGGTGCTTCTACAAAGTACTGAGTAAAGGGTCTGGGGAAAAAACTATTTAATACATTTTAAAATAAGGCTGTAACGTAACAAAATGTGGGAAAAGTAAAGGGGTCTGAATACATTCATAAAGCATTGAATGTGTATGCGTGTGTCTGTGCATGTGTTTGTGTTTCTTCACAGTCCCCGCTGTTCCATCAGTTTTTAAAAATATGATTCTACWGCTTGCATCAGTTAGTAAAGACTCTTTGTTTAGTGTTGCAGTGATTTCACTCACTGTAAAAGCTGACGTGTATAGTGTTGAGACATCTGCATACATAGATACACTGGCTTTACTCAAGGCCATTGGCATGTCGTTAGTAAAGATTGAAAAAAGAAAGGGTCCTAGACAGCTGCCCTGGGGAATTCCTGATTCTACCTGAAGTCTAACAAAACAGCTATGATACAATATTTGTATCATAATTTTCTCTCAGCCAATTATCAGTTATTTGTGTAAGTGCTGTGCTTTTTGAAAGTCCCTCCCTATAAGCATCCTGAAAGTCTGTTGTTAATTTGTTTATAGTATAATGGCATTGTATCTGGTCCAAAATTGTTTTTCAAAAAGTTTACTAAGCGTTGAAAACAGGCTTATTTGTCGGCTATTTGAGCCAGTAAAGGCTGTACTATCATTGCATAGCGGAATTACTTTTGCTTCCCTCCAGGCCTGAGGGCACACACTTTCTAGCAGACTTGGATTGAAGATATGGCAAAAAGAAGTGGGAATATTGTCTGCTATTATTGTCAGTAATTTTCCATCCAAGTTGTCAGAACCCTGTGGCTTGTCATTGTTGATAGACAGTAATTTTTTCACCTCTTTCACACTCACTTGATGGAATTCAAAATGACAATGCTTGTCTTTCATAATTCGTGACCAGTTAACCTGTTAGGTGTACGTAACGGTCCTGACCTGTTTTATGTTTTTTGTATGCTGTTTAGGTCAGGGCAATGTAGTTTTTGGGTGGGCCAGTCTTATGTATCCGTGTTCTATGTTACGGTGTTTGGTTGACCTTGGTATGGGCTCTTAATTAGAGCAGGGTTTTGCGTTTCTCTCTCTAATTAAGAGTCATATTTAGGTAGGTGGTGTTCTCCACTGTTTGTTTGTGGTGATTGTCTCCTGTGTCGCTCGAAATGTATGTACCATACAGGGACTGTTTGGCTGTCTCGTTATTTTTGATGTCGTCATGGTTCCTGTCCGTGAGTTTACGTTTATTATGTAAGTTTATGTTCAGGTTTCGTCAACGTCGTTTCTTGTTTTGTTTATTTGAAAGTGTTTTGTTTCGTGTTGCCGTCGTGTTAAATAAAAAAGATGGCTTATTCCCCGAATGCTGCATTGTTTGTTGTCATATCCATGCTCTCCTCTCCTCGGTCAGAGGATGAGGGAGAGAGACAGCCCTTACAAGAATCCACCCACCACGCTAAGACCAAGCGGCAAGGAATGCTCAACAGCAGCAACAAGAGACTCCTGGACTTGGGAAGAGATCACTGGACGGTAGAGGACCCTGGGCTCAGCCAGGGGAATATCGCCGTCCCAAGGCGAGTTGGAAGCAGCGAAGGCTGAGAGGCGCTGTTATGAGGGAACGCGTCTGGACGGAAGCCCAAAAAGCCCATGTGAGTAACACCCAAAAATTTCTTGGGGGGGCACACGAGGAGTGTGGCAAAGCCGGGTAGGTCACCTGAGCCAACTCCCCGTGCGTTACCGTGGAGTGAGAGCGTCGTACTGTCAGACACCGTGTTATGCGTGTAAAGCGCACTGGTGTCCCCAGTTACGCGTGCTTAGCCCAGTGCGGGCTATTCCACCTTGCCGCACTGGGGGCTAGCTTGGGCATCGAGCCGGCTGTCATTGAAGCCGGCCCAACGCATCTGGCCACCAGTGCGTCTCCTCGGGCCGGCGTACATGGCACCAGCCTACAGGTAGTGTCCCCGCTTCGCCTGCATAGCCCAGTGCGCGGCTTGTTCCAAACCTCGCCGCACTGGCAATGGGCTACGGGACCATTTTACACCTGTAAGGTTTGGCTAGGTCGTGCTCAAAGCACCGTGTTCCTTCCTACCGGTATACCATGGTGCCACTCCAATACCACGTCCGCCTGGTGCAGCCCCCCGCACCAGGCTGTCTCTCCGGGTTCTCTCTCCAGCTGCTCCGCCTGTCCAGCTGTTTCCTCCTCTCCAGCGCAGCCAGTGCCTATACCACGCACCAGGCCTACTGTGCGCCTCAGCAGGGCAGAGTCGGCCGTCTGCCCAACGCCTGCTGCACTGCCTGTTGCCCAGCGCCGTCTGAGCCATCTGTCTGCCCAGCGGCGCCTGAACTGCCCGTCTGCCAGCGGCGCCTGAACTGCCCGTCTGCCCAGCGGCGCCTGAACTGCCCGTCTGCCAGCGGCGCCTGAACTGCCCGTCTGCCCAACGCGCCTGAACTGCCCGTCTGCCCAACGGCGCCTGAACTGCCCGCGTCTGCCATGAGCCTGCAAAGCTGCCCGTCTGCCATGAGCCTGCAAAGCCGCCCGTCTCCAAGAGCCACAGAGCCTTCGCCAGACCGATCACAGAGCCTTCCGCCAGACCGGATCAGCCAGACCTTCCGCCAGACCGATCAGCCAGAGCCTTCCGCCAGACCGGATCACCAGAGCCTTCCGCCAGACGCCGGATCAGCCAGAGCCTCCGCCAGACCGGATCAGCCAGAGCCTTCCGCCAGACAGACAGCCAGAGCCGTCCAGCCAGGACCAGCCAGAGCCGTCCTGCCATGACCAGCCAGAGCCGTCTGCCATGACCTGCCAGAGTCCCTCAGCCGGGACCTGCCAGAGTCCCTCAGGCGGGACCTGCCAGAGTCCCCTCAGCCGGGACCTGCCAGAGTCCCTCAGCCGGGACCTGCCAGAGTCCCTCAGCCGGGACCTGCCAGAGTCCCTCAGCCGGGATCTGCCAGAGTCCCTCAGCCGGGATCTGCCAGAGTCCCTCAGCCGGGATCTGCCAGAGTCCCTCAGCCGGGACCTGCCCCTTGTCCGGTGCTGCCCCTTGTCCCGGTGCTGCCCCTTGTCCCGGTGCTGCCCCTTGTCCCGGTGCTGCCCTTTCCGGTGCTGCCCCTCTGTCCTGCTGCCCTGCGGCTGCCCCTTGTCCCGGTGCTGCCCCTTGCCCGGTGCTGCCCCTTGTCCCGGTGCTGCCCTTGTCCCGGTGCTGCCCCTTCTCCCGGTGCTGGCCATTCATTTAGGGATGTAGTTTTAGGGTGGTCATTGGAGGGGAAGACAGAAGCGGGGAGTGACTATGGTGTGTGGGGACAGCGTCCAGAGCCGGAGCCACCACCGTGGTCAACTGCCCACCCAGACCCTCCCCTGGACTTTGTGCTGGTGCGCCGGCGTTCGCACCTTGAGGGGGGGGTTCTGTAACGGTCCTGACCTGTTTTATGTTGTTTTGTATGTGTTTAGGTCAGGGCATGTGTTTTGGGTGGGCAGTCTATGTTATCCGTTTCTATGTTGGTTGTGGTTGCCTGGTATGGCTCTTAATTAGAGGCAGGTGTTTTGCGTTCTCCTCTAATTAAGAGTCATATTTAGGTAGGGTGTTCTCACTGTTTGTTTGTGGGTGATTGTCTCTGTGTGTCGAATGTATGTACCATACGGGACTGTTTGGCTGTTCGTTATTTTTGATGTCGTCTGTTTCCTGTCCGTGAGTTTACGTTTAGTTATGTAAGTTTATGTTCAGGTTTCGTCAACGTCGTTTTCTTGTTTTGTTTATTTTGAAAGTGTTTTGTTTCGTGTTGCCGTCGTGTTAAATAAAAAGATGGCTTATTTCCCGAATGCTGCATTTTTGGTCTGATGATCCTTCTCTCCTCTCCTCGTCCGAGGATGAGGAGAGAGACAGCCCTTACAGAAGGGCGCGCTATTTTCACTTTGGGAAAAAATCGTGCCCAATTTAAACGGCCTCGTACTCTATTCTAGATCGTACAATATGCATATTATTATTACTATTGGATAGAAAACACTCTCAAGTTTCTAAAACCGTTTAAATTATATCTGTGAGTAAAACAGAACTCATTTTGCAGCAAACTTCCTGTCAGGAAGTGAAAATCTGAAATTGGGCTCTGTTCCAGGGCCTTCCTATTAATTTGCTTGAAATCTATGGATATACATGCACTTCATACGCCTTCCAATAAATGTCAACAGGCAGTGGGAGGTGGAATGGGGTGTCTAGCTTGATCTGAGGTCGAACAAGAGCTCTTGGAATGACGTGACCCCAAATTCCTTTGTCCAGCAAGGCTGGAATCCTGGATTGCCTTCTGAAAAGCTTTCGGTATAGACGGCTAATATCTCCGGCTTTGATTTTATTTGATACATTGATAATATCATCGTAAAGTATGTTTTTTCGATATAGTTTTATCAGATTATTGAACGTTTATCGGGAGTTTGGCGTTTTCCGTTCTCTGCGTTTGGTGAAGATGGACAACTTCGCGCCACTTGGCTAGCTTTGGTTGCTAATTCGACAGGAGAAGAGGACATTCTAAAACCAAACAACGATTTATTCTGGACAAAGGACTCCTTGTACAATATTCTGATGGAAGCTCAGCAAAAGTAGGAACCATTTATGATGTTATTTCGTATTTCTGTGGAAAATGTTTAGTACTATTTTTCCGCCCTCATTGCAGGCGCTGTCTCGCTATAACGTAAGCTGTATGTCGTACTAAAGTTATTTTTAGAATCTAACACGGCGATTGCATTAAGAACTAGTGTATCTTTCATTTGCTGTACAACATGTATTTTTTAGTAAAGTTTATGATGAGTTATTTGATTAGATTAGGTGAGTGTCAGAAATATATCCGGATAATTTTGTGCAGTTTGGCTACGTATTCACATTGTAAAACCACGATTTGTACCGCTAAATATGCACATTTTCGAACAAAACATATATGTATTGTGTAACATGATGTTATAGGACTGTCATTTGATAAGTTTGTCAAGGTTAGTGAATAATTGTATATCTTTTGCTGTTTTTTTGCGATCGCTACCTTTGCGGTGAATGAATGCGGTTGTGTGGTTGGCTATTGTGGTACGCTAATATAATGCCATATTGTGTTTTTGCTGTAAAACACTTAAAGAATCTGAAATATTGGCTGGATTCACAAGATGTTTATCTTTCATTTGCTGTACACCATGTATTTTTCATAAATGTTTTATGATGAGTATTTAGGTATTTCACGTTGCTCTCTGTAGTTATTCTTGCTGCTTCGGTGCTATTTGTGATTGTAGCTGCAATGTAAAACTATGATTTATACCTGAAATATGCACATTTTCCCGAAACAAAACATAGATTTATTGTATAACATGTTATAAGACTGTCATCTGATGAAGTTGTTTCTTGGTTAGTGACTAATTCTATCTCTATTTGGGGGTTTTGTGCAAGCTACCTGTGCTGTGAAAGAAATGTCTGTGCTTTTTTGTATTTGGTGGTGAGCTAACATAAATATACGTGGTGTTTTCGCCGTAAAACATTTTTTTAAATCGGACATGTTGGCTGGATTCACAAGATGTTTATCTTTCATTTGCTGTATTGGACTTGTTAATGTGTGAAAGTTAAATATTTCTAAAAAATATTTTTTGAATTTCGCGCGCTGCCTTTTCAGTGGAATGTGGGGGGGTGTTCCGCTAGCGGAACCCCGGTGCTAGAAAGGTTCAACTTGGATGTGTATTGTCAGCGTTTGTTGCTGGCATGTCATGCCTAAATTTGCTAAGCTTGCCAATGAAAAAATGTTTAAGTAATATCAAAACCCACTGCCAATATCAGTGGGTTTTGAGATGAATGAGCCATCTGATTCAATGAATGGTGGAGCTGAGTTTGCCTTTTGCCCAACATTTCATTTAAGGTGCTCCAAAGCTTTTCACGATCATTATTTATGTCATGTATCTTTGTTTCATAGTATAGTTTCTTCTTCTTTATTTTATTCAGTTTAGTCACATAATTTCTCCATTTGCAGTGCGTTAGCCGATCGTTGTACAGCCAGACTTATTTGCCATTCCTTTTGCCTCATCCCTCTCAACCATACAATTGTCCAATTCCTCATGAATCCATGGGGAGTTAAATGGTTTTACAGTCCTTTTCTTAATGGATGCATACTTATTAGTAACTGGAATGAGCAATTTTATTTGTCAAGTGCAACGACTGGTTGCTCATTACACACCACAGACCAACAAATATTTGTTACATCAACAACATAGGAATCACTACAAAATGTATTCTATGACCTCTTATACACTATATTAGGCCCAGTCTTTGGAACTTTGATTTTCCTAGATATGGCTACGATATTGTGATCACTACATCAGATGGATTTGGATACTGCTTTAACGGACATTTCTGCAGCATTAGTAAGATGTGATCAATAGATGTTGCTGATTTCATTCCTGTGCTGTTTGTAACTACCCTGGTAGGTTGACTTATAACCTGAACCAGGTTGCAGGCACTCGTTACAGTTTGAAGCCTTTTTTTGAGTGGGCAGCTTGATGAGAGCCAGTAAATATTTAAATAATCCAGAAAATATAGCTCTCTGTTGATATCACATATATTATCAAACATTTCACACATATTATCCAGATACTGACCGTTAGCACTTGGTGGTCCATTGCAGTTTCCCACCAGAATGGGCTTTAGGTGAGGCAAACTAACCTGTAGCCATATTACTTCAAAAGTATGAGATCCTTTCTTTACATTGAATGTAGATCTGAATAGAAATGGCAACACCTGCAACTTTGTCATTTCTGTCTTTTTGTAGATGTTATAACCATGTGTTGGTACCATTTTATCATCAAAGGTATTATCTAAGTGAGTTTCAGAGATAGTCAGAATATGAATGTCATCTGTAACTAGCAAATTATTAATTTCATGAACCTTGTTTCTTAAGATACATATGTTGACGTGGGCTACTTTTAGCACTTTTCAGGGATGCTTGAAAGTTTACATTGCTTTACTGGGAAYCTTAGCAGAAGTAGACGTTGTCATTTTATTTATGTTAGGACATGGTGAGCTGCACACAGTGGACTTCCTACTAGGTCACTCTGCCTCAGTGCTAACAGTATAACTCTGATTCCTAGTCACATGATTACTGTATACAAAAGCTGGAGGATCAGCACAGGCATTCAGGGCAGTTACAGGGACAAACAGTTGAAGTCGGAAGTTTACATACACTTAGGATGGAGTCATTAAAACTCGTCTTTCAAACACTCCTGTAACGCTTGTCGTGGTTGGAAGAAGAGGAGGACCAATGCGCAGCGTGGTAAGTGTCCATATTGTTTTAATACGAATAAAGAAACACTGAACAAAAACAATAAAACGACAAACGAACACTCCTGTACGGTGAAACAAAACACAGAACAGAAAATATAATCACCCACCAAAACACAATGAAAAAACAGGCTACCTAAATATGGCTCCCAATCAGAGACAACGATAGACAGCTGCCTCTGATTGTGAACCACACCAGGCCAAACACAGAAATAGACAACCTAGACATACAACATAGAATGCCCACCCACATCACACCAAAACATAGAAACATACAAAGCAATCTATGGTCAGGGTGTGACAACTCCACACATTTCTTGTTAACAAACTATAGTTTTGGCCTGTCGGTTAGGACATCTACTTTGTGCATGAAACAAGTAATTTTCCCCCCAAAAAATTACAGACAGATTATTTCACTTATAATTCACTGTATCACAATTCCAGTGGGTCAGAAGTTTACATACACTAAGTTGACTGTGCCTTTAAACAGCTTGGAAAATTCCAGAAAATTATGTCATGGCTTTAGAAGCTTCTGATAGGCTAATTGACAACATTTGAGTCAATTGGAGGTGTACCTGTGGATGTATTTCAAGACCTACCTTCACACTCATTGCCTCTTTGCTTGACATCATGGGAAAATCCAAATAAATCAGCCAAGACCTCAGGAAAGAAATTGCAGAACTCCGCAAGTCTGGTTCATCATTTGGAGCAATTTCCAAACGCCTGAAGGTACCACGTTCATCTGTACAAACAATAGTATGCAAGTATAAACACCATGGGACCACGCAGCCATCATACCGCAAAAGGAAGGAGACACGTTCTGTCTCCTGGAGAGGAATGTACTTTGGTGCGAAAAGTGCTAATCAATCCCAGCAAATGACCTTGTGAAGATGCTGGAGGAAACAGGTACAAAAGTATCTATATCCACAGTAAAACGAGTCCTATATTGACATAACCTGAAAGGCTGCACAGCAAGGAAGAAGTCACTGCTCCAAAACCAACATAAAAAGCCAGARTACAGTTTGCAACTGCACATGGGGACAAAGATCAGACTTTTTGGAGAAATGTCCTCTGGTCTGATGAAACAAAAATYGAACTGTTTGGCCATAATGACCATCATTATGTTTGGAGGGAAAAGGGGGAGGATTGCAAGCCGAAGAACACCATCCCAACCGTGAAGCACAGGGGGGGGGCGCATCATGTCGTGGGAGTGCTTTGCTGCAGGAGGGACTGATGCACTTAACAAAATAGATGGCATCATGAGGCAGGAAAATGATGTGGATATATTGAAGCAACATCTCAAGACATCAATCAGGAAGTTAAAGCTTGGTCACAAATGGGTCTTCCAAATGGACAATGACCCCAAGCATACTTCTAAAGTTGTGGCAAAATGGCTTAAGGACACCAAAGTGAAGGTATTGGAGTGGCCATCACAAAGCCCTGACCTCAATCCCTTAGAAAGTTTGTGGCCAGAACTGAAAAAGTGTGTGCGAGCAAGGAGGCCTACAAACTTGACTCAGTTTCACCAGCTCTATCAGGAGGAACGGGCCAAAATTCACCCAACTTATTGTGGGAAGCTCGAGGAAGGCTACCCAAAACGTTTGACCCAAGTTCAACAATTTAAAGGCAATGCTACCAAACACTAATTGAGTGTATGTAAACTTCTGACCCACTGGGAATGTGATGAAAGAAAAAAAAGCTGAAATAAATCATTCTCTCTACTATTATTCTGACATTTCACATTCTTAAAATAAAGTGGTGATCCTAACTGACCTAAACAGGGAATATTTATTCGGATTAAATGTCAGGAATATGTGAAAAACTGAGTTTAAATGTATTTGGCTAAGCTGTATGTAAACTTCCGACTTCAACTGTGCATTTGGTTACTTACATTGGGTCTTCTAATGCCCCTGGTAAGGATCAACTGAGCTAAGGTTGGGTCATGTATAAGTCATTGTCTCAACACAGCCTCATAATGATGTGAAATGATCCAGGAACCCAAATGATTTTGGTGGATCCCATCCTCCTTATTAAACAATCTTTGTTTCCAGAAGGTATCAAAGTTGTCAATAAATGTTACACCCACAGAGCTGCAATTGTCTCGTAGCCAGTTATGGAGGGCTAATAGTCTGATGAAACGTTCAATGCCATGATTTAGGGAGGGCATAGGGACAGATATTATGGGGCATTTGTTGGTGTCAAGCAGAGACTCAATCTTCATCTGTTCTAAGCTGCCCTTCATAATGTCATTGATTCCCACATGAACAATGATAAACTAAATTTCCTGGTGCCTGTTTAAAACGTTTGGGAACATCTTCTTGATGTCCTGTACTCAAGCTCCTGGATAGCACAAGGTTTTTGCTCCAGCGACTGAGACATTTCTCACCATTATGTCAATCTGATCTGAACCTCTCGCAGACACTCCGGTCCGCTTAGCAGCATGCTGCTGCCTTCAGTTTCCACGACTTGTGACATTTGACCAACCCTGATTGGAACAATACTCTTGCTGTTCTCCATCTACTCCACTACAAGATGGAGGAGAAGCAGATGGAGACAACTTCCTTGGCAGGCAAGTTCCAGGTAGCACAGGCCATTCGGATAGGGACAGATGACAAGGTGGGGAGGTGGGGCGTCCTGCCATAYGAGTTGAGAATYAGAAAGTTCCAATCTGCGTTTTCCCCATAAGTTTGCGCATAATTGAAATTTGCTTGGTAAGGATAGCCACCTCATTCCTGTAATTCTCCGCAAGCGAACAATTGCCATTTTGGAACTTCGGATTGTCAATATTGCTCCGGAGAAGAGCGTAACAAACACTGCTTCTACAGAGCTGGAAATATTCTTTAGCTATTCTAGGTGAAGCGGGAGCCATTGTCACCTTACTAGCTAGCAATTCTTTGCTAGCGGAATGCCTTTTGCTTCCCTTCTGGCCTGAGGCATACACTTTCTTGTAGGCTTAGCTTGAAGATATGGCAAATAGGAGTGGCAATATCGTCCGCTATTATCCTCAGTAATTTTCCATCCCAAGTTGATAGACCCAGGTGACTTGTCATTGTTGATAGACAAAAATATATTTTTCACCTCTTAACACTCACTTCACAGAATAAAAAATMACAGTGCTTGTCTTTCATAATTTGGTCAGTTATACTTGGATGTGTAGTGTCAGTATTTGTTGCTGGCATGTCATGCATAAATTTGCTAATCTTACCGATTAAAAAAATAATTCAAGTAGTTGGCAATATTAGTGGCTTTGGTGATGAATGAGCCATCTGATTAAATTAATGATGGAGCTGAGTTTGTCATTTGCTCCTCATTACACACGACAGACCAGGAAATATTCTTTACATCATCGATAAACYAATCACTACAAAACTTTTTGTATAACTTCTTATACAGTATATTAGGCCCAAGCTTTGGAATTTTGGTTTTCCTATTTGTTGTTTGTTGTCAGTTATTAAGCATCTTAAGTATGTAATATTTGTTGTGGTCCTCTTAAATGATTGCTGTAGACCTTGAATATTTGTTTTTCCTATTGCCATTGTTTTTTTTCCCCCATGTAAATGTTCCGCCCACTCTAGCAGCAGGCTACACGTATAATGGAACAGCTGTATCGCGGAAACATCTCGAGTCGCACAAAACTATATCAAATTATATCATTTGGGAATGTGTACAACATCTAAAGACCTTCATCACTATAATAAGAGTGTTTCCATATCTAAAAGGACTTATTTTGGGTGTTTTTGGAGAATTTGTTCATTATTTTTCAGAGCCTCCATACTGCACAATCACGAAGAAGAAGTAAATCACTGTTTGGGGTAAGTTTCTCAAAAACAAGTGAAATAGCAAAAAATGTGTCTGGACCCTTTTAAAACATGCGATTTACATCAACAATAGAGATTTGGTAGWAAAAAAAGCTAATTTCTCCTTTAAGGATTCCAGCTTTAACAGTAAAGGAGGATGTATAGTGTATTCTGAAAGTATTCAGAACCCTTGACTTTTTCCACATTTTGTTACATTATAGCCTTATTCTAAAATTGATTACATGTATTGTTTCCCTCYTCAGTCTACACACAATACCCCATAATGACAAAGTGAAAARAGGTTTTTAGATTGATGAGTAACATTTTTTATTTCATAAATTTTTGAATATGGCTGGAATGTAACAACATTTGGAAAAAGTCAAGGGGTCTGAATACTTTCCGAATGCACTGTATATTGAGCGCGTAATGGGGGAAGTTTGTAGTGAGAGGGAGTTTGGGATGATGTTGGTAGCTAATAGGGAGAGTGAGGAGAGAAGAGGGAAGAGAGGGAGAGAAAGTGAGAGAGGGAGAGTAAGAGAAAGAGTGAGACAGAGAGAAAAAGAAAGAGGGAAAAGGCAGAGGTAGAGACAGTGAGATGAGGAGAAAGACAAAATGATAGCTGTGAGATTGGGATCCTGTGAGTGAGGGAGGGAATGTGTGGTGTGTGTGTGTGTGTGTGTGTGTGTGTGTGTGTGTGTGTGTGTGTGTGTGTGTGTGTGTGTGTGTGTGTGTGTGTGTGTGTGTGTGTGTGTGTGTGTGTGTGTGTGTGTGTGTGTGTGTGTGTGTGGTGTGGGTTGTGTGTGTGTGTGTGTGTGTGTGTGTGTGTGTGTGTGTGTGTGTGTGAGCATGCCCTCAATGCCAGGGGCCTAGCTGTAGAACTCTTATATAGCTACCTGCAGGATCTGTTGTTGCCATTCCAACATCAGAGTTCATCTCCAACACCTTTTATCTGTAGTCTCCTGTCAGAGAAAACATCAACACAGTAACTCTCTTCAATGTGCTAAAGCTCATCACAACAAAGCTACAGCATGTCATCATTTATTTTTGTCTCCAACATGGCCTCATGTAACACTGTTGTTCTGTCGTTTGGCCCGAAAGTTGTCCTTATATGGGTGTTGTTGTTGTGGTTGCATAATGGAGTATTAATTCATTCTAGAAGTCAGGGTATTTTCATTGTGTTGCCTCACTAGAAATACATGCTATGTATTTATACCCTGTTCTTCAGTCAGAAATAAAAAATAAACCTTTTTAAATATAGTGTTTGCCAACATTCTGGCTAAATTAATCTCAATATTGGTTCATAGAAAAACAATGGGTATTACACAATTCAGCCAGCAAATCATATTCTAGTTTTGTTTGTGGGTCTATTGTTTTAGTTCCAAACATTACACACAAAAAAAATGACTAAATACTTCACTGATTAAAAGGGATACATTAAATGAATTGAGAGATTAAAAAGGGAATTGCTCTGTAGCGTAAAAACGCTATTTCTATCCTGATAGGTTTTGAGACCATCTGTTCATGGAGTTCCTAATGCAATACTGAAGCTCCATGGAATGGCAGGCAGGCAGAAAGTAGTGGGTGGGTTGAAATTAAAACACACACACACAGATGATGGAATGGAAGGCAGGCAGGCAGCTAGGCACCCAAAGACAGTAATGGGTGGGTGGATTGTAGCAAAACACATACAGAGGGATAATTTGGTTACAGTTCAGAAATAATTGCATCAACATTACCATAAGATCTATTTCCACACTCTGCAACTATCATACATTTGTATTATATAATTGTTTAATGTTTGTCATGTTTTATTTAAAAGTTACATTTTGTGACAATTTCCCTCATTTGGAAAATTGTGAAATGTGAAAAGGAAGCACACACACACAGCCTAACGTACAACCAAGCAACAAACTTAGGCCAATTCCTGTGATTTATTCTTAGGCCCAGAGCAATTTGCCCAGCCAGTGTACCTTAGCAAAGTTGTTCATAGAGAAATATGTTGACCTATAATCCATGAATTATCACATGGGGTCTAATGACGCATGCTCCATTTGTATGCTTTGTGTCATGCCTTACTAAAAAGTAATTATATGTACGAACACAGATGGCCATATATATTGGTTGACCCTCAGGGTATGTAACTGTGTCTGAAATGTCACCCTATCACCTATACAGTGCACTACTTTTTATCAGGGCCCATAAGGTTCTGGTCAAAAGTATTGCACTATTTTGGGAGTAGGGTGAAATTCCAGATGCAGCCACATACCCTGAGGGTCAACCAATGCTGCTTTCCCCTGATGGTCAGTCATTGGTCAGAGATATAGCCCTGGGCTATCATCTTTAAACAAACTTGTTTTCACCTGTGGTCAGTCATTGATCAGAGATATAGCCCTGGGCTATCATCTTTAAACAAACTTGTTTCACCCTGATGCCCAGTCATTGGTCAGAGATATAGCCCTGGCTATCATCTTTAAACAAACTTGTTTCACCCTGATGTCCAGTCATTGGTCAGAGATATAGCCCTGGGCTATCATTTAAACAAACTTGTTTCACCCTGATGGTCAGTCATTGGTCAGAGATATAGCCCTGGCTATCATCTTTAAACAAACTTGTTTCACCCTGATGCCCAGTCATTGGTCGAGATATAGCCTGGGCTATCATTCTTTAAAAAACTTGTTTCACCCTGATGTCAATCATTGGTCAGAGATATAGCCCTGGGCTATCATCTTTAAACAAACTTGTTTCACCCTGATGCCAGTCATTGGTCAGAGATATAGCCCTGGGCTATCATCTTTAAACAAACTTGTTTCACCCTGATGCCCAGTCATTGGTCAGAGATATAGCCCTGGGCTATCATCTTTTAAATAAACTTGTTTCACCCTGATGGTCAGTCATTGGTCAGAGATATAGCCCTGGGCTATCATCTTTAAACAAACTTGTTTCACACTGATGGTCAGTCATTGGTCAGAGATATAGCCTGGGCTATCATCTTTAAACAACTTGTTTCACCCTGATGCCCAGTCTTGGTCAGAGATATAGCCTGGGTATCATTTAAACAAACTTGTTTCACCCTGATGGTCATCATTGGTCAGAGATATAGCCCTGGGCTATCATCTTTAAACAAACTTGTTTCACCCTGATGCCCAGTCATTGGTCAGAGATATAGCCCTGGGCTATCATCTTTAAACAAATTGTTTCACCCTGATGCCCAGTCATTGGTCAGAGATATAGCCTGGGCTATCATCTTTAAATAACTTGTTTCACCTGATGGTCAGTCATTGGTCAGAGATATAGCCCTGGGCTATCATCTTTAAACAAACTTGTTTCACACTGATGGTCAGTCATTGGTCAGAGATATAGCCCTGGGCTATCATCTTTAAACAAACTTGTTTCACTGATGCCCAGTCATTGGTCAGAGATATAGCCCTGGGCTATCATCTTTAAACAAACTTGTTTTCACCCTGATGGTCAGTCATTGGTCAGAGATATAAGCCCTGGGCTATCATCTTTAAACAAACTTGTTTCACCCTGATGGTCAGTCATTGTCAGAGATATAGCCCTGGGCTATCATCTTTAAACACACTTGTTTCACCCTGATGCCCAGTCATTGGTCAGAGATATAGCCCTGGGCTATCATCTTTAAACAAACTTGTTTCACCCTGATGGTCAGTCATTGGTCAGAGATATAGCCCTGGCTATCATCTTTAAACAAACTTGTTTCACCCTGATGGTCAGTCATTGGTCAGAGATATAGCCCTGGGCTATCATCTTTAAACACACTTGTTTCACCCTGATGCCCAGTCATTGGTCAGAGATATAGCCTGGGCTATCATCTTTAAACAAACTTGTTTCACCCTGATGGTCATCATTGGTCAGAGATATAGCCCTGGGCTTCATCTTTTAAACAAACTTGTTTCACCCTGATGCCAGTCATTGGTCAGAGATATAGCCCTGGGCTATCATCTTTAAACAAACTTGTTTCACCCTGATGCCCAGTCATTGGTCAGAGATATAGCCTGGGCTATATCTTTAAAAAACTTGTTTCACCCTGATGTCAGTCATTGGTCAGAGATATAGCCCTGGGCTATCATCTTTAAACAAACTTGTTTCACCTGATGGTCAGTCATTGGTCAGAGATATAGCCCTGGGCTATCATCTTTAAACAAACTTGTTTCACCCTGATGCCAGTCATTGGTCAGAGATATAGCCCTGGGCTATCATCTTTAAACAAACTTGTTTCACCCTGATGGTCATCATTGGTCAGAGATATAGCCCTGGGCTATCATCTTTAAACAAACTTGTTTCACCCTGATGCCAGTCATTGGTCAGAAGATATAGCCCTGGCTATCATCTTTAAACAAACTTGTTTCCCCCTGATGCCCAGTCATTGGTCAGAGATATAGCCCTGGGCTATCATCTTTAAACAAACTTGTTTCACCCTGATGGTCAGTCATTGGTCAGAGATATAGCCCTGGGCTATCATCTTTAAACAAACTTGTTTCACCTGATGGTCAGTCATTGGTCAGAGATATAGCCCTGGGCTATCATCTTTAACAAACTTGTTTCACCCTGATGCCAGTCATTGGTCAGAGATATAGCCCTGGGCTATCATCTTTAAACAAACTTGTTTCACCCTGATGGTCAGTCATTGGTCAGAGATATAGCCCTGGGCTATCATCTTTAAACAAACTTGTTTCACCCTGATGGTCAGTCATTGGTCAGAGATATAGCCCTGGGCTATCATCTTTAAACAAACTTGTTTCACCCTGATGGTCGTCATTGGTCAGAGATATAGCCCTGGGCTATCATCTTTAAACAACTTGTTTCACACTGATGGTCAGTATTGGTCAGAGATATAGCCCTGGGCTATCATCTTTAAACAAACTTGTTTCACCCTGATGGTCAGTCATTGGTCAGAGATATAGCCCTGGGCTATCATCTTTAAACAAACTTGTTTCACCTGATGGTCAGTCATTGGTCAGAGATATAGCCCTGGGCTATCATCTTTAAACAAACTTGTTTCACCCTGATGGTCAGTCATTGGTCAGAGATATAGCCCTGGCTATCATCTTTAAACAAAACTTGTTTACACTGATGGTCAGTCATTGGTCAGAGATATAGCCCTGGCTATCATCTTTAACAAACTTGTTTCACCCTGATGGTCAGTCATTGGTCAGAGATAAGCCCTGGGCTATCATCTTTAAACAAACTTGTTTCACCCTGATGGTCAGTCATTGGTCAGAGTATAGCCCTGGGCTATCATCTTTAAACAAACTTGTTTCACCCTGATGGTCAGTCATTGGTCAGAGATATAGCCCTGGGCTATCATCTTTAAACACACTTGTTTCACCCTGATGGTCAGTCATTGGTCAGAGATATAGCCCTGGGCTATCATCTTTAAACAAACTTGTTTCACCCTGATGGTCAGTCATTGGTCAGAGATATAGCCCTGGGCTATCATCTTTAAACAAACTTGTTTCACACTGATGGTCAGTCATTGGTCAGAGATATAGCGCCTGGGTTATCATCTTTAAACAAACTTGTTTCACCCTGATGGTCAGTCATTGGTCAGAGATATAGCCCTGGGCTTATCATCTTTAAACAAACTTGTTTCAACCCTGATGGTCAGTCATTGGTCAGAGTATATGCCCTGGGCTATCATCTTTAAACAAACTTGTTTCACCTGATGGTCAGTCATTGGTCAGAGATATTAGCCCTGGGCTATCATCTTTAAACAAACTTGTTTCACACTGATGGTCAGTCATTGGTCAGAGATATAGCCCTGGGCTATCATCTTTAAACAAACTTGTTTCACCTGATGGTCAGTCATTGTCAGAGATATAGCCCTGGGCTATCATCTTTAAACAAACTTGTTTCACCCTGATGGTCAGTCATTGGTCAGAGATATAGCCTGGCTATCATCTTTAAACAAACTTGTTTCACACCTGATGGTCAGTCATTGTCAGAGATATAGCCCTGGGCTTCATTCTTTAACAAACTTGTTTCACCCTGATGGTCAGTCATTGGTCAGAGATATGCCCTGGCTATCATCTTTAAACAACTTTTTCACCCTGATGGTCAGTCATTGGTCGAGATATAGCCTGGGCTATCATGCTTTAAACAAACTTGTTTCACCCTGATGGTCAGTCATTGGTCAGAGATATAGCCCTGGGCTATCATCTTTAAACAAACCTTTTTCACCCTGATGGTCAAGGAGAGAAAGATAGCCTTATTGAAAATGACATTCTGTAAGGCATTATCAGTTCCTAAGGTCTGTAAGGCATTATCAGTTCCTAAATTCTCCCTCTTTCCTCTTTCTTCCCGGGTGGCACAGCGGTATAAGGCACTGCATCTCAGTGCTAGTGGCATCACTACAAACCCTTGTTTGATTCCAGGCTGTATCACAACTGGCAGTGATTGGGAGTCCCATAGGGCGGTGCACAATTGGCCCAGCTTCATTAGGGTTTGGACGAGGTAGGCCGTCATTGTAAATAAGAATTTGTTCTTAACTGATTTGCCTAGCTAAATAAAAGGCTGAACATAAATTATTTTATTTCAGTTTGTGTTTTTTTATCCCACTCCACACCTGAATTGGGCACTCAGCAAAGGGAAAAAGGCCAACCAACTGCAGAAAATGAAATCTGTAGTAGTTCTCTGTAAGAAGTATAGCTGCTCCAGTGGGCAAAACTGTTTGCAATGACGTCTTTACAGCTAAAAGCTATAATGACTTCCTTTCAACCAGCTTTGCCCACTGAGTAGTTTCTCTGTGCAGAATAGCGAATATCTCCAAAACCATGTTGATTCTTATACATATTCAAGTCATCAGCCACTTGAACTTGGCACTCAAAAAATGAATATGGGTGGCTCTAGTCAGGGAGCTACAGAGAGGACCTACAAAATAATAGTTATGGTGGTTCTCTGTGACAATTTAAGCTTGTATTGGTACACTAGTTTTGAAGTACCTTCAAAAAACAAACACAGTACCTTCAAAAAACAAACACAGTATGTGGATTTGTGTCCCCAGTAGTCATTACTGGGAGTGTAAAAACAAACACAGTATGTGGATTTGTGTCCCCAGTAGTCATTACGGAGTGTAAAAACAAACACAGTATGTGGATTTGTGCCCCAGTAGTCATTACTGGAGTGTAAAAAACAAACACAGTATGTGGATTGTGTCCCCAGTAGTCATTACTGGGAGTGTAAAAACAAACACAGTATGTGGATTTGTGTGTCCCAGTAGTCATTACTGGGAGTGTAAAAACAAACACAGTATGTGGATTTTGTCCCTAGTCATTACTGGGAGTGTAAAAAAACAAAACACAGTATGTGGATTTGTGTCCCAGTAGTCATTACTGGAGTGTAAAAAACAAACACAGTATGTGATTGTTCCCAGGTGCATACAATGGGAGTGTAAAAACAAACACAGTATGTGGATTTGTGTCCCCAGTAGTCATTACTGGGAGTGTAAAAACAAACACAGTATGTGGATTTGTGTCCCCAGTAGTCATTACTGGGAGTGTAAAAACAGCTCAATTATAGCTGCTACCGCATAGTGCTGTTTGGTGAGAATTAAATATCTCTCACTCCCTCTCTCTCGCTTTCTCTCTCTCTCTCATTGCTTCAAAGCCATGTGGATACTCCATCCCTTTTTATACCTCTTCCAGTCAACAGGCTCCTCCATTTAGGGGGATCAGATGAGATTTCTGCTGGAGTAATCGGTTCCTGAGGGGTAGTGATGTCACTCTTGGTCATTCGTTGCATCCCAAATGGCATCTTATTCCCTACATAGTGCACTTCTTTTGACCATAGCCCTATGGGCCCTAGTCAAAAGTAGTGCAGTAAATAGGGAAAAGGGTGCCATTTGGAACTAATCCATTGACTCACTAAGACCATCTGGAGGCTGAGTGATTAGTGCCTAGTAACCTCAGCAATCCTTCCCATTAGGATCTGTCCAGTTTGGCCTAGTAGGCCCTCATGGGACGTGTTTAAGTCATATGATGAGCTGAGTGCCAGCTGAGACATGTAGGCTGTCAGCAATAACTTACCCACAGGAAGTCAAGTGGGTAATGTCTTTAGAAAAAGACAGTGCTCTTTAACACCCTCACTCCCTTCCTTCAAGGCAGTCACCACCCACAGCCCCTTCCTTCAAGGCAGTCACCACCCACAGCCCCTTCCTTCAAGGCAAGTCACCACCCACAGCCCCTTCCTTCAACACCAGTCACCACCCACATCCCCTTCCTTCAAGGCAGTCACCACCCACATCCCCTTCCTTCAAGGCAGCCACCACCCACACCCCTTCCTCAAGCAGTCACCACCCCACACCCCTTCCTACAAGCAGTCACCACCCACAACCTCTCCTTCAAGACAGTCACCACCCCACAACCCCTTCCTCAAGGCAGTCACCACCACAACCCCTTCCTTCAAGGCGTCACCACCCACAGCCCCTTCCTTCAAGACATCACCACCCACAATCCCTTCCTTCAAGCATCACCACCCACAGCCCCTTCCTTCAAGGCAGTCACCACCCACAGCCCCTTCCTTCAAGCATCTACCACCCACATCCCCTTCCTTCAAGGCAGTCACCACCCACAATCCCCTTCCTTCAAGGCAGTCACCACCCACATCCCTTCCTTCAAAGCAGTCACCCACCCACAACCCCTTCCTTCAAGGCATCACCACCCACAGCCCCCTCCTTCAAGCAGTACCACCCACACCCTTCCTCAAGACAGTCACCACCCCACATCCCCTTCCTCAAGGCAGCCACACCCACACCCCTTCCTCAAACAGTCACCCACCCACAGCCCTTCCTTCAAGCAGTCACCACCCACAACCCTCCTTCAAGACAGCCACCCACAACCCCTTCCTTCAAAGGAACGTTCACCACCCACAGCCCCTTCCTTCAAGGCAGTCACCACCCACAGCCCCTTCCTTCAAGGCAGTCACCACCCACAACCTCTTCCTTCAAGACAGTCACCACCCACAATCCCTTCCTTCAAGACAGCCACCACCCTCACCCCCTTCTCAAGACAGTCACCACCCTCACCCCCTGCTCAAGACAGTCACCAACCTCACCCCCTTTTAAGACAGTCCCCACACTCACCCCCTTCTCAAGACAGTGACAACCATCACCACCTTCTCAAGACAGTCACCAAGAAACAAGTGTAAGTTTAAGATGGTTGGAATGTTGCTGATAACCAAAACCGATGGCATAAAACAAGAACAATGTTAAAATGCATTTCAGAAGACTATGAGATCAGACTGTATAATGTATAATAGGACAATCAGTACAAAAGCCTTCAACAAACACAAACATAATCTATAATTATATCTATTTTACAGAGGAATCTCAAAACTTTCTGCACTTTGAATCTGATTTTAATTCTAAGTTAAGTAAACTAATTGTTGACTTCAACAGTGTGCACAAATTGAGAGAATTAGCTGTGTTAGCTACACGTGAACTCTGCAGCAAATATTACAGCTTCAACTTTCTGATGTCAGTTACTGATGTGAACCTACTAGTCAGCTGCAACTAAAACCTGTGTTATTAACTTCAGACCATCGCTGTAGTTGCAAAGCAAATTTGAACGGTGAAACTCCTGTCTTATCAGATCATATATGTGTGATTTTGATGGTTTAGTTATAAATTTTCACAGACACCTAAAATGCCTGCAGAGGGTAATTAAAGCAACAAATTGGTTGGAACGGCCTGCAGTCCATTCCACAGTCAGAATAAATACACCATCATCCTCCTACTATCTGGCCCAGCAATTACATCTCAAATGTCAGCCTTGTAAAACATGGGAATATGTAAATAAACACCGCTATCTGGACGAACTGGGGCCCTTCTTAGCTGAGAATGTTATATGTTACAGCTATCAATGAAGCCAGAGACACATGTTCAGCAAATGTGATATGTGGTGGCACTCAACATAACAGATAACCACAAGAGGAAAAATAATATCTTGCACATACACTAGCATGTCTTCTCTGGAAAACATCCCGTTGCTTGAACATGGGAAGTTAATCATTGCTACATTATCCAAGAGTGACCCAGCAAGTCTGCCCTCTCTCTCTGCTGCTCAGACCATGAGGGAGCCTCTCCTCGCTATATTCCAGGTGTCAAGTTCTGGTCCATTTCACCCTGCCATTATTCTCTGGTGGTGAACCATTCACTCACTTACGTATGTCCCGTGTACTGTACCAGTCAAAAGTTTTTGACACACCTACTCATTCAAGGGTTTTTCTGTATTTTTACTATTTTCTACATTGTAGAATAATAGTGAAGACATCAAAACTATATAATAACACATATGGAATCATGTAGTATCCAAAAAAGTGTTAAACAAATCAAAATACATTTTATATTTGAGATTCTTCAAAGTAGCATCCACATCGACTGGACAGCAGTGGAGGAGGTGGAAAGTTTTAGGTTCCTTGGCATACACAACACGGACAAACTGAAATGGTCCACCCACACAGACAGTGTGGTGAAAAAGGTGCAACAGTAGGCTGAAGTAGGCAGAAGAAATTTGGCTTGTCACCAAAAACCCTCACAAACTTTTACAGATGCACAATTGAGAGCATCCTGTCGGGCTGCATCACCGCCTGATACGGTAACTGCACCACCCACAACCGCAAGGCTCTCCAGAGGGTGGTGGGGTCTACAAACTACAAGCAAGAATTTTGAGTTTTGATTAGGAGAGCACCGGAACAACATCAGTCTTTCGGCGCGTGCGCTTACTAATTTTGCTTTCCTATTGAACATACTACTTTCCGTATGAAATATTATAGTTTATTTACATTCAGGAGTACCTGAGAATTGAATAGAAACGTTGTTTGCCTTGTTTGGATGAAGTTTAGCGGCAGCTTTTTGGACTCCTTTGTCTGCATGTTGAACGAGTGGATTACTGAAATCTATGGCGCCAACTAAACAGACTTTTTGGGATATAAAGAAGGATTTAATCTAACAAAACTACACTACATGTTGTAGCTGGGACCCTTGGGATTGCAAACAGAGGAAGATTTTCAAAAGTAAATGATTTATTGAATCGCTATTTGTGATTTTATGAAGCCTGTGCTGGTTGAAAAATATGTTGATGTGGGGTGCCGTCCTCAGACAATCGCATGGTATGCTTTCGCGGTAATGSCTGTTGTAAATCGGACAATGCAATTAGATTAACAAGAATGTAATCTTTTAAATGATATAAGACACTTGTATGTTCATGGATGTTTAATATTACGATTCTATATTTGAATTGCGCGCCCTCCAATTTCACCGGATGTAGTCGGCTGGTGTCCCGCTAGCTGGACYCCTATCCCTAACACAGAGAGGCTGCTGCCTACATAGACTTGAAATCATTGGCCACTTTATTAAATGGATCACTAGTCACTTTAATAATGTTTACATGCCTTGCATTACTCATCTCATATGTATATAATGTATTTTATACCATTTATTGCATCTTGCCTATGCCACTCTGTCATTGCTCATGCATATATTTATTTAACCTTTATTTAACTAGGCAAGTCAGTTAAGAACAAATTCTTATTTACAATGACAGCCTAGGAACAGTCAGTTAACTGCCTTGTTCAGGGGGAGAATAACAGATTTTTACCATGTCAGCTTGGGGATTTGATCTAGCAACCTTTCGGTTACTGGCCCAACACTCTAACCACTTGGCTACCTGCCACCCAAGCCTACCTGCTGCTGCTGTATGTATATATTATATGTTTATATTCTTAATCCATTCCTTTACTTAGATTTGTGTGTATTAGGTTATTGTTGTGGAATTGTTAGATTATATGTTGTAAGGACCGACGCTGGAGATGAGAAGCAGGTACGGGGAGTCAAACATTTAATGAGGAACAGACATGGAACAAGACAGGAACAGCATCAGCACACGGGTAACACAACGAAATACTACAATTGATGTGGAAGCTGGGAACAGAGATGGGGACAGACAGATATATTGAAGAAAATAACACAGGTGATTGAGTCTAGGTGAGTCCAAATGATCGCTGATGCGTGTGACGAGGGAAGCAGGTGTGCGTAATGATGGTGGCAGGAGTGCGTAATGCTGGGGAGCCTGGTGCCTTTGAGCGCCAGGGAGGGGGAGCGGGAGCAGTCATGAAAGATGTTAGATATTGCTGCACTGTCAGAACTAGAAGCACAAGCATTTCGCTACACTCGCAATAGCATCTGCTAACCATGTGTATGTGACCAATAAAATATTATTTGATTTGATTCAGCGCGTACCAAGACTCAAACTCAGGACCTCTGTCTCATAAACACACATGGCCCATCGTACCACTAAAGCTCAAGGGGTGACACTTCAGGCTGAGGAATGAGTTTCACAGCTTCACATCTGCTACATTGTCATTGCTGTATGACATGTCCGTATTTAGTCCATTTCAAAGACACCATAACAGAACAGGGATATTTAGTATTCTAAAATACACATTGTGATTTGAAAGTGTGTTAAGATGTGAATATGCTAGTCCTGTTGTGGTTACTTCTCCCGATGACACAGAGACAGAGAACTAACTGCTCTTAGCTCTGGTGCAAAGCTTAGTACACAACAATTTGTTTCTCCTCACCACACTACTTCCTAACTTATTCTCTTGTTGATTGCATTTGTGTTGTGCCGGACAGCAGCAGCCAGCGGTGTGGATTACCTCAACGCATGACTCATCTATCTGCAGTCCATAATTGCTCTTTATTGATGCTTTTTGTTCTCATTCCCTATTTGTTAAACCTCCAGTTTCTAGTACAGACAGAATGTGGAGGAGGTTGTGAGCCATGGTGTTTATATGAGTGTATGGATGCAGTTCTTGTGAGCAGGGCCTGCCATCTGTGCTAGTGGTAGTGAGAGTGTGTTCCAGGCGGCAGCACAGTGTCTGGGGACGTGATCCAGAGGTCTTTGATGTGGCTCTCACTACATCTACACTTTCATCTCAACTATTGATGAAAAAACAGGAAAAAAAGGAAGGAAGAAAAGCATTTTGCTCTTGATTAAAAACCCCAGGGAGCTGACGTATTAGTCACAAAAACAAAATGTACATATTGTAAATAATATATGATGTAAAGTTTCCATGATTAGTTTTAATGAGGAATTAACAGGAAAGTGGAAGCATTACAATGTGAGTTTAACTAGCTGTTTTCAGCTTTTGCAGTTAGCAAAGGTTCTGGACTATATAACATATCATCTACACACACATATCATCCTGAGCTACAAAAATATACAATTGTTTTAAGCTAGATATTCCTTATAAATGGATAAGGGCACAGTTGAGACAATATATGGTAACATATGAGCTCCAAAAGTACTGGGACAGGGATACATTTTTTGTTGTTTTGGCTCTGTACTCCAGCACTTTGCATTTGAAATGAGGTTAAAGCACAGACTGTCAGCTTTAATTTGAGGGTATTTTCATCCATATCAGGTAAACCATTTAGATATTACATCACTTTTCTTTTACTTTGCCCCCCCATTTTAGGGGACCTAAAGTATTGGGACCAATTCARGCATACAGTGCATTCAGAAAGTATTCACACCCTTTCCATTTTTCTACATTTTGTTACTTTACAGATTTATTCCAAAAAATTGATGAATTTTCTTTCCCCCCTCATCAATCTACACACAATACCCATAATAACATTTTTGCAAATGTATAAAAAATTAAAACAGAATAATGACATTTACTTAAGTATTCAGACCCTTTGCTCAGTACTTTGTTGAAGCACCTTTTGCAGCGTTTACAGCTTTGAGTCTTCTTGGGTATGACGCTACAAGCTTGGCACACCTGTATTTGGGGAGTTTCTCCCATTCTTCTCTGCAGAAACTCTCATGCTCGATCAGGTTGGATGGGGAGTTTTGCTGCGTAGCTATTTTAGGTCTCTCCAGAGATGCTCGATCGGGTTCAAGTTCGGACTCTGGCTGGGCCACTCAAAGACATTCAGAGACGTGTAGTGAAGCCACTCCTACGTTGTCTTGGCTGTGTGCTTTGGGTCATTGTCCTGTTGGAAGATGAACCTTCATCTTTGCCTCGATCCGGTCTAGTCTCCCAGTCCGTGCAGTTGAAAACAATCCCCAAAGCATGATGCTGCCACCACAATGCTTCACCGTAGAGATTGTGCCAGATTTCCTCCAGACATGACGCTTGGCATTCAGGCCAAAGAGTTAATTCTGGGTTTCATCATACCAGAGAGTCTTGTTTCTCATGGTCTGAGTCCTTCAGGTGCCTTTTGGCAAGCTCCGAGCGGGCTGTCATGTGCCTTTACTGAGGAATGACTTCCGTCAGTCCAATCTACCTTAAAGGCTTGATTGGTGGAGTGCTGCAGAGATTGTTGTCCTTCTGGAAGGTTCTTCCATCTCCACAGAGGAACTCTGGAGCTCTGTCAGAGTGACCATCGGGTTCTTCGTCACCTCCCTTACCAAGTCCCTTCTCCCCCGATTGCTCAGTTTTGCCAGGCGGCCAGCTCTAGGAAGAGTCGTGGTGGTTCCAAACTTCTTCCATTTAAGAATGATAGAGGCCACTGTGTTCTTGGGGACCTTCAATGCTGCAGAAATATGTTGGTACCCTTCCCCAGATCTGTGCCTTGACACAATCGTGTCTCGGAGCTCTATGGACAATTCCTTCGACCACATGGCTTGGTATTTGACATGCACTGTCAACTGTGGGACCTTATATAGACAGGTGTGTACCTTTCCAAATCATGTCTAATCAATTAAATTTACCACAGGTGGACTCCAATCAAGTTGTAGAAATATCTCAATATCTTTGTAGATTAAATAAATGTTTTTCCTCATCAATCAATTTTAGAATAAGGCTGTAACATAACAAAATGTGGAAAAAGTCAAGGGTTTTGAAAACTTTCCAAATGCACTGTATGTGCATTAAAGTAGTGAAAAATTAAGTATTTGGTCCCATATTTATAGCACACAATGACTACATCAAGCTTGTGACTCTACAAATTTGTTGAAAGCATTTGCTGTTCGTTTTGGTTGCGTTTCAAATTATTTAGTGCCCAATAGAAATGAATTGTAAATAATAGAGTATGTCATTTTGGAGTCACTTTTATTGTAAATTGTAAATAAGAATAGAATATCTTTCCAAACACTTCTACATTAATGTGGATGCTACCATGATTACCGGTAACCCTGAATTAATTGTGAATAATGATGCATACTGTAAATATCATACCCCCCCCCAAAAAAAATACTATCCTCCGCTGTTATTATAATGGTGAGAGGTTAGCATGTCTTGGGCGTATAATATTTGTGCGTCTAACTTTCTCACTCATCGTTATTCACGATTCTTCATATCAGACCTTGTTGCTTTTCATTTGCATAATGATGTTGTTGCTTTAATTAATATAACATTTGTGCAACCCAACCACCCCACTAATTCTGTCTGGCAATCCTCGTGCTAATGATGGATGTTAGGGCTAATGACACTTGTAATTTATATCGCAATCACCCATTGTCAAGTCCTTTCTAATTCTGCCTGACGACAGAAGCCGGTGTCTTTCACAACAGAT
The DNA here is from genome assembly GCF_002910315.2 of Salvelinus sp. IW2-2015. Classification (NCBI taxonomy): domain Eukaryota; kingdom Metazoa; phylum Chordata; class Actinopteri; order Salmoniformes; family Salmonidae; genus Salvelinus; species Salvelinus sp. IW2-2015. The sequence goes on from NC_036848.1 coordinate 49,576,140, forward strand.
TAGTAATGTGCAGAGTAATGGGCATGCATCCCAAATGGCACCCTATTCCCTATGTAGTGTACTACTTTTAAACAGAGCCCTATGGGCCTTGGTCAAAAGTAGAGCACTAAGTAAGGAATAGGGTGCCATTTGGCATGCAGCCATGGACAAGGTCATGATGTAAAATGTTTAATGGCGCTATTTTCTGTTTGGGAAAAGACGAAGGGCTTAGGGCTAAGCCTTTGAGGGCATGCAGTAGGGATCTTCAAAGTCTACTGAGATACAGAGTGGAAATTACAATTCAAACCGTGCATTATCAAAATGTGCATCATGTGGGTGATTGAATTGCAGTGGATCACCTCCCTTCAGAAGCCTTTGGAAAGTAATGCCTCCCCAATTCAAACAGCAACTGTGAGTCATTGTCTGTCATTATACCTGATACCTAACCGTAACCCCTAACCCTAACCCTAACCCTAACCCCTAACCCTAACCCTAACCCAAACCCTAACCCTAACCCTAACCCTAACCCAAACCCTAACCCAAACCCTAATCAAACTTGTTTCAAGGCATTTTAGCCAAGTTTACTGGCCCAAATTCATCCTAAACTAGTGATACTTTTCACTCTTATTTTTTATTTATTTTCATTCGGATGTAGTTGTAATATTTACTCTTCCTTTTATTCTTATTTTTTTATTTAAAAAACATTTCCACACCAAATACTAACATACTGTACACATACGAACAACAACTTACAGATGCACACAAACAACGACTATATCTCATCTGCCCAGACCTGCATGCTCACACCCCCATCCCTAGTGCCTGCATTATTGTTTGCACACGGCCTTAAATTGTACCAATTAGTTTGTTTTTCTCGGCGCCCATGCTATTTCAATATTTCAATAATAAATCATTTTATTTTTCTATTGTGTTAATGATGGTAGATTGATTTCCAAGTTTTTAGTTTACATTTTTTCAAGATGAGTGATGAGAAGAGAATCGTCCAGCCCATTGGGTCCTTCACTACACCCCCATATGCCATGTCTTGAAATATTGACCGTTCCTTTTATTCTGATGTAGTTGAACTTTTTTGTATTTACTTGACATTCACCATTATTCACCAAAATGAACTGAATTTTTTTTTTGTAACTATAAATTAAATTGTTCTTATTGCTACCAAACAGGTGTAGGTGGAATCTAATGTTAAAGTGTAACCAACAAAATGTATATCTGTTTTAGTACATTCACCGTACATTCACAGTGTGACATGGTGCCAGACTTATGGGACTTCTCTTTCAGCACTCACACTGTACTGTAGCACAGCTATGGTCTTTGTAGAGCTGTGGAGAGTGTCTGTGGGACTATTTGAGAAGTTATGGAACATTGGCCTAAGAACTGTCTGCAATGCATCCCAGCCATCCTCTGAGATGCTCTCCTTTTCCCCCTGAGATATATCATGCACTTCTAAAATCTGAAGTTGATGCGTCCATTTTACTAAAAACAGCCAGCTCCATGGCTACTATAGTAGGCTAACTTGTATCTTTGTTTACAGCTAATATAAGCAGCCTTTTGAGTCTCTCTCTTTTGCCGGTAAAGTGCTAACATCAAATATACTGTATGTCAATTTTACTCAAAACAGCTCGGTGMATACTATGTAAACCTTTGTTTACAACCGATATACTGTAGAAAGGCCTTTGAATCTCTTTCTCTTTCACCCCTTCCTTGGTATAATGCCAGTACATGTTTCGAGGTTCTGCTCGTGCAAAATAAGTTTATTGATACAGACCAAAACATAGAAAACATACCCGTGTTATTATTCATTGAAAGTGGGGACATTTTCATGTAGCACGTGAATCTATAATCAAGGTCAATTTTAATTCCCGTGCCAAGTCAGTCCAAGCTTGAATAGTCCCAAAATGAATAATCTCAAAATGAATAATCTCAAAATGAATAGTCCCAAAAAGACTAGTCCCAAAATGAATAATCTCAAAATMAATAGTCCCAGAAAGAATAGTCCCAGAAAGAATAGTCCCAAAAAGAATAGTCCCAAAATGAATAATCTCAAAATGAATACTCTCAAAATGAATCATCTCCTTCCCTATGCCTTAGTTGAAACTCAAGCTACTATATTTGCAGATYATACTACAATTTATGCAGCAAGTCAATCGGTTCAATCGGTACAGCAAGCTTTACAAGGAGATTTGGAGAATATCACGGAGTGGGTTTGCCAAAACAAACTTGTTTTAAACAACAAGAAAACCAAAGTTATGTTGGTCTGTTCAGCATGGGATACAATTAAGTATGGGAGGAGTACAAATTGAAGAAGTGGCAGAAACCAAACTATTGGGAGTGCAGCTAGACAACTGCTTKTCATGGTCGTCTCAAATAACTAATCTWTGTAAAAAATAAAATAAAAACAGCATGCATAATCAGAAGGGTAGCTAAATATTTACGAAGAAATATTATTCAGCAAATAACACAAGCATTAATTGAGAGTCAGGTGAACTACTGTTCTGTGGTCTGGGGAAATGCATCATCAAGTGAAGTTAGGAGGCTGCAGAATGCACAGAATAAAGCAGCAAGGATTGTTTTAAGGTGGAGATATGGTTCTTCTGTTGTAGTCATGCGCAATGTTCTTGGTTGGTCATCAATCGACAAGATAATTGAAAAAAACATGCTTATTTTATTTCATAATACACACCATTTAAAACGGCCAAGTACTATTCACAACGGTATTCAGTTGGTAAGAGACAGACATTCCGTAAATACTAGGAATAGATTGTCCACCATCTATGCGTTATCCAGACAGAAAAGAGAAATTAGGTAAAAGAACATTTCGATTTAGAGCAATAAAGAAATGGAATAAATTAACTGAGCAAACTAGAAACCTTTCAATATATACATTTAAACATTAATTTAAAACGATTTAAATATAATACATAGAAATGTTTTGGGACTATAGTAGATGAAGAATCAATATTTTTTAGATTGAGTATTTATTGGGTCATTATGTTAGTATATTATGTATGTTTGTAATAGTGTGTTATATGTGAAAATGTATTTGTATTATAAATTGTATTTTAATGTTTAAGGACTCTTGGAAGATTAGTCCAAATGGGGACTAAAAGAGATACAAATCAAAATCAAATCAAATCAAAATGAATAATCTCWAAATAAATAGTCCCAAATCGAACCCTACTCATATTTCTCCAGTGCTAGCTTCTCGACACTGGCTTTCTGTTAAGGCTAGGGATCATTAAGGTTTTACAGTTAACCTACAAAGCATTACACAGACTTGTTACTACTTATCTGTCCGACTTGGTCCTGCCGTACATATTGTACCTTCACGTACACTACGGTAACAAAACGCAGGCCTCCTTATTGTTACTAGAATTTCTAAGATAACAGCTGGAGGCAGGGTTTTCTCCTATAGAGATATATTTTCATGGAATGGTCTGCCTATCCATGTGAGAGACGCAGACTTGGTCTCAACCTTTAAGTCATAAGACTCATCTCTCATATAGGTCCTATGATTAAGTGTAGTCTGGCCCAGGGGTGTGAAGGTGAACGGCAAGGCACTGGAGTGAAGAACCACCCTTGCAGTCTCTGCCTGACCYGCTCCCATCTCTCCACTGGGATTCTCGCCTCTGACCCTGTTACAGGGGCTGAGTAACTGGCCTGCGCATGCTCTCCCATGCCATCCCTAGGAGGGTGCCTCACGTCATGCCCGACTTGAGTGGGTTGAGTCAATGATGTGATCTTCCTGTCCGATTGTGTGCCTCTCGAGCTCTTGCGGTGGGGGAGATGTTTATGGGATATACTGCCTAGTCTCAGGGTAGTAAGTTAATGGTCTGTTGACATCCCTTTGGTGGTGCGGGGACTGTGCTTTGGCAAAGTGTGTGTGGTTATATTCTGCCTGGTCGCTGTCTGAGGGTAACTTTAGACAGGGCCAGAATTTCCCTCAACCCCCCCCCCCTCCGTTTCAGTCCCCAGAATCTATGCTGCAATAGTTTATGTGCAAGAGGGCTAGGGTCAGTGTCTCTCTTTCTCTCTAGCCCTCTCTGTCTTCCCTCCCGGAGGACCTGAGCCCTAGGACCATGCCTCAGGACCAGCTGGCCTAACGACTCCTGGCTGTCCCCGTCCCCAGTCCACCTGGCCGTGCTGCTGATCCAGTTTCTGAAGTTCTGCCTGCGACTATGGAACCCTGACCTGTTCACCAGACGTGCTACCTTGCCCTGGACCTTCTGTTTTGACACCCTCTCTCTCTCCCCCTTGGCTATATTTCTCTCTCACCTGCTATCTCATCTTCTGAACACTCAGCTATGAAAAGTCAACTGACATTAACTCCTGAGGTGCTGACCTGTTGCACTCTCTATAACCACTGTGACTATTATTTGACATTGCTAATCATCTATGACATTTTGAACATCTTGAGGAATGATCTGGCCTTAATGGCAATGTACTCTATAATCTCCACCCAGCACAGCCAGAAATGGACTGGCCACCCCTCAGAGCCTGGTTCCTCTTTAGGTTTCTTCTTACAGTATGTTCCTGCTTTTCTACTGACTTTTTCCTAGCCACTGTGCTTCTACATCTGCATTGCTTGCTCTTTGGTGTTTTAAGCTGGGTATCTGTATAAGCACTTTGTGACAACTGCTGAAGGTAAAAGGGTTGATTGATTGACTACTTTGACAAGGTTTGAATGGGAATCATAAGGCTCTGGTCAAAAGAAGTGCACGGGAAAGGGAATAGGGTGCCATTTGGGACGAAGCCACGATTCATCAAGACTTCATTGCTATTCAGTAGAGTGTTCTGCAGTGAAGTGACAWGGCATAACAATGAGCACAATTAAGTAGTCCATGTTTTCTCTAATCAAAGTGAATGCTTGCTGAGAGTACAGACGTCCTCACTTGAATGTAGAGGACCTGTTGACTCCGTACACTGTTTTAGCCAGATCTCTTTGTTTAATCATATTATATTATAGCCTGTGAGGTAAAACGTTCAAAAGGGATAGATTTATCTTTTTAAAGTATTCATCATGATTTATTTTCAATAASCCTGTAAAAAAGTTGGCACGTTAGAGCCTTTTGTTTTTGCAGGTTCAGATACTGGGATATTCCAACACAACATCGGGCCTAACACCGGGTATAACAAATAACTATATTTCAATATTTATTTTCACAAGAATCAAGTATTCAAGTGGCCTGCATCATGGTGATATAAACAAAACAAATATGCAGTACATAATTACATGTCAAATCATGTAGTATAATGAGTAGTCACAATAATTTCTCTTCTTCTAGGTCCCATGTGCAAATATACATATGCACCCATACATACGYACCCATAACAAACATATTCCTGAGATTAATATATATTATATTTATACCCTCTCAAAGACTACTAATTTATACACCCTATAAAAGTTTGTCTACAGTCAAGGTAAAAAATGCATTTATCTATTTCTCTGGAGCAGTGGTTCCCAAACTTTTACAGTCCCGTACCCCTTCAAACATTCAACCTCCAGCTGTGTACCCCCTCTAGCACCAGGGTCAGCGTACTCTCAAATGTTGTTTTTTGCCATCTTTGTAAGCCTGCCACACACACAGGACTATACGATGCATTTACTAAACATAAGAATGAGTGTACGTTTTTGTCACAACCCGGCTCATGGGGAGTGACAAAGAGGTCTTATAGGACCAAGCCACAAATAATAATATTATAATAATCAATAATTTTGCTCTTTATTTAGCCATCTTACATATAAAACTGTAGTTGTTCATCAAAATTGTGACTAGCACACAACAGGTTAATGAGAAGGGTGTGCTTGAAAGGATGCACATAACTCTGCAATGTTGGGTTGTATTGGAGAGAGACTCAGTCTTGAATCATTTTCCACACACAGTCTGTGCCTGTATTTAGATTTCATGCTAGTGAGGGCTGAGAATCCACTCTCGTATAGATACGTGGTTGCAAAGGCATCAGTGTCTTAACAGCGCGATTCGCCAAGGCAGGATACTCTGAGCGCAGCCCAATCCAGAAATCTGGCAGTGGCTTCTGATTAAATTAAATTTTCACAGAACCGCTTGTTGCAAATTCGATGAGGCTCTCTCGTTCAGATATCGGTAAGTGGACTGGAGGCAGGGCATGAAAGGGATAACGAATCCAGTTGTTTGTGTCATCCATTTCGGGAAATTACCTGCGTAATTGCACACCTAACTCACTCAGGTGCTTCGCTATATCACATTTGACATTGTCTGTAAGCTTGAGTTCATTTGCATACAAAAAAACATACAATGATGGAAAGACRTGTGTGTTGTCCTTGTTAATGGAGACAGAGAAGAGCTCAAACTTCTTAATCATAGCCTCAATTTTGTACTGCACATTGAATATAGGTGTGGAGAGTCCCTGTAATCSTAGATTCAGATCATTCAGGCAAGAAAAATAATCTTTGATCTGAWGCCATTCTTGTGATTGTTGTGTTTGTTGTGACTTTGCCATTGTGGTTGTTTGTAGGCTTGTGTGGTCTTTAGTGAGTCTATGATCGTATGCTATCCATTTGTATTTATTGTATGTTGCTCTTTCTATGCCATTTTAATATGAGAAATTAACCAATGATATTAGGCCACTCTTGGCCATGATTACAGACACCTGTGTGTCTTGACACTATATATAAACGAGTCATCCCGCAGTGTCTGTGATTGTACCCTGATGAAGACAGCTTGCCTGTCGAAACGTTGGTAAATTAAATATTTTTGCATCTGAGCTCCTAGAGTGTCCGGCTCTCTTTTATTTTCAAGTTTTCTACTCCGCTAGCCAGCACCTCGCCTAAATAGGTGTGCGTTTGTTTTTCTTCAAGAAAAATAATCACCCAGATAGGGCAGTCGTGTGAGAAACGCGTCATCATGCAAGCGGTCAGACAAGTGAAAATTATGGTCAGTAAACATACCCTCGTAGTAGCAGTACTACCAGTAGAGCTGGTATGTGTCTTTATGGACCCGGGCCTTACTTTTTTTAACGATTTATCAATTTTTGAACAAACGGAATAAGCAGGAGCTACATTTGTCTACATACGGACCGTTAGTGGAATTCCCGCGAGAGGGTAACGGTTAATGTGATTGGATGTTAATTATTTGACTAAGCTACCTGTATTTGACATTGTGTTGTTATTTCGCTGAATACTAAATGGTTTAATTTTATTTTTGGCAGTGAAACGAGGCTACTCAGGTGAGAAAAAAACCTCACCCAAATGTATATCCCGTTGGAAAATATAAATGGACTATTTTAAAATGTGAAGAATTTTTTATTATTAAATAAATAAATAAACAAACATTTATATCATCACATTTTTATTTGGCGTACACCCGACGACATTGATCTTACCCCATGGGGTTACCCCAGTTTGGGAATACATGCTCTAGAGCGTAGGGAAATTGCCTAGAATTAAGAATGTTYCAGTTGTGGGTGGTTAATATCACAAAGAACAAGCTTTCTACGTTGAGGAAAATTGTCCATTTATTTTCTGTTGTGGGACTTTTAATACCTTTTTAAATATCAATTTAGGTGATTAATTTAACCATGCTAATGTTATATGGTAGCTAATGTGAAGTATTTATGATCATTACTCCCCATTGATTTAACATTATTCATAGTAATGGTATGCGTGTGGAAAATAAGTCTAAAGTGAATTAAGTAAATGAATGTTCTTTACAGGTTAAGTTGAAATATTGTCAATGAAATATCACATCTATTAATTGCATAGTTTTCCAGGGAATGAAGTGATGAAAAATAAAGATATTATAATGTAACATGCATTATTAATTTCAAGCTGAATTAGTTATTTGTTGATTTGAAAGATAAACTAGCCTGGCACACCACCAGCTACCACTCTTTCTTGGGTTGTAAATGACAAATCTGGGTTCAAATACTATTTTACATCTTTCAAATACTTTCAGAATTTGCTCTAGCCTGCCTAGAATGAAAGATGGAGTTAAGTGTTAAGTGTTGGGACTATTCTATTGGTTCCATAAAGCCAGGCAAGCTCTGCCAAGCACAGCTAAAGTATTAAGGATTTTAAATCGTTTTGGTTGTATGTGCAGCAGCAAACTGCATCCCTACTAGACTAGACCAGTCAGAGAGGCCAGGCCAAGCAGAGCACAAAGAACTCTGTGCTGTGTGTCCCAAATGACACCCTATTTCCCTATATAGTGCACTACTTTTGACCAGAGCTCTATGAGCCCTTGTCAAAAGTAGTGCACTATATACAGTATAGGGTGTCATTTGGGACGGGCCAAGGGAAATAAATGCCAGAGCTGGCAGAGCCTCTAGCTGAAGGTCACCAATCCATCATCCGCTCGTTAAATAACCAAAATGGAAATCAAAGAACAATAAAACAGGGAATCAATAGAGGCTGCAGCCGAGGGATCAGATCCAAAGCTTTTACAGGGATTAGAGCAGCCCAGCTCATTGGCTTTTAAATGGCAAGCCAGCTACCGCACCGTAGCCAGCACAACATCTCTCTGTCTGGTTCTCCTTTTTGTGCTCTCTCTCGCTCTCTCTTTCTGTCAGCTAGCAGCTAGCAGGCCTGAGTTCAAATAATAAAATAATTTTAAATACTGTTTCTGTGCTTGATTGAGTTTGCCCGACTCAATGTAACCAATGGAATAGTAGCAAATATGACATACTGGCTATCTGGCACTCCAGGGCAGACAGGCTAGAGAAAACGCAAGTTATCTGAACAATTTAAAATACTAACTGAACCGAGGTCTGCTAGCAGCTGGCACACAAAAACAGCTGCTCTCTGCTTTTTCTCTCACTTCTCTCTTCTTCCTATTTCAAGAAGCATTGACCTTCACAGTGATATTTCTTCCTGTCACGCTAATAATGGAACAGGCTGACATATTTGTATTGTTGTGGTGTCTTGTGTTTTAAATCAAGGGTTACATAACGGTGTGAGTGATTGAGGGTGTGTGTGTGCATGCCTGTGTGTGTGTTCATGAAAATGAATGTGCCTGAAATTTTTCAACCCTTCCCCTCGATTTGCATTAAATACAGTATAATGGTCTCCTTCCAGGCCGACTACATTGTAGACGTTGCATTGCATTAACCAATGGTTGTGTGCCACTTCTTGCACAGTCCGGCATCAGATTGCTATATGATGCAGTTAGCTGATATGTTAAACACATATCCAAGTGTTGTGAGATAAATAAGAATGTGTTCTCACTTGCCTAGTTAAATAAAGTGTAAAAAAAAAAATGTATATACATGTGATGTGTCTGTAATGTAGTCAATGCAACCAAGGTCTAAACAGCTCCCAATTGCCCTAATGTGTTCTCAGTAAATAAGTCAATTTGAGTCAGAAAAAGATAGGCACCCTCATAGATATCATCCTGACCAACCTGCCCTCTAAAAACAGCTCTGCTTTCTTCAACCAGGATCTCAGCGATCACTGCCTCATTGCCTGTGTCTGTAATGGGTCCGCAGTCAAACGATCACCCCTCATCACAGTCAAACGCTCCCTAAAACACTTCAGCGAGCAGGCCTTTTCTAATCGACCAGGCTAGGATATCCTGGAAAGATATTGACCTCATTCCGTCAGTAGAGGATGCCTGGTTATTCTTTAAAAGTGCTTTCCTCACCATCTTAAATAAGCATGCCCCATTCAAAAAGTTTAGAACCAGGAACAGATATAGCCCTTGGTTCACTCCAGACCTGACTGCCCTTGACCAGCACAAAAACATCCTGGGGCGTATTGCATTAGCATCGAATAGCCCCTGTGATATGTAACTTTTCAGGGAAGTTAGGAACCAATATACACAGGCATTTAGGAAAGCCAAGGCTAGCATTTTCAAACAGAAATTTGCATCCTGTAGCAAAAACTCCAAGAAGTTCTGGGACACTGTAAAGTCCATGGAGAATAAGAGCACCTCCTCCCAGCTGACCACTGCACTGAGGCTAGGAAACAATGTCATCACCGATAAATCTACGATAATCGAGAATTTCAACAAGCATTTTTCTAAGGCTGGCCATGCTTTCCACCTGGCTACCCCTACCCCGGTCAACAGCTCTGCACCCCCCCACAACAACTTGCCCAAGCCACCCCATTTCTCCTTCACCCAAATCCAGATAGCTGATGGTCTGAAAGAGCTGCAAAATCTGGACCCCTACAAATCAGCTGGGCTAGACAATCTGGACCCTCTCTTTCTAAAATTATCCGCAGCAATTGTTGCAACCCCTATTACTAGCCTGTTCAACCTCTCTTTCGTATCGTCTGAGATTCCCAAAGATTGGAAAGCTGCCACGGTCATCCCCCTCTTCAAAGGGGGAGACCCTCTAGACCCAAACTGTTACAGACCTATATCTATCCTACCCTGCCTTTCTAAGGTCTTCGAAAGCCAAGTTAACAAACAGATCACCTACCATTTCGAATCCCACAATACCATCTCCGCTATGCTATCTGGTTTCAGAGCTGGTCATGGGTGCACCTCAGCCACGCTCAAGGCCACAGGGTTCAATTCTCGGGCCGACTCTTTTCTCTGTATACATCAAGGATGTCGCTCTTGCGGCTGGTGATTCTCTGATCCACCTCTACGCAGACGACACCATTCTGTATACTTCTGGACCTTCTTTGGACACTGTGTTAAATAACCTCCAGACYAGCTTCAATTCCARACAACTCTCCTTCCGTGGCCTCCAACTGCTCTTAAATGCAAGTAAAACTAAATGCATGCTCTTCAACCGATCGCTGCCCGAACCTGCCCACCCGCCTAGCATCACTACTCAGGACGGTTCTGACTTCGAATATGTGGACAACTACAAATACCTAGGTGTCTGGTTAGACTGTAAACTCTCCTTCCAGACTCATATTAAGCATCTCCAATCCAAAATTAAATCTAGAATCGGCATCCTATTTCGCAACAATTCATCCTTCACTCATGCTGCCAAACATACCCTCGTAAAACTGACTATCCTACTGATCCTTGACTTCGGGGATGTCATTTACAAAATAGCCTCCAACACTCTACTCAACAAACCGGATGCAGTCTATCATAGTGCCATCTGTTTCGTCACCAAAGCCCCGTATACTACCCACCACTGCGACCTGTATGCTCTCGTTGGCTGGCCCTCGCTTCATATTCGTCGCCAAACTCACTGGCTCCAGGTCATCTATAAATCTTTGCTAGGTACAGCCCCGCCTTATCTCAGCTCGCTGGTCACCATAGCAGCACCCACCCGTAGCACGCGCTCCAGCAGGTATATTTCACTGGTCACCCCTAATGCCAATTCCTTCTTTTGCCGCCTTTCCTTCCAGTTCTGTTTTTTTATTATTTTTATTTAACCTTTATTTAACCAGGAAGGGCTCATTGAGATTTCAAATCTCTTTTTCAAGAGTGTCCTGGCCAAGATAGGCAGCACCAAGTCATTACAAAAATTACAGACAAACAACATGAAAAACTACAAGTCATCTAGTAAAAACCATAGAATTCACAAGAGTATAACAAAATCAAAGCCCAGGCCTACCTGGTTAAATAAAGGTGAAATAAATAAAAATATATAACACCTTACAGAAAGCCTATCCACCTGACAATCTCTTATAAACTATTGTAACCAAGACTTTAAAATAACTGATATTGCCACAAAACGGAAGGAGTGTTGGAACAAAGCTAACAAAATTACAGTTAAAGAAAATGTATGCTTAATCCAGTATAAACTAATGTATAGAATGTATTATACAAGAGACAACAATCACAAATTCTGCAGCACAACGGCAATGTCATGTCTTAAGTGTAAAACGAACAATGACTGAATAATTCATGCCTTCTGGGAGTGCTATAAAGTCCACATTTTTGGGCAGATTTAGAAAGCTGGCTGTCAGAAGTTTTACAATGTAAGTTTACTTTTCATACATCTGCAGTATCGATATATTTCAACACGTGGCATGTGGTGGTCCAGTGAGATACCCAATGGGTTGGACAATATCATTTTTGTCACTTATATTGAAGAAGACGTTAATTAAATACTAGTGGTAAATTGATTCTCCAGTGTTAAGAGAATGGAAGAATCAAATGCTTAATTATAACTTTTTTAATTTGACTAAAAATCTGACAGACAGACACAATTTAAAATCATATGGGGTATGAGAAACAACATTGGGTGTAAATACAGCAGGAACATGTGGGTCTGAGCAAGTGTAATGTCATTAATGTTTGTGGAAATGTATTTACAATACCAGTTACCAGTTTTAGATTCTTCAAAGTAGCCACCCTTTGACTTGATGACAGCTTTGCACACTTGGCATTCTCTCAACCAGCTTCATGAGGTAGTCACCTGAAATGCATTTCAATTAATCAGCTTCTTGATATGCCACACCTGTCAGATGGAGGGATTATTTTGGTAAAGAGAAATTATCACCAACAAGGATGTAAAGGTATTTGTGCACCACATTTTTTGAGAAATACGTTTTTTGTGTGTATTTCAGCTCATGAAACACATTTTTGTTCAGTATGATGATATATTATATTTTTATTCTTAAAGGGCAGTATTGAGAAGCATATAAGTACAAGGTACTTACTATGTAAATCCCTAGTCACCAGTGGAGGCATCTGATGGCTCATAATAATGGCCGGAACGGAGTAAATGGAATGGCATCAAACACATTACCACAAGCCTGTCGTCCTCAATTAAGGTGCCACCAACCTCCTGTGTTAGTCACAATATATTTTCATTTATTTACTACCACGTAGTAACCATATAAATAAATCAGCTGGGACCAAGAGACTGAAAAACAGCTTCTATCTCAAGGCCATCAGTCTGCTAAACAGCAATCATTAACTCAGAGAGGCTGCTGCCTACATTGGGACCCAATCACTGGCCACTTTAATAAATGGATCACTAGTCACTTTAAACAATGCAACTTTAAATAATATCACTTTAATAATGTTTACATATCTTACATTACTCATCTCATATGTATATACTGTATTTTATACCATCTATTGCACCTTGCCTATGCTGCTCGGCCATCGCTCATGCATACATTTCACCCCTTTAGATTTGTGTGTATTAGGTAGTTGTTGTGGAATTGTTAGAGTACTTGTTAGATATTACTGCATTGTCGGAACTAGAAGCACAAGCATTTCGCTACACTCGCATTAACATCTGCTAACCATGTGTATGTGACCAATGAAATTTGATTTGATTTGACAACATAGTCGGTTGTGAAATAACACCACATTGGATGACTCTGTCCAATAAAGACGACAGCAAATTTGGCTGTAATGTTACGTTGTTGTTTCATGGTACCACCTTCATACTTGCAGGGTAGGTACAAGGTAAAAGGGCTGTAAAATTAAGCCGTTGCTAATACCATGTAAATATGAGATACTTGCAGATCAACTGACGCTCTTTATGATTTTGTCTAATTATTGTGTAGACATAATGTACCAAGTCATTTTTCTGTAGTTAACTAGGTATGTATGTTGTAACAAGGCTGTAAAATGAAGTGGTGTCTATTTCCAGGTAGATTCCAGGTAGATCCCATGAAGAGGACAGAAATCTGTTCTAGATCTTACACACAACCATGTGTTTCAATACTCCAGCAAAGATACGGTTTTCTCTCCTTTAAGGTGGTGGCAGCTCAGCAGTTTTAGTGTTACATAACACTTTGTTTTAAAGAATAAGATTCCATGAAGAGGACAGCAAATCTGTCCTTGATCTTACCCTGATGTTTCATGATACCAACTTCACACTTATAGGGTAGGTATGGGGTAAGAGAGCTGTAAAATTTAGCCATTGCTAGTACCATGTAAACACCAAATACTTTCAAGTTTACTGCAGTAATATAACAAAGTGATCCACTTGTCGAAGTGGAAACAAATCACAATTAAGACAGGTACACAACTCAGAGTGATTTATAAAAAAAGATATATATAAACCTGAGGTAAATAGAAGTATATTGTATTATTAGACTAGCATAACAACATTCATGAATTGACCCTTCACTAAGCCCCGCCCAAAAATGTTGGGCTACCAATCGCAGCGCTCTAGTGGAAAGCAACTGTCCTCGAATCCTACGCCTCGGACAAGCTCACATTTCAAACACATGAAAGCCAGTGAGGGCAGTGGAAAAAACACTTCAAAAAGTGTATTATAAATAGCTAAATAATTTAACAGTGAACAAGGAGTACTTGTTAATGTGATTCCTYAAATGCTGAGCCTGTTGGAGAATGTTTCAAATCTGAAATGTTACTTTTGTTTCATTGTTTGCTGGCTCAGCTGGTTAGCTAGACACCTCTGGCTCACTGATCACCAAACATTACTAACGCTAGCTAGCTAACCACTTAATATAACTTGTTTTCTGTCAATGTATGTTAGCTAGATAAGTTACCCATGTTATGAATATAACTCTCATCTGCTGTCGACATCAGGATACGATTTCAGAGCACTGATTAGCTCCACAAGTGGTTAGTAGCGTTGACTGCATGTTGTCACTGAATTCAGAGCCATTCAGTTGCTAGAAACACTACAATCTTCATTTTACCAAGTTCACGTGAAGCGACATACCCGAGAGTCTCCTGTTCAGGGTAGTCTGTGTTTAATTTCATTGTGTATTAAAAACACAATTTGAGATCATTGTGAGGGGATTTCACCAGTGCTTCCCGGGAAAATTGTGTCAGAGGTTGCAACAGTAACCATTGGGGGTGGGGCTTAGTGTAGTGTCAATTGCATACATTTCTGTGTGAAAAGTTTTTCACAAAATATGTTCTTGTACATGAATATGAAGCATACAAAGAAGACTAGCATAGGCCTACATTACAATCATGAGCTAGCATAGAAGATTGCTAGCCTTGTCTCACTTGACAACAACAAAAAATTCCACAAGCATACATGTCAAAAATGTAATTCTGACATAAATCACTGCTTCTACTAACGAAAGCATGTTGTTAACACTTGCTCCCCTCCCCTCTTATCTTGCCCTTCCTCTTCACTTTGTACCTCCAAACTGCCGGATAGTGTTAGAAACTGTTGCTGTCCTCAAACTTCCTTTTCTGCCTACTCTCTGCCTCTATAGACCTCTTGCTCCCCTTCAAACCCTTGCTTCCTTTCTCTCCTGCTTTCTTTTTCTCTTTCTTACTCCCTCCTTTATTTGTACTACTATGCTTCACTTTATTCTCCATCACTATGGAGGTAGTCTAGTGGTTAGAGTGCTGGGCAGTAACTGGAAGGTTGCTTGATCAAATCCCAGAGCTGATAAGGTAAACATCTGTTGTTCAGGCCCCTGAGCAAGGCAGCACCCACTGTACTTGCACCTCTCTGATTCAGAGTGGTTGGGTTGAATGTGGAAGACACATTCCAGTTGGACTAGATATCCACCATCTCTGGCACAGCTGTGCCAAACTGCCATCACACCAAGTAAAGTTTGATTGTTTGTTTATCGATGATTGATCGCTAGCCACAGCTTTCAGCCTCTCCCTCACTTCTCTCTGAGCTCAGGGTCAGCCATGGGAGGTGCCTGCAAACTTACCTGTTCTTTTACTTGACCATAGAGTTTACTAGAGGGCACACCTGCCACAAATGCCTTCTCTCCACCTCCTTGGCTCAGACTGGGGGAATTCTGAACAGTACAGCAGCACAATGTTGTAAGTTTACATTTTGTCTTTTGATTTGAAGGTATAAAAAAATAAAGGTGGAATTTCACAAAATCACTTTCCCCCTAATTAGGCCCTATTCAGTCTTGAGATAAGTTGATTTAACATGGACTTTAAAAAATGTAATTGAGCCCATGTTAAGTCTACATATGTCAAATCGGAATGGCCCATGTGCCCAGCGTATCAAGGGTGGTTGAGCACAACAGTTTAGTCCTGAAGACTAGCTGTGTGGACTAAGGCAGTGTTTTGACACACAGGAGACCTTGAGACCCAGGTTCAAATCCATCTTCTCACGTGAATACCAGTGATGAATGCCCACTTTATACATGTTACCTCTGCTATAACTTACATAGCCCTAAACATTTTGATTGTAACATTATTTATAATTTCACAAAGTTGCCAGACAACTGTAACCTTTAATTAGGACCAAAGTTAATTTCCCAATGTCTTCTTTAACATGTTAATGCAGAACATACAGAACATTCCATCAACATTTATAATCAATCAATATTTATACTATAAATCATTTGCAATTAAAAACCATTTGATTATATGAGAGACACAGTTTTCCAAAACATTATGTGTGTGTTTAGTTGCTGCCTTTTATATGCACTGAAACAGCAGAAAGTGTTTTCACAACACTCTGTTAATAAAAACACAATTATTTAGGCCCACAATTACTCAAACACTTTGGGTGTTTGAGTACTTCCATTCTGTTTTGAAACCAATTCAGTGTATCATAACACTTACATTCGGTTTACATTCAAACACCCTCCAAACACTAGATCTCCATTCAGGTACACTACTTTTCATTGTTTTACTACACAATGATGGTGTTTTGAGACATTCTATTTTAAAAATGCAGTGAAGAAATCTACCTGGAATGTACGTGGAAACAGACAACACTTAATTGTACAGCCCTGTTACAGCATACATACCTAGTAACTGTAAGAAAATTACTTTGTACATTATGTCTTCACAATAATTAGACTAAATCATAAACAGGGTCAGTCGATCTGCACCTATCTCGTATTTACAGTTGAAGTCGGAAGTTTACATACACCTTAGCCAAATACATTTAAACTCAGTTTTTCAATTTCCTGACATTTAATCCTAGTAAAAATGCCCTGTTTTAGGTCAGTTAGGATCACCACTTAATTTTAAGAATGTGAAATGTCAGAATAATAGTAGAGAGAATTATGCACTCAATTAGTATTTGGTAGCATCGCCTTTAAATTGTTTAACCTTTCTCGCCCAGGGGTTCCGCTAGCGGAACACCCACAACATTCCGCTGAAAAGGCAGCACGCGAAATTCAAAAATATTTTTTWGAAATATTTAACTTTCACACATTAACAAGTCCAATACAGCAAATGAAAGATAAACATCTTGTGAATCCAGCCAACGTGTCCGATTATTAAAATGTATTACAGCGAAAACACAACATATATTTATGTTAGCTCCACCAAATCCAAAAAAGCACAGACATTTTTTCACAGCAAATATAGCTTTCACAAAACCCACAAATAGAGATAAAATTAATCACTAACCTTTGAACATCTTCATCAGATGAGTCATATGACATCATGTTACACAATACATTTATGTTTTGTTCGATAATGTGCATATATATATATATAAAAAATCTCAGTTTACATTGGCGCGTTACGTGCAGTAATGTTTTGATTCCAAAACATCCGGTGATTTTGCAGAAATACTCATAATAAACATTGATTAAAGATGCAAGTGTTATTCACAAAATTTAAAGAGAAACTTATCCTCTATGCAACCGCTGTGTCAGATTTCAAAATAAACTTTACGGAAAAAGAATAATCTGAGAACGGCGCTCAGAGCACAATCCAGCCAAAGAAATAGTCGCCATTTTGGCGTCAACAGAAGCTACAAAAACACTATAAATATGCACTTACCTTCGAATAACTTCATCAGAAGGCACTCCCAGGATTCCCAGTTCGACAATAAATGACTGAAAAGTTCCATAAAGCCCATCATTTAGCCACTTGTTGTTAGTATGTTCAGCCCACYAATCCATTTTCATGACGCACGAGCAATCCCTCCAGACAAAAACTCAAAAAGTTCCGTTACAGGTCGTAGAAACAAGTCAAATGATGTATTCATCCATATTTAGGATGTGTTTAACATTAATCATCAATAAGGATCCAACCGGAGAATTTCATTGTCTGAAGAAAGAGCATTGGAACGAGAGCACTCTCTCTCGCTTGCGCGCAAAATGAGACTGAGATTTCTGAAGACCACTCAGTAAAATAGCTCCTATGAGCCCCTCCTTCATAGTAGAATCATATAACAAAAATCTAAAGACGGTGACATCTAGTGGAAGCCCTAGGAAGTGTTTGCTTATCCATAACTATATGGGGTATCATTTGGCACTGTTTTGAAAATCGAGTTCTCACTTCCTGTTTAGAAGCCTTCTCAGGTTTTTGTGTGCCAAATGAGTTCTGTTATACTTACAGACATAATTCAAACAGTTTTAGAAACTTGTTTTCTATACAATAGTAATAATAATATGCATGTATTACCTTCTGGGGGAGAGTAGGAGGAAATTCCGTTTGGGTACGCAATTCGTTCAAAGTGGAAACACTGCCCCCTGTCCATAACAGGTTTAACTTGGGTCAAACATTTRGGGTAGCCTTCCACAAGCTTCCCACAATAAGTTGGATGATCTTTGGCCCATTCCTCCTGACAGAGCTGGTGTAACTGAGTCAGGTTTGTAGGCCTCCTTGCTCGCACACYCTTTTCCAATTCTGCCCACAAYTTTGTGGATTGAGGTCAGGGCTTTATGATGGCCACTCCAATACCTTCACTTTGGTGTCCTTAAGCCATTTTGCCACAACTTTGGAAGTATGCTTGGGGTCATTGTCCATTTGGAAGACCCATTTGCGACCAAGCTTTAACTTCCTGACTGATGTCTTGAGATGTTGCTTCAATATATCTGCATAATTTTCCATCCTCATGATGCCATCTATTTTGTGTACTGCACCAATCCCTCCTGCAGCAAAGCACCCCCACAACATGATGCTGCCACCCCATGCTTCACGGTTGGGATGGTGTTCTTCGGCTTGCAAGCATCCCCATTTTTCCTCCAAACATAACAATGGCTATTATGGCCAAACAGTTCTGTTTTTGTTTCATCAGACCAGAGGACATTTCTCAAAAAAGTACGATCTTTGTCCCCATGTGCAGTTGCAAACCGTAGTCTGGCTTTTTTATGGTGGTTTTGGAGCAGTGACTTCTTCCTTGCTGAGTGGCCTTTCAGTTTATGCAGATATAGGACTCGCTTTACTGTGGATATAGATACTTTTGTACCTGTTTCCTCCAGCATCTTCACAAGGTCCTTTGCTGTTGTTCTGGGATTGATTTGCACTTTTCACACCAAAGTACATTCATCTCCAGGAGACAGAATGCATCTGATTCCTGAGCGGTATGACGGCTGCGCGTCCCATGGTATTTATACTTGTGTACTATTGTTTGTACAGATGAACGTGGTACCTTCAGGCATTTGGAAATTGCTCCCAAGGATGAACCAGACTTGTGGAGGTCTACAATTTATTTTCTGAGGTCTTGGCTGATTTATTTTAGATTTTCCCATGATGTCAAGCAAAGAGGCGTTGAGTTTGAAGGTAGGCCTTGAAATACATCCACAGGTACACCTCCAATTGACTCAAATGTTGTCATTTAGCCTATCAGAAGCTTCTAAAGCCATGACATCATTTTATGGTATTTCTCCAAGCTGTTTAAATGCACAGTCAACTTAGTGTATGTAAACTTCTGACCCACTGGAATTGTGATACAGTGAATTATAAGTGAAATAATCTGTCTGTAAACAATTGTTGGAAAAATGACTTGTGTCATGTACAAAGTAGATGTCCTAACCGACTTGACAAAACTATAGTTTGTTAACAATACATTTGTGGAGTGGTTGAAAAAGGAGTTTTAATGACTCCATTCTAAGTGTATGTAAACTTCCGACTTCAACTGTATATGGTATTAACAACGGCTTCATTTTGCAGCCCTCTTACCTTGTACCTACCCTGTAATTGTGAAGGTGGTAAGATCTGTGGTGGTTAATTTCTTTAGTTTCAAATGAGGAGAGTTAAATGTATCACATAAGTCAGAGTTATACTTGAACTACATTTTTTTCACTCATTAATAAGGGAGCAGGTCAATACAACACACGTATATAAAGTGAATCGATTGAGTGCTCTACAATAATGATGGCTGGTTGACGAATCACCCTCAGATGATTCATTGAGAGCCCCGAGACAAAGATACAAAGGTATTTTATAACCAAGATACAACCCCTTCAGGCTATAAGACAAACAACAGATGTATGGAATGGGTCACAAGGTTAAGATTTGTATGAAAGATACTTATAATTCACAGCAGACAGTCTCTGCTGTAAAAACTGTTCTCATTGTGTAAAAACCATGGTCTGGCCTTGGGGTCATCTCTCCCTGGTACCATATAGAACAGAAACATTAACTCATGCTCTGGAATGTGGTCTCTTTAGGTTGTATCACCCAAAAGACATCGTAAATCTCCTGTCAGTGTTAAATCTCCTAGAGGCCCACTTTCAGTTCACACAGACACATTAGAGTTATAAGAACACTCTATTCTGTTGCATAAAACAACCATTTGATGTAATAAAAGTATTATAACATAATCTTGCAATTTTGCTCTCACAGATCACAGCCAGATTTGCTGTCTTCTTTATGGGACAGTTATCCAATATAGTGGTATTTCACAATTAACTACGTTGTATCTACCTGGAAACAGACACCACTTAATTTTACAACCCTTTAATTACAAACATACTGTACATGGTAACTAAATACATACTGTAGAAACAACGTGAGAGAATAATAAAGTCAGGAGGATTGACTTACACGTATTTCTATGGTTACTACATGGTAATAAATAAATAATATCACATATATATTGTGATTAGGGATTTACATAGTAAGTACCTTGTACTTATAAGGTTCTCAATACTAACTTTGGGACAAAAAATATACTATATAATTACATTTTGTTACTTTGTAGTTGCTAAGATAGTATGTAGTACTTACTTGCTCTGTTGCTAGTAAATATGTTTGAGACTAAATAGTACCATGTATTTTTGTTACTAGGTATTTACCTAGGTATTACCTAGTAGTTACCCGGCTGTAAAATGAAGGGTTACCAGCTGGCCTATACTTTGCATTTCCTCTTTCTGACATTTTTCTCAAAACCAAGCATTACAACCTCCTTCTCAAAAAATGTCAACTCTCAAATCTCCTGAACTAAAACCAATTCCTTTTAACAATATTAACAATATACTGCCTGTGTCTCTGACTGTGTCTCAGTAAATCATGACAGAGAGCGGTGAAAAATGACTAGAGAACGCAGACATGAAAGGTTTAATAAAACAAAAGGTGATTACAGCAATTTTACGCTAGCAGCCTCCCGTTGGAGTGAGTACCCGGGGATCAAGGCCTAATCCATTAGATTGTGGGGGCATGATGGAGAAGATTAGGGCTGAGTCCCACATGGCACTCTATTCCCTTTATAGTGCACGACGTTTGACCAGTGCCTATTGAGCTCTGGTTAAAAGTTGTCTACTACATTATAGGGTGCAGGCAGACATTTGTGACACATGGTTTTGTCATTCCCATGTTTGATATTCCTTTCCTTTTAAATTTGAGATATCTTGCCTTGCAGAGTCAGCTAAATTGTTTAAGTTTTAGTTTAGCGGAYGAGGATGAGGGGGAGGAGACAAAGAAAAAGAAGAAAAAGAAGAACAAGATGTGAACAATTGTCAGATATTGTCAACCTTTAGATGGTTATAATGAAATGGGCATTTCCTGTCTTGTCTTGGCTTCATTTTTCTCTTACTGTAGTGGGCTAAGGACTTATAGTCAGAACGGTAGGCCTGTTATAGATCTCTCTAATTCTGTTTCATGTTTGTGCTGGTGTTGTCCTGCTAGATCTGTGCTTGATATTCACTTCGGAAATAACAAGTGTTATAGATGAGTTGTGGTATCATATGTTGCATACCAAATGAAACCCTATTGGGAATAGGGTGCAATTTGGGATGCAACTATACTGTCAGCCAAAATTACAAGGCTGAGGGATGGGAGACAGATCAGGGAAACAGGGAGTATCAATCAAAAAGTAAACATGAAGGACTATCATTATATAAATTTAACAGAATCTTTATATACAATCACAACCTAAATTATTGTCACCTTTGATAAAGATGAGCAAAACATATTGTATAAAGTAAATAATACACATGCTTAGCTATATTGTATGCTCAAATAAATGGGACAATTATATCCTTTATACTAATAGTACTGGTCAAAGAAAAATATTTTATTTTTAAAAAATCTCGAAAAGATGTAGCTCAAAATGATTGGCACACCTGTTTTCAATACTCCGGCACCCTTCCTTTGCGAGGATAAGAACACTTAGCCTTTTTCTAACATGTTTTTATGAGATTGGAGAACACATTGGGTGGAATCTTAGACTTAGACCATTCCTGATATTCTTGTCTGCGCTTACGGATTTTGTGGTCAATTAACCTTTTTTTGTGGACTTTGATGTGTGCTTGGGGTTATTGTCTTGCTGGAAGATCCACTACCGGCCAAGTTTCAGCCTCCTGGCTGAGGCTGACAGATTTTCTTGCTATAATATCCTTTTAATGGGTAAAGTTCACGATGCCGTTGACCTTAACAAGGCCCCAGGACCAGTGGAAGCAAAATAGCCACATATATCAACGATCCACCACCATATTTTACAATAGGTATAGGGTTATTTTCTGTACATACATTGTTCTTTCGACGCCAAACCCCCCACTGGTGTGCGTGGCCAAAGAGCTCTATTTTCATGTCATCCAGCAAATGTAAACGCGTGGAGTTTGCTAAATGGCATTGACACTTGGATTAGAACCAATGCTATTGTCAGATGACATGAAAATATAGCTCTTTGGCCAATCACACAAGTGATTGGTTTGGCGTTGAAAGAACGGTGCATACAGTATGCAGAAAATAACCCCACACCTACTGTAAAATATGGTGGAGGATCTTTGATGTTATGAACATTGCTACTCATTCCATCATCCTCTAGTCTAGTATGTTCCATTGTTGAATCTGTCTTATTGAATTTCCTTTGATGAGACCTGGCAGCTCGAGGGGGGTGAGTGTCTGTGTCAATCTCAGGTATTTAGGGTCTGTGTGATGACTGTGCCTCGAAGCTCAAATGCTCTGTGCCTCAAAGGCTGTCTTTCATGTGTTTGGTTTTCAAAGGTGTCTCCTTCTCCTCCCTGCCAAAACTATCCCACATGGAGCCATGAGCTGGTAATGTCACATGTTTTAAACATAGACCTTTCAAATTACAAAGTCAAACCAGGTAAAGTGAGATATCGACCAGAATCAGAAAGCCTTTGGTCCTTGTGTAAAAGTGCATAGCTGGTCCCCATATCATGAAGTAGAGCAGCAATACAGGGCGGAATATCCGGATGGCCTTGAACTAAATATTGCTAACTATGGCTAATTGTGACAGCCTTGTGTCATGTCTTTTTCAGTCTTTCAAAATCTTTCCTTGTTGTATCACTACCTACTCCCTTGGTGGCTGGCTCCCTTTTTTTGTGGTCACAAATAATGTATTAATTGCCAGAAGCGACCACAAAGTGTCTGGATCCAATATGAGATTCTAGTGGAACTCCATGAGAAATCCAGGTTGTGCACTGATGYCTGATAGGACAAAGAGATTCACACCCTGAGTAAAGGTCTTTCTAAATAATAATAATACAGTTAGCGGAGATGAATATGCAACTTTCTTTTTCATTCATAAGGACAAGGGGATTACAAATAAAGATGCATGAACTATGACCTATTTATATGATTAATATATAAATATATAGGCAAATAGCATCAAATCAGCTGATGCAATCAAATTCTATTCATCATCTTCTAAGAATTAGACAAACATTTGAATTTGCACCCTATCTTCAACCCTGTACTGTCAAATCCCTATGTTCCAGAATCCACCTCTCTGCCTCCCTTTAAGGGCATCACTGGAAATGTGCCCTGTTGCGTTTCATTACCGCATAAAAGGGAAAAAGAGACAACATAATAACCTTACCAGTAACAGATGATTGAGATGTTCAAAGGGACGTTCTGCCTCGCTGCGTTGCCTGCCTGTCTGACCTGCAAAGGGAAGCTGGTCTGATCAAAGATATCTGAAACAGGATGGTGCTGGTGCAGCTCAGGTCTCATTGCCCACAGGTCAGAAAATAATATCCACATTGCTACACAAAGGTGCCACTAGCTAACTGACAGGTGGCACATCTAAAGGGGGATGCCTTTCACTCGCCCGTGATGGGACGTTGGTTGCCTACTGATCACAAATAAGCATCTGGCACTATGGGCTTGATTATGGGGCTTATTTTTTTAGGACGGGTTGTTCGGTGCACCCGCAATGTACTCACAATGCTTGAATCTGATGTACCATTGAATTGAATGACTCATCCGTCTGTCTGTTGTGTGCAAATCTCTGATGTAACAGTTGAACATATAAAGCTGTATTACACTTGGCCATGGCAGGAACACAATGCCTTGTTGTCCCAAAAGTGCAGACAGGGTCATTGTCACGTTCATCAATCCAATCCATGAGTGAAAGGATAAATATTTTGACAATACAGTTCATTTTTACTGTAATTTGATGCTAAGGGTATGTAATGGATGGACCTTTAAAGTATTCATGTGCTGCTTATTAACAATTTTGAAGTCTGAAATTACCACTTTGTAACCATAACAACAACTTATCTGTCAAACAAGGCTGTCCTTAATAGAACTCTGACATATGAAGACAAACTAATTTCAATGGTGGAGTCTTGAGTTCAAGTTCTTTCAAGTGATTTAATCATTTCCCTGATTTTTTTTTCTTAGATTAAAGCTAAGCTTATTCACATCATAGACGTAGAGAATGACATCAAAGGTTGTTTTTTACTATGAACTCATCTGTCTGTCATTTACAGTGCCTTCAGAAAGTATTCATACCTGTTGACAACATTTTGTTGTGTTACATCCTGAATTAAAAATGGATTGAATAGATTTTTTCTTTCACCCGTTTACACACAATACCCCATAATGACAAAGTGAAAACATTTTTGTCGAATTTTTTTGCAAATGTATTGAAAATTAAATACAGAAATATCGAATTTACGTAAGTATTCACACACCTGAGTCAATACTTTGTAGAAGCACCTTTGTCAGCAATTACAGCTGTCAATCTTTCTGGGGAAGTTTCTAAGAGCTTTCCACACCTGGATTGTGCAACATTTGCCAATCTTTCATAGACAAACATTTTGAGGTCTTGCCATAGATTTTCAAGTAGATTTAAGTCAAAACTGTAACTAGCTCCATTCCGCCTCTTTTTTTTATCCTGAAATATATCACAGACAGTGTCACCAGTAAAGTACCCCCATACCATCACACCTCCTCCACCATGCTTCATGGACCATGATATTGTCCATTCACCTACTCCGCTTCTCACAAAGACACAGCGGTTGGAACCAAAAACCATTGCTTGTGTTTCTTGYCCCAAGCAAGTCTATTCTTCTTATTGGTGTCCTTTGCAGCAATTCGACCATGAAGGCCTGATTCACGCAGTCTCCTTTGAAAAGTTGATGTTGAGATGTGTCTGTTATTTGAACTGTGAAGCATTTATTTGCAATTTCTGAGGCTGGTAACTCTAATGAACTTATTCTCTGCAGCAGTGGTAACGCTGGGTCTTCCTTTTCTGTGGCGGGCCTCGTGAGAGCCAATTTCATCATAGCGCTTGATGGTTTTTGCGACTGCACTTTAAGAAACTTTCAAAGTTCTTTAAAAGTTCTGTATTGACTGACCTTCACATCTTAAAGAAATTATGGAC
This sequence comes from Salvelinus sp. IW2-2015, assembly GCF_002910315.2. Taxonomy (NCBI): domain Eukaryota; kingdom Metazoa; phylum Chordata; class Actinopteri; order Salmoniformes; family Salmonidae; genus Salvelinus; species Salvelinus sp. IW2-2015. The sequence goes on from NC_036848.1 coordinate 49,601,715, forward strand.
TGTCGTTTCTCTTTGCTTATTTGAGCTGTTCTTGCCATAATATGGACTTGGAATTTTACCAAATAGGGCTATCTGTATACCACCCCTACCTTGTCACAACACAACTGATTGGCTCAAAGAGAAAGGGAAAGAAATTCCACAAATTAACTTTTAACAAGGTACACCTGTTAATTGAAATGCATTCCAGGTGACTACCTCATGAAGCTGATTGAGAGAATTCCAAGAGTGTGCAGAGCTGTCATCAATGCAAAGGGTGGCTACTTTGAAGGATCTCAAATGTAAAATATATTTTGATTTGTTTAACACTTTTTTGGTTGCTACATGATTCCATATGTTCATAGTTTTGATGTGTTCACTATTATTCTACAATGTAAAAAATAGTAAAAAATAAAGAAAAACCTTTGGTGTTTCCAAACTTTTAACTGGTACTTGTAACGATCAGGTAACCCGTTAACCAACATAGATACACATAACATAGAATGCCCACCCCAACTCACGCCCTGACCGACTAAACACATACAAAAACAACAGAAAACAGGTCAGGAACGTGACAGTACTATAATTCTACTTTGACGTTATGGGGGATTGTGGGTAGGCCAGTGAAACAAAACATCAATTTAATCGATTTTAAAGTAAGGCTGTAACTGTCACGCCCTGACCTTAGAGATCATTTTAATGTCTCTATTTTGGTTTGGTCAGGGCGTGAGTTGGGGTGGGCATTCTATGTTTTGTGTTTCTATGATTTTCTATTTCTATGTTTTGGCCGGGTATGGTTCTCAATCAGGGACAGCTGTCTATCGTTGTCTCTGATTGGGAACCATACTTAGGTAGCTTTTTCCCCACCGTTCTTGGTGGGAAGTTGACTTTGTTTAGGGCACATAGCCTTTGAGCTTCACGGTTTGCACTTCTGTTTATTTTGGTACTATTGTGCCAGACAAGATCAATGAAGCACAGCTTACGTTTTTTTAAATGATTTGAACCCAGGTCTCACAGCGGCTGGCTTTGAACATAAGACAACACAGTGGTAACAGTGACATAGCTGCCTCAGGGTTCCTACATTGCTCCTCTTGTGTTACGTGTATTAATTCATGTGTGTGCATGTGCGTTTGTGTGTGCGTGTGTGCGTGTTTGAGTGTGTGTAACATGTGTTTAAAAATACATTCTATTGATTAGTGTGTGGAAGGAAGCCTCACTTGGGGTCCAAGGGTCTATGTTTTAGATGCAATAGATATAAATTCTTGAATGATATGTGTCATACCACAAATGCAGCAAGACATTGAAGTCCACTGAAAACATGGGTGTTTACTATATGTAACATCTGACACTATGTTCTTGGGGGAAATGGAGAACYTTATATTGTATCTTATATTTCCATGATGTTCCAAACAAATGTAGATACAGAACATCAATCGATTCTTCACACAGTTTACCACCTCTGAAGAAACACGTTTGAGTCAATTGTAAATGTGGGCATTTATGTCACAACTGATAACATTTCCTTGGGGGGAGAAGGATAATCCTGTTAATSTAATGCAGCCTACAGGTACATTATGTTTGCATAATGTTCTGACTAATGTAGACGCATGCAGCACTTCAAACAACTTGAAGTGTTCGATCATGATTTACTCTAGACTTGTTGTCCTCCACTTAAGCCCTCCTCTCCATGGTGATTCTAACCATAAACAGTCTTCTCATCTCAACAAAATGTACAAGGGTCACTCATATAATTGGCTCATATGCAATCTAAATGAGTTTTTGGGGTTGTTGACTTTTAATTACTTCAAGGAAGTTGGAGGTTGGTAGGGGGTATTGGTTTAAAAGTTCTTTGATCTTGAAATGAGAGAAGACCATCAGGAATCTGGTTTCCAATTGATTCCGCTCAAACACATATTTAATGATAACTAATGTATTTATAAATGAATAAATAACCATTAATAACCCTCTACAGGATCAGTGCTCCCCCGCGGGACGGTTGAGCTAACGTAGGCTAATGTGATTAGCATGAGGTTGTAAATAACAAGAACATTTCCCAGGACATAGGCATGTCTGATATGGGCAGAAAGCTTAAATTATTGTTAACCTAACTGCACTGCCTTATTTACAGTAGCTATTACACTGAAATAACCAACTTGTAAGTCGCTCTGGATAAGAGCGTCTGCTAAATGACTTAAATGTAAATGTAAATGTAAATAATACCATGCTATTGTTTGAAGAGAGTGCACAGTTACAGTGGCAAGAAAAAGTATGTGAACCCTTTTGGAATTACCTGGATTTCTGCATAAATTGGTCATCAAATTTGATCTGATCTTCATCTAAGTCACAACAATAGACAAACATGCTTGAACTAATAACACACAAATTATTGTATTTTTCTTGTCTTTATTGAATACATCATTTAAACATTCACAGTGTAGGTTGGAAAAATATGTGAACCCCTAGGCTAATGACCTCCAAAAGCTAATTGGAGTCAGGAGTCAGCTAACCTGGAGTCCAATCAATGAGACGAGATTGGAGATGTTGGTTAGAGCTGCCTTGCCCTATTCAAAACACTCACAAAATTTGAGTTTGCTATTCACAAGAAGCATTGCCTGATGTGAACCATGCCTCGAACAAAAGACATCTCAGAAGACCTAAGATTAAAAATAGCTGACTTGCATGAAGCTGGAAAGGGTTACAAAAGTATCTCTAAAAGCCTTGATGTTCATCAGTCCATGGTAAGTCAAATTGTCTATAAATGGAGAAAGTTCAGCACTGTTGCTACTCTCCCTAGGAGAGGCCGTCCTGCAAAGATGACTGCAAGAGCACAGCGCAGAATGCTGAATGAGGTTAAAAAGAATCCTAGAGTGTCAGCTAAAGACTTACAGAAATCTCAGGAACATGCTAACATCTCTGTTGAAGAGTTTACGATACGTAAAACACTAAACAAGAATGGTGTTCATGGGAGGACACCACGGAAGAAGCCACTGCTGTCCAAAAAAAACATTGCTGCACGTCTGAAGTTCGCAAAAGTGCACATGGATGTTCCACAGCTTCCTAGTAAAATATTATGTGGACAGATAAAACTACAGTTGAGTTGTTTGGAAGGAACACACAACACTATGTGTGGAGAAAAAAAGGCACAACACAGCAACATCAAACCTCATCCCAACTGTAAAGTACGGTGGAGGGAGCATCATGGTTTGGGCAGCTTTGCTGCCTCAGGGCCTGGACAGCTTGCTATCATCGACGGAAAAATGAATTCTCGAGTTTATCAAGACATTTTGCAGGAGAATGTTAGGTTATCTGTCCACCAATTGAAGCTCAACAGAAGTTTGGTGATGCAACAAGACAACAACCCACAACAAAGAAGTAAATCAACAAAAGAATGGCTTCAACAGAAGAAAATACGCCTTCTGGAGTGGCCCAGTCAGAGTACGGACCTCAACCCGATTGAGCTGCTGTGGCATGATCTCAAGAGAGCAGTTCACACCAGACATCCCAAGAATATTGCTGAACTTAAACAGTTTTGTAAAGATGAATGATCCAAAATTCCTCCTGACCGTTGTGCAGGTCTGATCCAGAAAATGAACTACAGAAAATGTTTGGTTGACGCATGTCTTTTACCAGATCTAATGTGTTATATTCTCCTACATTAATTTCACATTTCCTCAAACTTCAAAGTGATTCCTTTTGAAATGGTATCAAGAATATGCATATCCTTGATTCAGGTCCTGAGCTACAGGCAGTTAGATTTGGGTATGTCGTTTTAGGCAAAAATAAATAAAAAAGGGTCCGACCTAATTATAAATGTGTTAAATATCCTTTATAAAGGTTTTGTATCATTTCAGTATTTTTGAAAGTAGTGCTGACGAGCCAAAACGGGTCACCGAAAATTGTGCAGAATTGTGTACAACTTCATCCATTTAGAATCATATGTTAATCCTGCAACAAAAAACAAAAATAATATCTGCAATTCATATGATATGTTACAAATTCTAATTCATACAATATATTACGAATTTGTAAGTGCTTAAGATCCTGATCAATCTCTTTAATAACCTAATTATGAACGGTAACGTTATTGTAAAGTGTTACATATTCTGTACATATGCTGCAAATTGGCCCATTTCTGGAGCTTGTATGCACCGCACTACGGTAGGTAGCATGTGTTTGTTTCTCATACACAGTGAATAATTAAGATTTTATTGTGCAAGACTGTGTGTGTGTACTGTGCTGTGCACACCCTTAATTTGATTCTGCATAACGGTATCAACTGCATCCCAAATGGTACCCTATTCCCAATAGTGCACTACTTTTCACAAGAGCCCTATGTGCCTTGTTCAAAAGCAGTGCAATATAAAGGGAATAGGGTGCCATTTGGGATGCACAGAGAAATATGCAGGCAGGACCTTTTCTTTCCCTTTTGTCTGTTTGTTGTGGAGCAGCGGTCGGCGTTAGTGTCAGACTCTGATGTTAACAACGAACCTTTAATGTCTCTGGCATGTCATTATTCCATGTGACGTCACAGCCTCCCTGCTCTCTCTTTCCTTCTCTCTCTCATCCTTTTTCTCGCTTTCTCTCTCTCCATTCTCTCTCTCTCTCTCTCCATTCTCTCTCTTTCTCTCTCCCTCTACATTATCACTCTCTCTCGCTCTCTCTCAATTCTCTCTCTTTCCCTCCATTCTCTCTCTCAATTCAATTCAAGGGGTTTTATTGGCATGGGAAACATATGTTTACATTGCCAAAGCAAGTGAAATAGATAATAAACAAAAGTTAAATAAACAACAAAAAAAGGAACAGTAAACATAACACTCACAAAAGTTCCAAAAGAATAAAGACATTTCAAGTGTTATATTATGTGCAAATAGTACAAAAGGGAAAATAAATAAACATAAATATGGGTTGTATTTACAATGGTGTTTGTTCTTCACTGATTGCCCTTTTCATGTTGCAATAGGTCACAAATCTTGCTGCTGTGATGGCACACTGTGATATTTCACACAATAGATATGGGAGTTTATCAAAATGTGATTTGTTTTTTAATTCTTTGTCGGTCTGTGTAATCTGTGGGAAATGTGTCTCTAATATGGTCATACATTTGGCAGGAGTTTAGGAAGTGCAGCACAGTTTCCACCGCATTTTGTGGCCAGTGTGCACATAGCTTGTCTTCTCTTGAGAGCCAGGTCTGCCTACAGTGGCCTTTCTCAATAGCAAGGCTATGGTCACTGAATCTGTACATAGTCAAAGCTTTCCCTAATTTTGGGTCAGTCACAGTGGTCAGGTATTCTGCCCCTGTCTACTCTCTGTTTAGGGCCAAATAGCATTATAGTTTGCTCAGTTTTTTTGTTAATTCTTTACAATGTGTCAAGTAGTTATGTATTTGTTTTCTCCTGATATGGTTGTGTCTYATTGTGTTGCTGCCCTGGGTCTCTGTGGGGTCTGTTTGTGTTTGTGAACAGAGCCCCAGGACCAGCTTGCTTAGAGGACTCTCCTCCAGGTTAATCTCTCTGTAGTTGATGGCTTTGTTATGGAATGTTTGGGAATCGCTGCCTTTTAGGTGGTTGTAGAATTTAACGGCTCTTTTCTAGATTTTGATAATTAATGGGTATTGGCCTAATTCTGCTCTGCATGCATTATTTGACATTTTACATTGTACACAGAGGACATTTTTGCTGAATTTTGCATGCTGAGTCTCAATTTGGTGTTTGTCCCATTTTGTGAATTCTTGGTTGCTGAGCGGACCACACACCTCACAACCATGAAGGGAAATGGGTTCTATAACTGGTTCAAGTATTTTTTGCCAGATCCTAATTGGTATGATGAATTTGATGTTCCTTTTGATGGCATAGAAGGCTCTTCTTGCCTTGTCTATCAGATCATTCACAGCTTTGTGGAAGTTACCTGTAGCGCTGATGTTTAGGCCGAGGTATGTATAGTTTGTGTGCTATAGGACAACGGTGTCTAGATGGAATTTGTATTTGTGGTCCTGACAACTGGACCTTTTTTGGAACACCATTATTTTGGCCTTACTGAGATTTACTGTCAGGGCCCAYGTCTGACAGAATCTGTGCAGATGATCTAGGTGCTGCTGTAGGCCCTCCTTGATTGGTGACAGAATAACCAGATCATCACCAAACAGTAGACATTTTACTTCTGTCATGTTTTGTCATTTATTTTCATGTTCTGTCCTGTGCTTCCCCTGCTGGTCTTATTAGGTTCTTTCCTCTTCTCTCTCTCTCTCTCCTCCTCCTCTCTCTCTCCTCTCCGCTCTCTCTCTTCTATCGTTCCTGCTCCCAGCTGTTTCTCATTCTCCTAACGACCTCATTTACTCTTTCACACCTGTCCCCTATTTTGCCCTCTGATTAGAGTCCCTATTTCTCCCTCTGTTTTTCCGCTCCTGTCCTTGTCGGATTCTTGTTTGATGTTTGCTGTCCTGCGTCCTTGTTCCGCCCTGTCGTGTTTTGCCTGGAATAAAGACTCTGTTTTCTTTAAGTCGCTTTGGGTCCGCATTAATCAGCATAACAGAAGAATCCGACCCAAGATGGACCCAGCGACTATGGGATTCTCTCACACTGCCGTCGAGTTCCAGGGAGCAATGCTCGGCCGACACGAGCAGGAATTGTTTGCTGCTCGTCATGCGTTGAACCCTGGCCGCTCAGGTCTCCGATCTTCTGGACAGTTTCAGAGTCTTCGTCTCGTGCCACCAGATACTTCCTGGTCTTCCAAGTTCAAGA